>NC_062281.1:179945793-180248823 GCF_902655055.1 Lutra lutra
TTTCCGGAAGGCAGAGAGGAGCCTAGATGCCCCCCCCCCCCCCCCCCGCAGAGGTAGGCAGGGGAGGGGTGGGGGGGGCGGTGGTGGTGGTGGTGGTGGTGGTGGGAGGAAGAGTAGAGAAAGGGCAGGGTCCAGTCTAGTGCCAATCTAGCAGTTAAGCCTGGCCTGGGCTGCCTTCTAAGAGGAGGGAAACATCAGTGCCCTGAGGCGCTCAGGATATCTGGGAAGAGGCCCAAGAGAGCCAGAGGAAAGAAGTACCAGAATCCAGGTGCCCCTCCCCCAGGCCAGGTCTCCCTCTACAGGGAGGTGGGTTTTGGAGTTAGGATAGAAAAGCTGCCTTCAGGGCTTATTCCTGGACCTTGGCTTTGAAGTCTGTTTTCTGCAAACTCTAGCCCACAGGGGCTGCCCACTTCCTGTGTGTGTGTGTGTGTGTGTGTGTGTGTGTGTGTGTGCAAGCCTCTCACATGGACCAGGGTCTCATCATCACTTGGTGGGCCCTAGGCTCTTGCCTTCACAGACTCCTTCCTCCATAAAAAATATTTTAAAATACCTTTTACAACTGCACTGGCATAAAGATAGGTGTAGTCCAGGTTGGATTATATTCATTGCTTTCTTCTGATTTTAAAATAAATTCTAACACTTCCATGGGCCCTAAGAGTCCCGTGGGCCCTAGGCACTGAGCCTTCTGTGCCTGATGGTTAAGAGCCCAGAAGTGGAGGGGAGTATGAGAAAAGGGCCGAGATGGGGGGTTGGGCAAACCTCACCTCTTTCCTTGGTCGTTCCGGCCCCCAGTGCTAGAGGACAGGATCCGCTTCTCCTTGGGGCCCTGAGTGGAGAGGAAAGAGGGATTTATACATTTATGGCAAGATAACCCCCGTCCGGTGGACTTGGCCAGACAGAGGAGCTACCTTGGTCGCTGGGGGAAAATCTACCCGTCTTTGGAGTGGGCAAGCCATCATTTAGCCTGAGTCCCAAGTTAGAGAGTGAGAAGTAATCCAAGATCGGCAGCTGGGCCTCAAGGAACTTGAAGTCAGGCCGATCTGGCTTAAGTTCTAACTTTACCAATTAAAAGTACTATGAATTCATTCTGAATGAATGACTCTACCTTTCTGAGACTCAGTTTCTTCATATTTCAAGTGGGGGATTATAATACTTACTTCAAGGGTATTTGGAGATTTAGTAGTAAAAATAATGCTCACCTTTTTTTTTAAAGATTTATGTATTTATTTGAGAGAGAGAGAGAGAAAGGGAGGGGGGTACGGAGAGACAGAAGGAAAGGGAGAGACAGAATCTCTAGCAGACTTCCCACTGAGTGAGGAACCCAACGTGTGGCTTGATTCCACAACCTTGAGATCATGAACTGAGCTGAAATCAAGAGCTGACTGCTTAATGACTGAGCTACCCAGGTGCCCCTTGCTGGTTTTTATTTTTGAGATTTTATTTGTAAGTACTCTCTACACCCAATGTGGGGCTCAAACACATAACCCCAAGATTAAGAGTTGCATTTTCCACAGACTGAGCTAGCGAGGTGACCCTTACTTGCTGTTTCTCAGTCCAGTACTTGTTGTGTACTTGACCCTGCATTAAGTGCCTTCTGTGTAGTCTCTAATTTAACCCCTACACCACTCTGTGATAGCTACTAATGTTATTTCCATTATATAGATGAGGAAACTGAGGCCCGGAGAGGCTCTGTTGTCTCAGTGGTTAGGAGCATGGACTCTAGATCCAGATTTCTTGGATTTCTTGGTTCAATTCCCAGATATGCCACATACTGGCTACGTAACCCGGGGGGCAAGTCCCTTAACCTCTCTCTGTTTCATTGTTCTCATCTGTATAAGGATAATAACAATAAAACCCACTCCAGAGATCACTGTGCATGCTTAGCCAGCACCTAGCACATGGAGAACTCTATCTAAATGTGAATTTCATAATTATAATGTTGTCATATCTTAGAGCACTCAGGTCATTTCGACCTCTGGCTAATAAAGCCAGAACTGGGTCTCCAACCCAGCCTAGGGACTCCAATGCCTGGGCTCTTACTCACTCCCCGTGGGAGAGCAGGCAGGAGGGCACCTGGCATAAAGCCTGGCTTTCAGGAAGAAACCAAACACTGTTACGTTTAGAAGTATATTACCCAAAACCACATTGCCTGTTTGTGGCCAGATCAGGTCTTAAACTCCCAACTCAGTGCTCTCTGTACATCATGAGACCCTGTCCTTATTACCCACAGGGCTGTTCTGAACCCAGAGTCCTCTTGAAATGGAGAGGTGGGACAGGTGTTTTCACTACAACCATGACCTCCAGAACCTGTCCCCACCATTCTGGCTCTAGGAATGGCCCAAGAAGATGGTACTGGATTTTACATTATGGTCCAACCTGTAAATCCCAGGCTGGGGGTTAAATCCAGGCCAAGGATTCTGGCTCCCACCACGTCTCCAGTCTGAGAAAGTCAATTCAAATTTCTTTTCCATCGGCCTGGGCCAAACACTATCAGCACGCTGCTGGTCTACTGCAGAGGAAGTAAGCTAGCATAACCATACTGCTCCAGAGTGAGAACCAAAGCCAGAAAGAAAATTTGGGGCCTTCTTGTATCCAAGACCACACTTCCTATCCTTGGCCTGTGAGTTTACACGGACAGGGTGCATTCCCCCTTGGGGTAAGGTAGATAAAATATTTCTTGGGTCAGTAAATTTAAGGGCTTATTTACAAGGTGGTTTTAAATCTTCAAGTTCAAAGCCAGCTATCTCAATAATTGGCTGTTTATGTTTCCCATTCTCAAATCTGGGAAAGTCTCTTGGAGCAATCACCCGGCTCAGGGAGAATGAGAAAGTTTGCTATCGTGAGACAATTCAGATGGATGGGTAGAGGCTGCGTGGAATACTAGCTTGAGAAAGATTCTTCAGTCTCCTATGGCCCAGCGAGAAGGCAGACTGGAATCCATGGGCAGTGTCTGGCACAGGAACGGGAAGAGGGGCTCTGGGACTGTGTTATGCACCTGTGATTGCCCACTGCTCAGATAGAGGAGGGCCTCAATCCTGTTCTCAGGTGCTGACAGTCTCCCAGAGTCAAGGCCAAGGCCCTGGAAATAATTAGAGAATCATAACGACGGTCTGTCAGGAGGGGTTACATTACATAGAATGGCAGCAAGGATAGGGAGGAGAATCAGACACTCCAGAGAGGGACAGGTGATGTGGCAGCCCAGCTTCCAAAGGAAAGTGACCTTGGGAAGAAAAGGAAAGGAGTCAGGAGCAGAAGGCATGTTCTAGGTGGTGGGGTGGGGATGGCAGGGCAACTGGGATGATCTAAGGGACAGGGGCAGAAAGAAGATGGCAGGCTGGGCGTGCTGCTGTGAGGGGCTGTGTGTGGCCGAGGCACTGAGCCCTTCCATCAATACACACTGGGTGCTGCGCGTGTGGCAAGCAGGATAGGGTGCTGAGGACTGAGTAACGATCACCACGTGCTTCCTGTCCTCCAAGAGCTCAGTCATGGGGGAGATCAAGGAAAAAATGCATGGTCAGCAACTTTCTAAAGACAGAGTCAAGGACAATGATGGGAGTTGCTGAGGGTCCCCAGAGAAACAGAATGGGAAACTCAAGTCTTCCCTCTTCTCAGTGAAGGAATGAGGTGACCTTCAAACTGAAACCCAGAGCGGAGAAGAAGGTTTAGTCAGGGGAAAGGGGAGGAGGTCAGGCTGAGGGAATAGCCTGTGGGAAGACCCAGAGGAGAGAAAAAGCATGGTGTGGGGCCGGGGGTGGGCTGTCAGGCCAGGAGGCCTGAAAGCAAGGGTGTGTGTTCAGTCGGGGGGGAAAACACAGTGGGGGCAAATGTACCATGTAGTAGTCATAGAGGAAGCTCAGGGCCGCAACGCTGTCATCATCCCCATTGACTCTCATCATGGCCTTCGTGGCGGCTGTCAGTGGGTTTTCCAGGTAGGTCTTCCAGGCCTCATCCTCACTCGTGTAAGGGAACTTCTGGAAGTTGACTGGGTCGTTCTTCAGCAGTCGCACAGACCTGAAGCTGGAAGGCAAGCAGGGAAGGTCAGATTTAGGCTATCCCAGAGGAAGGTCCATGGATGGTCAGCCTCCAGCCAATGCCCAGGAATTCAAAGAGTTACCAGTCTTGCAAACTTGAAAACCCTTCTTCTGTCCCATTTGGACAGCTTGGGGCAGAAGAACATACCCGAAGTTGGGAGCTAGATGCTTTTGGTCTATAACAAATGTGGCCACGTAAAAGCTGTCGACCTGAGGCCCGAGTCCCCTCATCTAGGACACCAAGACCCTAATCCCAACCTTGCAAAGCTTCGCAGAGGATTCAATAAAATGCTTCTGTGTAGATACTTATTCAAGGTGATTTAGCATAAGGAAGATAGGAAATCATGACAAGCTGCAAAGAACAAAGTTTCTAGATAATCCAGTGTGAGAAGTTCACCTCCAGACTGTGAAAGACACAGAAGGCTGGCCATCGTTGCAAGTTAGGGAGTGTGGTGAGGAAGCCGGTGGGCAGAACCTGGTCTTGGGAAGTGGCATTTCAGACCAACATGGACTGTGGAGGGCCCGGCCAGCTGCCCAGATGCCAGGAACTTGTGGGGGAAGGGAAGGGGATGCTGCAGGGCACCAGAGGAGGCAGAACCCAGCCCTGTGCTGAAAACTCAGATAGATACAAGGCAGGTGGCCCAAGAGACAAGCCACATGGGCTCAAAGGAAAGAGAACAATGAGAGGGTCTTCAGAGGAAACAGACATTTCACTTGGGGGCCCTTGGCACTGGGAATGATATCATGCAGACATGTGAAGGGGGGGCCATCAGGATAGCGACATGATGCAGAATAATGATGATGTCATTATTAAAAGTCATACCTAACCTTCATCAAGCATCAGCCATGTTTTAGGTGCTGAGCTAAGCACTTTCCATGAATTCTCTCCCTGAGTTCTCACAACAACCAAGTAAGGCAGGTGCTCTTCTTGTCCCTATTTTATAGACAAGGAAGCCAAAGCTCGCAGAAGTTAGGGGGCTCGCTCAAGCTCCTAGTTCGTGAGTAGCCCCCAGGGCACTCAAGCTCCAGCAGAATGAGGCTGTGACTGGGGATGGGGTTCTCAAACCTGAGCGGCATCACAATGACATGGAAGGCTTGTTTTTAAAAACAGATTTCTGGGCTCCACCCCTGGCGTTTCTGATCTGATAAGTCTGGGGTAGCTGGAATTTGCATTTCTAACAAGCTCCCCGGTATGGTGCCGCTGATGCTGGTAGTCTGGGGACCATCCTTTGAGAACCACTGCTGTAAAACGTGCTCTTGATGGTGAGCAGAGGCCAGAGGTGGGAAAGTTCCAGTGTGTTCACTTTAGAGTGAAGAGTGTATGAAGGGGGGGGGGGGGAATGGCATCTGAGAAGATGGGAGTGGCTAGACTGGGACAAGAGAACCCCAGTGATGAAATGGGCACTTCATGGCCCGATGACCCCCTTCCTAAATGAGCCTCTTAGACTCTCTCATGTTAGGGACACAGGAACAATGGCACCTGACATTTACCAGAATATGTTAGAATGCTCTCCATCCCTGAACTCTGTTCCTTCTAGAACACTATGACATAAGGATCATTGGCTTTGTTTTACAAATGAGGGAGCCTGAGACTTGGAGAGGGTAAGAAAATGCCCAATATCACCCAGTTGGTCCACAGCACAACCAGGATTTAAGCCCAGGCTTGTCTAGTACCAAAGCTGTGTGCTTTCCACTGAGCCACACTATTTTACCATAATGCAAGAAAGGGTGACATTTCAGGCACCGTGGCAGAGTTGTGGGTGAGCAAGGAAGTGTCCCCATGCTGGTCTGCAGCTCGGGCCTACATTCCCAGACACAGAGTGAGAACAGCTAGCCAGACCACACCCAGGCAGGATGCGGGCAGGCGATGGCTCTGCCAGGGGCTTCACCCGGGGCCCAGAGCACTGCCCCACCCCGTCCCCATCTCCCTGGGTCCCAGGGTGCGGGACACTGGATCTGGGAGGGAGGGAGAGAGAGCTGTCACACAGGAAAGAGAAATGATAGAAACCTTCCTGCTTTAGAGGTGCGGAAAGGGAGGCACACCCCGAGTTTCTGCTGCAATAAATCAGGGGCATTAAGACGGAGAAGTAAGAGGGAGGCCCTTCCTCCCTGCCTCCTGGGCCCCGGGGGTAGAAGAACTTACAGAGCAGACCCAGGGTAGCTGGCCCCAGCCCCTCCCAGCCCCAGGCTAAAGGAAACTCCCCAACCAAGGTGTCATGGGAGAAGCAGGGAAAGGTGGTGGACCCCTCCCCCACCCCACCGTGTCAGCTGGGATCCCCAGTGTGCAGCACTATTCCTCATTTGTAAAATGAGTCTCATAAAAGCATCCAACATGTAGGATTATGAGATTATGAGGACTGGGGGCATCACCACATGAGAAATTAGAACCGACCCTGCCAAGTAATAAGTACTTCATACACGAAAGCCATTTTGGTCTCTGGACCCAGCTTGGAGCCAGACATCAAGGGGCTGTGAAGTGGTTTCAGACATGGTCACCCCACAAGTCAGTGATAGATCAGGGCCTAGAGCTGCAGTCTGCTGACTTCTGCTGGAATGTCCATTATCAGCTTTGATGAGCTATTAGTTATCTCTTACCCTATTTAAAATTAAAGTTCGAAGACAATGATGAGATCCCATCAGGAAGAAAAGGTCAGAGTTTACTGTTCATCTGGGAGGCTTTTCTGGCCGATGAGGGTCTCCAATCCATCCTGCTGGGATCCCTGAGTTGAGTCCCAGCTACATAGTGGCTGTTGGACCTGCCGTGTTTACCATAGGCAGACATGGTGCCAACTGTTTTTCTGTACTATCTCATCATCTCTGGGCCATAGCCTTGAGAGATAGGTCTTGGGGAAATTGAGACTCGAACAGGTAATATCACCTGCTCAAGATCACTCAGCTGGTAGGTAGTGGAAACTCAGCCTAAACCTGGACCGGTTGGACTCAAAGACATGTTCCCCCCGCCCCCATGCTAGTCTCCTTTCAGGATGCCTTTCTTATTCTGGAAATTCCCCTCCTCTAGACTACATTGCGCCAATGGTCCACTGATAGAGAGACAGAGATTTTCCATCCACACAAGGCAGGAGGGACTGAGTAAGAAAGTAAGAGGATGGAAGTTTCTGGCCAGGAGCTGGGAGCCCCAGCATCCTGATCCCCATGCCTGCTCATGCTACTGATCAACTTCATGTTCCAAGGCTAAGCATTTGGCTTCCAGAAAGTCTTGACTACGGATAAGATTAGCATGGTCTTGTGTGCCAAAGAAATCCAAGAACTTCTGGTACCCTGTTCTCTTAATGCTGGAATTGAGGATTGAGGGCCCGGTGGGTGAGAGATGTGAAGAGTTCTAAGGACTGAGCCCTTCTTACGGGTGACAAAGCCAGAACAAAGAGGGGAGGCCAAGAGACTTCTTCCCAAGGGCCTCCACAAACTGTCTGTTGATGCCCCTGTCCAAGGCAGAACTCCTCAGCTACCAGAGGGAGGAAGAGAAATGGGGGAGGAAGGGAAAGCAAGAGGACTTAGCTATTTCCTCATCTGTTAAATGGGTCTATTGAATGTCTTCTCTGTGCCCAGTCAAGAACTCTTCTAGGCCCTGGGGAATCAGCCAAGAACGAGATAGATAAGGCTCTGCTCCCATGGAACTTACAGTTTAATTGGAGAAGACAGACCATAAACAAGGAGGTAAATGAGTTAATTTTAGTCAGTGATAAGTGCTGTGAAGAAAATTAAAACGCAGTCAGGTGATGGAGTCACCAGGGCTGGCTACTTTAGAGTGGGGCTAATCTCATGGGCTGTTAGAAGAATTAAGTACATTAACGTAGGAAATGTGCTTAGCCTTGAGCCTGCCAGAGAATAATCACTCAGTAAATAATAGCCATCATCATCACCATCATCATGATCACCATCATCTCAGAAGCCCCAAATGACAGTCAAGGGGAGACTCTGCCCGAGGTTCTTAAGTTAACATCCTTCCCAAGCCTCCGGGCTGTGAACAAAGTTCTATGTCAAAAACAAAAAAGAGACAGTGTAATAACCCCTTGCCTTGACTTTCACATTCATTATCTTGCGGGGCCTCCCCATGTACATCATGTGTTATTATCTCTACTTTACAGACCAGGAAATAGACAACAGAGATGTACGGGGACCTGTTCTAGGTGACTAGCCAAGTGAGTTACAAAGTCAGGCTTCCTGGTATCTAACTCCACAACTAATCACTTTTCCACCAACCACTAAGTTCCAAAAAGGGAAGTAGAAGACAAGAAAAACCCAATAAATAGGGGTGGCATCCCTCCCTCATTTTAACAACTATCTGTCAAGTAACTACTATGTGCCAGGCCTTGTCCTGGGCCAACAAGACAAGAAGGTCAGCCCCAATGTCATGCTGTTTGCATTTTTAATAACAGCAAGACAGACGTGACCACAAAAACAAACAAACAGCTAAGGTCAGATAGGTGAAGAAAGCTATGAAGGAAAGGAAGCAGAAGCCTGACCTGCCTGAACTTTGGGGAGTGACGGGGTGTGGTCAAGAAGAGGACTGCAGGGGGAAAGAGAGCGGGGAGGTAGGTGGGGAGGACCTTGGATCTTCCAGAGGAGAGGAGCAGCAGGATCCAAAGCATAAGCCTGGGACAGCTCCCAGAGCTTGCCTACCTACTGTGTGCCAGGATTTTTGCATACATTGCCTTGTTTCGAGGAAGGCCAGCCCCCTAAGGAGGAAACTCAAGTCAGAGATTTGATAATCCCTCACATTTGCATGGCGTGTTGTATTTTTCAACATGCTTCTCATACGTTTGTCATCACCTCTGATCCTACAACGCCCCTGTAAAGTAGGGAGGGAACGTATGACTCTCCCCCATGTGATAGCAGGAAAAATTGAGCCACAGAGAGGGTCACTGGCTTGCCTAAGGCCAACCAGCTACTATCTCATGACATCAAGCTTAGAACAAAGGTTTCTGGTTTCTAGCATCAAGAACCTTCTCAAGACTGTGCCCTCAGAGCCTCCCTGGCACATCTTCTCCTCTATTTGGGAGAGAGTTAAATCCAAGATCATGAGAGAGGAGCTGGAACATTGAGCTGATAAGCCTCCCTTCCTGAGGCCTCTCTCAAGCCTGTGGGGATGTGCGAACCGCCTATGCAGGGGCTCTCATGTGGGCGGGGCCTTGCTCCAGCAGCTCACTCTGGGCCCACAGCACAGGAGGGGTGTGGTACCAGCTGTTCCACACCCAGCCAGACTCTTGGCTTCCTGACTCTACCATGTATCCTTCTGGGCACCAGGATGGAGGAAGCCCAGGGTGGTGAAGTGGGTTTCATCCCAAGTCCTGTTGGACTCTCGATGCCCACAGCTTTCTGGCTGAGTGCCACTTGAAACTCCCAGTGAGACTAAGTAAATGTGTCTCATCCAGCATTTGAGGACTTTTGGGTTCCATGTAGGGTGCAAAGGGACTTTCAAACTCTTGTTTCTCAGAGAAGGTGTGACTTTGCCTAAGGACACAGCATAGAGCAGGATTGAGATTTGAGTCTTTTAGCTTCCTATCTGGTAGCAAGTTGAATCACTGCCCTATCCCAAAGGCATGTCAAAAATATAGAGATGTAAAAGGAAGGACTCTTCCTCAATGTTGCTGAAGGGAGAAGGAAACTCACCAAGGAGGGGTTGGGGGGGCTCAAGTCCCGCCAAACAAAGGGCCTGGCACAGGACAGATCTAGTGAGCTGGGTCTCACTTCCCTCCAGCCTGAGGAGGAAGAGTTCCAGGGGCCACCCGAACTGGGTGTTGACACCCAGATACACCCAATAACTTGCCGTACCCTGTCATGAGCCACCCAGCCTCCTCAGCAGTGATCAATCACACTCACTAATTACCCACAGGAGGCCCTGCCACAGCCGCTCCCGGAAGAATCATTTTTCAGTCAGCCCCATGCAAGGTGTTCCCTAGGCATGACGGGAGCGCTCCGGGGTTCTCGTGCTTGCCAGTGACCCATCTGGTTTCTGGACGCCCAGGTTGTGAAATGTGCTTAGTCGCAGGCTGGGGGCCCTTTGGGGGCCTCGGCAGAAACATGGTGGAGTCCATTCTAGGTCCTGGCTCTGTAGCGCCTCCACTTTGAATGAGGTAGTGGGAGCTCCTGGCTACCTGGTGGGCCCCAGAGCTTCACAGACCTGGTTCCAGTTTCAGCTCTGCTTGTTACGAGCTGTGTGACTTTATGCAACTTGACCTCTCTGTGCCCTGGCTTTCTTCCCTGTAAGAGAGGGAAAGATGGGAGTACTAAACTCACAGAATTCTTACAAGAGCTGCTATTCACTTGAGGGCTTACCAAGTATTGGGTGCTGGCCCAACAATGTCTAGTCATTGTTTCACTCCATCTTTACAGCTTTGTGAGGTATTACTGTTGGAAAATGCAATGAGATAATGCAAGTAATCAGCAGAGTGCCTGTGATAATGTGAATTATTATTATTATGACTAAAACTCACTTTGGAGGGTAGCCCCCAGCAAATTGCATGACAACTCACAGCCTCACCTTCTCCCACCTGTAAATGGGTGGGAGAAGCTTTTCCTAGCAGCAGCAGGAGACCTAAAGCTTGGAGATTCCCAGATAAGAGGGGCAAACATTCATCATCTGGCTTTGGGTGGGCAGGGTGAGGGCAAGGGTGAGGGCAGGCCCTAGCCAACACTTCTAGTTGCATGTAAATTAATTATGTGCCATTTTCTAATTATACCAGAAACTCACTTTCTCCTCTTTGAAAAACTCTGTTCTCTACGGGAATTCTTCTTTCATGCTCTGCTCTTCTTTTGGTTTCCTGTCCAATTTTCCTGTGTTTTTTTTTCCCCCCTCTTTCAAGTGAGATGTGAAAGAAATTGAAATCCACCTGTAAACCTGGGGTGCCACATCCCTTCATTCATTCACTCACTGATTCATTCAACAAACATTCACTGAGGATTACTCTGTAATAGGCCCTGTGCTGGGTACTAGGACAGAAATGTAAATACCATGCTGTCCCTGCCCTCGAGAGTTTCCAATTCTTGCCACCCAGGCGCTCCACCCACCAGGGAAATAACACCAAACATTGCTGAGATAATTTCCCTTCAGGACATTCACTAGGTCAGTTGCTCTGACTTTTTAGAAGATGAAAGGAATGGAGGGAGACAGCTAACCAGGATTATGATGCTCCATTTTGCAAACACTGAGCTCTTGAGAGGGGAAGGAAGACAGGGGAAAAAGGGAAGGGAACTATTATTTAAAAGCAGCAGGCCCAAGGCGGCCTGGGGCTCAGTCGGTTAAGTGTCTACCTTAGGTTCAGGTCATGATCTCAGGGTCCTGGGATTAGCCCCACTTTGGGGGGGGGGGTGCCCAAGCTGTAAGGCTCCTTGCTCAGCAGAGAGTCTGCTTCTTCCTCTCCCTCTGCCCCTCCCCACTCCTCATGCTCTCTCTCTCGCTATCTCTCCCCCTCAAATAAATAAATAATTAAAAATAAATAAATAAAAGCCTCAGGCCTTTTCATTCTCATATTTGCCCTGTGTGGGGGGTAGGTATTAGCTCCAATTTACACACAGCACTGACACCTTGAGAGGTTAAGGAGCTTATCCAAAAGTCACCTGGTCCACATGTGGCAGAGCTAGGCTCAAACACAAGGGTGACCCCCACAGCAAAACTCTCAGCCTGCTGACCCAGCAACTATGTGGCGGGTCAGAAGAGGATCTGGGAACCTCCTGCTTCCCAATCCTCTGCCAGGTCTTCTAGGCCAATGGTTCTTAAACTTGAACATGCATCAGAATCGCCTGGAGGGCCTGTTAAAACACATATTGCTGAGCCCCACCCCCAGAATTTCTGATTCAGTAGGTCTAGGGTGAGGCTGAGAATTTGCATTTCTAACAAGTTCCCAGGTGGTGAAGATGATGCTGTTGGTCCAGGAACCACATTTCGAGAACACCATTTTTAAATGAACTTTAGATGAATTTTAGATAATTCTCTTTGAAAAATAGTAACTCCCTCTCCTCACCCTCCCCATTTCAAAAGTAACATAGGTATGGAAAACACAATATATAAAATGTAAAACAGAGAGAAAAACTGGAAGCAGAGATAGATTCACCTGCTTTCCTCTACTCAGATAACCACTGTTAACAGTTGGCATATCTCATCTTTTTTCAGTATCTGTACAGATAGGAGGTAGGATGACATATTGGTGTAGAGCATCCTTTTAGCTCCTCGGTTAAGACCCAGTTAAGATCTCAGCTTTTTCCTGAGATCGGAGCAAGCCTGGGGCAAGTCTCAGAGCCCTCCTTGGCAAAACTGAATTTATACTCCCATCCTCACTGGATCTTCGGGAAGGTTAAAGGAGATAATGTATTTATCAAGCACTGCACACTGAGTCAGCTCTCAATCAATGCTTGGTTGTTATTTTTTTCAACCAAAGGAAAAGCTTCCAGTATATGCTATTTGTGTTTCAGACCCGTTGCCTTTCCTCCGGCTGGCCTTCCTCTGTGTTGATCACAACGCCGCCGTCACCCCCCCACCCCCCACCCCCCCCAAACTCTGTGTGGCTCCAAGTACCTGACCAGGACTTCACTGGCCGAGCAGCCAGTGCAGTGGCAGGAACCTCAGCAGTGTCCTGCACCCCAAGTCTCCGCCGTTAGGGTTGTCTCAGCCCCAGTCCGCCTGTTTTACAGGCGGAGCTTAATGAGGGCTTTTAACTTTTCATTCACCAGCAGCGTAACTCCGACTTTTAATAACACACCTTGTGCACGACAAAAATTTGCTCCTGGCAATCATGGTTTCGACCACAAAACCACAGCGGGGAGGCGTTCCTGGTTAACTCTTTCAGCGCTCCAGGCAGTCTGGAGCCTGGCACTCCTGGAGATCAGATGGAGCAGCGACAGAGGCCTGTGGTCACCCACTGGGACGTTCCTTATACCCCCTCCCAGCCTCAGTCCTGTCTCTCCAAGGCTTTGGGGAAGGAGATTCCAGGCGGCAGGTAGGCTCCCAGTCTGCAGACTGAGCCACACTGTAGAGGGGAATCCTGGCGTGCCTCACTCACTTCTCTCTCTTCCACTCGATAGACCTACTGTGTGCGCATCACTTACTCTCCCAGTCCCTCATTTTCTCCCAGGAGGAGCTAGCCAGCGCTGCTGTGCCTAGCACACAGTAGGTCCTGGAGAACCACTCTACTTGTAACTCCAGAGGTGCTGAGAAGACCCACAGAAACCGATCTAAGACTCCCGCGTGCCGGCACGTCGCCCCAAGAGACCCTTGTAGGCAGCGCGCAGGCGCGGGCTGTTTTCCCGCGAGAAGGCAGCTACACGGGACTTGAGCGACTTCCGGCGCCCGCCCAGGATCCCTTGCGGGCATCTCTAGCCCAGGGGCAGCCGACGGTGCTGGCTGGCGGCAGCCAAGGCGTGCTGTGTTGGCCCGGAGGCTGGCAGACGCACCCGGCAGGCGCTGGGCCCAGCCACATGAAAGGCAGAGCGCTCCACCCGCCAGCTGCCTTTAGCTGGGTTCTGACACCGCCGCCATGCACCCTAGGACCGGGCCATCTTGATGAAGGGCCGCCTTCCTCCTCAGGCATAGGGATCGGGCTGTCCTTAAGGAGCTCCAGCCCCGGGGCCGGGTGGCCCACGAGTGGGAGCACACTGTTTCCCCTGCCAGGTAGGTGTGCATATCCCCTATTGGACAGAGGAAGAAAGTGAGGGCCAGGGAGGAGAAATAAATTCACCAGACCCTGGGGTTGCTAAATGGCAGAATTTAGCCCTATGCAAGCCTGGCATTTCCCACCACACCAAGGCCTAGCAAGATTTCATCATTCTGTCGGAGCTCTATATGGACGCGGGGACCAACCCACTTCACTCGGCACTGTGGGGGGAATTGGACAGCCAAGACAGCGGCCACAGCAACACCAACAGGAGCAGCTCAAAACTTGCAAGCCAAGCACTTGTTCCCCCCACCCCCCGCTTATCCGTAAGGGTAGCTGAGCCCCCAGGCCCTGAGGCTCTGTCATTGTAATCTCAAATGGTGGCTTCAGAGTCTGTCTGCAATTACTCTGCGGGGACAGGTTCCCCTCACCCACCACAAACGGTGAAGCCTCAGCTGTCAACGGATCTGACTTCAAAACCCAAATCATTGAGGAGGAGAAAATCAGGAAGCTTTCTGTTGGAGTAACCCAGCTTCAGGAGGCTTACCCACCAAAGAAAACATTCTGTCTGTAGCCTCTGCAGTTTTAACCAGGGAATCGAAGTGGGATGAAGACACATCCTAAGATTTTTGTCTGTTTTCAGAGTGTGGAAAAATAGAAAGCAAGAGGTTCAGAAATGCTCACTGGTTATTTCTGTATGAAGTAACAAGGGTACTATTAGCTTGCTCCCTACCAGGCTTTAAACCAATCACTTTTCTAAAGTGGTCGGATCCCCCAACAACTCCATGAGGTGGGTAGCACTATGGCCCACAACCTACAAGTGAGGAAACTAAGACTTGGGTGAAGTGACTTCCCCAAAGTCACACAGCTCATTAGTGGCAGAGTCGGGGCTTCAACCTACTTGTTGCCTCCAGTGCCCCTGCTCTTATTCTAGTTGTCAACACGTTGTCAACCCCAGGGAATTTGTTCAAGAGAAATCTAATGCCCAGTGACTGTACTATGAACATAGTCGGCTAACCTAGAACTCAAGAACTAGCTGGTATCATGGAACACTGTCTGCAGTTAGGACCCACCAACAGCCCCCTCTGGTCTCACGGTTTTTTTTTTGTTGTTGTTATTGTTTGTTTGTTTTTAAAGATTTTATTCATTTTATTTGTCAGAGCACAAATGGGGAGCAGCTGGAAGAAGGAGAAGCAGGCTCCCCGCCGAGCAAGGAGCCTGATGTGGGACTCCATCCCAGGACCCTGGGATCATGACCTGAGCCGAAGGCAGATGCTTAACCCACTGAGCCACCTAGGCGGCCTAGGTCTCATGTTCTTAAAACAACCTATTGAAGAATAGCTAGAAAAAAAGATCATTTAACCCTTGTCTCTGCCCACACACCTCTGAGCATGGCAAGAGGAGAAGAGTCTGTGTTTTAGTAGTTTGGCTTCTCCCAACTCCCTGAGCCCAAGCTAAAGCAGCCCAGAGTCCCAACCTCATCCCACCTTCTCTGAGGTCTGGACCCAAACCAGGGGGTCTGTGGTGAAAGTCAGCATCAGCCAGTGGAGAGTCTAAATCCCAGATACGGGAATGAAGGCACCTGCATCCTGCCAGGCAATAAAGATGACCTCACTGAAAACCACATCTCAGCTTCTCCAGCCTTAGAACTGCCTCTGAATAAAATCAACCTCATTTTATTAATGCATCTTCAGACCTTGGCTCTGTGCCTAGCATTTTACAGCTTTTATCATACTTAACTCTCTCAGGATTCCTCCAAAGCATTCTTGTACCCATTTTCTGGATGAGGAAGGTGAAGCTCCAGTAAGTTGAGTGACTTGTCCAAGATCACATGCCCCAAAAGGAGCAGAGTCTTGGTTTGGACTTAGGTCAGGCTGACTACAGAGGGCATATGTTTAAACACCACTCTAACCTTCCCACTTGGAACTGTTCCAATCCAACAAACAAGTCCCTTTAGAGAAACCCAACTCTCTGCCTAAGACAGCTCTTAGAACGCCCTCAAAGAAGTTCCTTTTGGCAAGAAGATAGAAAGCCTAGATGGGATTGGGGCGGTCTCTGATTTCCAAGTCCCTTCATGGTATCAGAAAGAGGTGCCGAAAGCCTTCACAGTTTCAGTCCCGTGTTTCCCTACCTGGCTCGAAACTGCTCAGCAGACAGAGGGGGAAAAAAAAAAACAACCTATTTTCCCAGGGAAACATTCACCTCTAGCTTGAGATAGGGCTTGCCTCAGCACGCCAAAGTGAAATCGTCAGCCCATTCATTTACCCTTACAAATTGCTCTGTGAATCCTGGCGCCGGCCTCCCTGCGCTTCCCCCTTTTGGAAACCCCATCGAGCCTCCACGCTCAGAGAGCAACAGGCATCCACCAATGTTTACTCACTCAAGTTCATTCGACATCTTCTTGCTCCCAGGCTCCCAGGCTCCCAGACGAAGACGCGCACCAGCACCGAGGCTCTGCTGACTGACCGCTTGTCTCTTAATTCTTGCCTGACATAGACATTCCCTGCCCAGGGAAGTGTTTGATTTATGTTGAGGTTTGAGTGTCCGGATTTTGCTGACAGGTAGGTTCCCGGCAGTGCTGGTGCTGATTGGCTGTGGGTACAGGTGCCGGCGACAGCAGGTATGCCTCAACAGGTGCAGCTGTTAACTCTTGGCCTGCCGCGTTGGGGGTGGAGCCAAGGGGGCTGGCTGGGTGGAGCTGGCCAATTCCTTCCTAGGTGAGGGGGTGGGAGGAGGAGACAGGGAGCGGGGAGGGCGGGAAAAAAATGTTGGAGAGATGATAGCTAGAGGAAAAGTACAGAGACAGATACTTGGCTAAAGGAAATCTCGATTTCTGTTTCTAGTTAGTATCCCGGATACTCAGGAATACCACCCTCACCCCAAATTTTGTTGCCCCTTTTTCTATCCACCATCAACTACTTCACAGCCACTGGGGAATCGTCAAAGGAGAGAAGAGATCCCCCAACCCTTCCCCACCCCCCGCCAGACCCCGGCCGGGGAATAGTTGTCTCTGGGTTGAGAAGCGTCCATTCTCTTTTTCAGAGCTTTCCCCTTAAAATATTAATAGCTTCTTTCTGAATAATGTTTTACAGTTATTCAAGTGAGTTCTTGGATTCTCACAGTAACCCACTGTGGTAGATATTACTGCACCCCTTCCTTCCCAACACACCTTACAGGTGAGGAAATGGAGGCTGGAAAGGTCAATTTACTTGCCCCAGGGCAAAGCTAGTGAGTGTCGGAGCCCAGATCTGAATCTTCAGTCATCTCTGAGTCTGGCTGTTTGTTCGGTCATCTCCACTGACTGGCTGTGAGTGGCCTCAATTCAGCACATTTATGGGGTACCTGTTGTGTGCCAGGCCTTTTTCTGGGTTTGGAGGAGACAGGGGCCAAGAAGACAAGGATCACTGGTTTTTGTTTGATTGTTTGTTTGTTTAATTTATTTATTTGACAGACAGAGATCACCAGTAGGCAGAGAAGCAGGCAGAGAGAGAGGGGGAAGCAGGCTTCCCGCTGAGCAGAGAGCCCAATGCGGGGCTGGATCCCAGGACCCTGGGATCATGACCTGAGCCACCCAGACGCCCCAAGGATCCCTGTTCTGGAAGAGTCTATAATTTGGAGTGTGTGTGTGTGTGTGTGTGTGTGTGTGTGTTGGTGGCAGGGGGGCGGCTGGGGGTAGGGTGGGAGGCAGCCCTTTATTTGGTGTGATACAGATCTGAATGAGATATGAGCAAACCAAATGCCTCTGGTCAACACAGAAGGGATGGAGGGGTTGAAGCCGGCCACCTCCAAAACCTTAGCTAACTGGTCATTTCACCCTCTAATAAGTGCTTTCTTCCTCATTGGAAACGCAGGAGAATCAGATACCTGTCAGACTAAGAAATTATAGAATAATTGCTGTGAGCTGCCTCTGTAAAGAACAAGGTTGGTAAACCCAAAAGATCCACAAACACAAGTAGGAGAATGCTAGAGCTGTTTTTAGAGCTTCCACCAGGATTAATTTGAAATTAAATCTAAGCCAGAGATCTTGGTATCTGTTTTTTGCCCTCTCTCTTTCTGTTCTCTGCCCACCCCCTCTTCCCTTTTAGCAAATTATCTCTTTGCTCTGTCTTCCTGGGAGCCTCACCTTGGCCCACTCCTTTCTCTCTCAGGGAAGGGTGAGGTTTCAGCTACTCCTGCCAATACGATGGAGGTTTTCAGGGTAAAGTCAGAATCCACAGGAGAGCCCTGTTGGCGGGCGGGGTGGGGGTGCGTAGGCCTATGGAGGAGGGTTTGAGAACTGTCAGAGGTTGGCTTCTCACTGGAGGCTCTGTGTGTGTGGCAGCCAAGGGGGCCCTGACAAGTAACAGTAAATAGTAGTAGTAATTGCTAATAAAGCCACCAGCTCAGAGCAGGGCTTCCCAGAGGCCCTTGTTAAAGTAAACACTCAGTCACTGTATCACACCACTTCACTGGGTTCCCTGCAAAGCTCTTAAAACTTTCTGATATTTTTCTAATTGTTCATTGTCTGTCTCCCCTTCTCTTGGAATGTGAACTCCATAAGAGTAAAAACCTTGTCTGTCCTGCCTGCTGTTGAATCTCCAGTGCCGACTACAGTGTCTGGCAGACAGCTGGTGCTCAGCGCACCGGGTAGCATGCATGGTGCCGCGCCTTGACTCGCAGTGTCTCATGTACTCCTCCCAGCGACCCTATGAGATGGGCACTGTGGTGATCCTTGTTTTAGAGCCAAGAAAACTGGGGTACAAAGTGAGTAAGTGAGTCATTCAAGCCGCAGAGCTTAGAAGTGGTAGAGCTAGGGCTGGGATTTGATCCAAGAGCAGAGCCTGGTGTCCAACCACTTCACAGATGTTATTGGTGGCAGGAGAGCCACTGGGTGCCAGCTGTAACTGCAGAGCTCACTGCAGCCCCATGGATGGCACACGTGTCTGCCCGCCTCCTGGGAGGCTGGGAGTTTCTGTCAGCTGTGTTGCAACTCACAGGTAAAGGGCTATGGAGGTGACTCATGTTGGCTGGGCTCAGATGGAGGCTGGGATTCCAGGCGGCGTGTCTGTGCTCGCAGGACTTTTTTAAATGGGTCTTCTCTCTCTCTCTCTGCTTCTGGGTTTTGCCTCTTTAATCACCCGCACCCATCTGCAGAGATTAGCAGAGTCCCAGATCACGGGGCAGAAGGGTCCCATGTCTCCAAACACAGGAAGGCACCCTGGATGGGATGGAGGGATTAGTGCTCTTGGATAAATAGGGATACCAGGGGACTATTTACAAGGTTGCCAGACCCCTAAGCAGGAGCTATGGCTCCCAGTTGTGAAGCATGGACTGTCCCAGCCCTTCCTTAAATGAATGAGAGATGCCAGGGTTTGAGAGAGACACTACCCCAGCATTGCACCCACCCCCTTTGTCTTCCTATGTAGTATGGGTATGGCCCAGGGCTAGGCTGGGCTGCCATCTCTTCCTCTCTTTGGATCGGCCCAATTCTTGGAAATTTTGGCTGAGGAGGGTGAAAACAGAGACCAACTGATCACATGTGACATAACAATTATATATGCACGATAGCAATTGTAAACAACGGTGGCTGTTATTTTGCTCTTTGTATGTGGGAAACACTGCTGAGAGTTATCTGTGTTAGCTGGTAGTGTTGGTCTGAGTCTGGCAGATCCGGGTTCACATCCCAGCCCCAAATGTCATGTTGGGCAAATGACTTAGACTTTCTGCGCCTCCGTTTCCTCAACTGTAGAGTGAGGGTCATGCGAGGATGAAATGAGATGGTGTGTGTGAGGTGCACTGGGCTGTGCCTGGCATGTAGCATTCCATCGTTGTTTGGAAAGACCTTTTTTTCTCATTTAATTTTCACATAAACCTCATGAGGAAGCTCTTCCCTCATTTTACAGGTGTAGAAACTGACTCAGAGATGACATCTCAAAAGTGAAAAGCTAGTAAGTAAAAGAGTTGAGATCTGAACCTACATCTTTCTGCCTCCATTCTCGTAGAGCTAGATGAAGTCAGGGATTGTCCTAGGTTCAAGTTCTGCCTGACACCAACCACTTTCTAGCTATATGACTGGGTAAATTTCTCTCAGGGCCTCAGTTTCCCTCCATCTGGGACAAGATTAATAAATCACTGTAAGGGGGGAGCTGCATATCAGATCATCTAGGTTTCCTTTTCTAGATCACTTCTGGAAAAGAAATGCTCTTCTTCCCAACACATGATCTGCTCCCTCTGGAAGATGGCATGGTCCTTCATCTCCCCTTTTCTTTTCCAGGATTATCTCCAAAAAGAGTGTTACACTCTTGACATGTTAAGGAGGAGTAAAGGTTAGGACTACTGAATTAACCATGTGCTAAGAGCAAGGGCTGTTTTGTTTGTCTGCAGAGGTTGTGCACTGCAAAATCACACTGCCATTGTACAGTACAGGACTTGTGCTATTGGACATGATGGCACTGCTAACAGTCTTTTTTTTTTTCATGGATACCCAAAACTTAATGAAAATCTGTTGACCTACGTAAAAATATTGAAAGGGCAAATTCCCAGATGTTAACAGTACTTCTCTGTAGGTGCTGAAATGACAGAATTTTAATTTTTTACCTCTCCCCTACCGAGTTTCTGCACTGATCTTGCATTGCTAATTAGAAATGCTATACAAAACTCCAGTTTTGTTTTGTTTTTAATATTTTTATTTTTTAAAGTAATCGCTACACCCAATGTGGAGCTTGAACTCATGACCCTGAGATCAAGGGTCACAGACCCTACTGACTGACTTTAAAGATTTTATTTATTTGACAGACAGAGATCACAAGCAGGCAGAGAGGAAGGCAGAGAGAGAGGAGGAAGCAGGCTCCCCGCTGAGCAGAGAGCCCGATGCGGGACTCGATCCCAGGACACTGGGATCATGACCTGAGCTGAAGGCAGAGGCTTTAACCCGCTGAGCCACCCAGGCGCCCAGATTTTATTTATTTGACAGAGATCACAAGCAGGCAGAGAGGCAGGCAGAGAGAGAGGGAGAAGCAGGCTCCCTGCTGAGCAGAGAGCCCAATGTGGGGCTCGATCCCAGGACCCTGAGATCATGACCTGAGCCGAAGGCAGAGGCTTAACCCACTGAACCGCCCAGGTGCCCCTACAAAACCCCAGTTTTAGTGCCCACTAGGTGGTCCTTGTGTCCCCACTCTTTCAGGAGCGAAGGTGGAAATGGAGCTAGTAGAGATTCAGAGTTCTTGCTTGGAGCTTCCCTGTGAATTGCGTGAATGGAGAATGGGGGCTGCCCAAGTCACAGCTCCTAGCAGGGAGCTCAGGAATCAGCCCTAATCTTGCCTTCATTCAATTTATTATCACTTATCAAATTATCATTTATTGAGCACTCATCCCATGATACTTGCTTAAGATGCTTTATCCCATTCCTGCCTGCCAAATTCAGTGACCTAATCTACCCCAGACAGACTTGGCTCCTGGAGTATTGCCAAGTTGCTAAAGGATATCAGCTCTGCAGTCAACACCCCAGACCTTGGATGAGCAGCTCTTTTCCTTGTTACCTGAGTTTCCTCCTCACTGAAGTGATCACTGTGAGGACTGAAGGAGATAAGGTCCTTAGTGCGCGCTGTTGTCGCTGTCTGGGTCAGGAGCACCTCAAGGTGCTTTCTTTTTTTTTTTTTTTTTAAGATTTTTATTTATTTATTTGACAGATCACAAGTAGGCAGAGAGGCAGGCAGAGAGAGAGAGGAGGAAGCAGGCTCCCCACTGAGCAGAGAGCCCGATGTGGGGCTCGATCCCAGGACCCTGGGATCATGACCCGAGCCAAAGGCAGAGGCTTTAACCCACTGAGCCACCCAGGCACCCCTCAAGGTGCTTTCTGTGCATATCCTGTCATTCTTCTGAGCTCCCCATTTTCCAGAAGAAGAACCAGCTCCGAAAGGTGAGGTAACTCAGCTAAGGTCACCTGGCTCTCTCCTTAGTGACAGAATCAGACCAAGGTCTGCCTGACCGTAAAGCCTCGGAAATGGATCTTTCAGCCTCCTAAGGGCCTTTTTGGAAAAAAGCCCTGGATGGAGGGGTTGGGGGGAAGGAGAAAGGGAAGGAGGGAAGAAAGGAAGGAAAGCAGATAGATTGGCTGATAGGATTTGTAAGGTAGGAAGGATTTATAATCTTCTGGACTGCGGAAACCACACGGGAAAAAATAAATTTACAGGGCATCTGTTCCAGGTCTCAACATGAGTGTTCAATAAATATTTGTTGAATAAATGAAAAGTGGATGAACATGTATAATTTACACAAGATCGTTGATATTGTGGCCATATCACCTGTTGCCTTCTGTCCCCACTCCCCAGAGAAAACTTCCAAAGTTTGAATTGCTATGCTCCTCCCTAGTAGCATATACCTTTGGACCAGTGACTCCCTTCTGGAAGTTTCAGTTTTCCCATCATCCCTCGACGGGGTTGACTTGAGGATTAAGTTAAATAAGATTTCAGGGAAAAGCCAATGGCAAGTAAACCATAGGTACCCAATAAAGCCATGTTTATAGGTGAGCACCCAGCTTAGAAAGGGGTCCTCCTCAGCCACTTCCTATTTCCAGCCTCAACACACAGCTTAGTTCCCAGCACTCGGCAGTCCACCTCTGTTAACAGCCTGTTTGATGAGTGAAGCTCTTCTCAGTTGAGAACATGTTTTCCTATGCTTTACCTCCTCTGGTGAGCCACAGTGCATGGGGGTAGTCAGAGGTTGATGTGTTTTTGGCCCCATTTGTACTCAATGTTTGAGAAAGTCTCCCTACTTAAGCAAAGGAGTTCGGATTGGAACCTCAGATTTTGGATAAAGCATCACCCTAGATACCGATCCTAATGGGTCCCAAAAGCATGATCCTAGGCCTGCACCTAAAGCTCCATGAACATTCCATCGCAATATTCCTCGCTATCCCATCACTGGGCTTAAGTAGAGGGATAGGCCCCACACCCTACGCAGAGAATATAGCCCAAATTTAAAAGCCTGGAAGGACCTGGAAGTTGTGCTTGTGGAGGATCGGGATGGGCAGCATCCAGATCCTTTTGTGTTCTGTACTTGAGATTTTTATCACAATTCTGCCATTAACACGACCTATATGCCTTCCTAGAATTGTTTTGGACGGGAAGAGTCATTATAGGGTCTGGAGTTGTCCTCAAAGCATCTCTTAAAAAAAACAAGAGAGGGGCGCCTGGGTGGCTCAGTGGGTTAAGCTGCTGCCTTCGGCTCAGGTCATGATCTCAGGGTCCTGGGATCGAGTCCCGCATCGGGCTATGCTCAGCAGGAAGCCTGCTTCCCTCTCTCTCTCTCTCTGCCTGCCTCTCCGTCTACTTGTGATCTCTCTCTGTCAAATAAATAAATAAAATCTTTAAAAAAAACAAAACAAAACAAAAAAAAAAACAAGAGAAAGTCTCTGATTACCTGGATACAAACAAGGAAGGGTGTTTTGTTTTTTTTTCCCCCACTTACCAAGTTGATAAAGATGAAAGAAAATGCCAAACCCCGGTGTTGGCAAGGGTGAGGGAAGACGGGCTCCCTTCTTGCTGGAGGGAGGGTGAATCAGTCCAAACATGGGCTTTAGATTTTAGCTCATCTTTGATCTAGCAATTTCACTCATAGGAATTTAGCCTAAGCAAGCAATCTCTGCGTAAAGAGTTATCTGCGAGGATATGCATCAGAGCATTGTTTATAATCCTGAAAAATGAGAATTAATATAAATGCTCTTCAACAGAAGCTCGGTGAAGTAAGTAAGATACCCCATTGGAGTGGCACGCTGAGCTGCAGTTTTTGCGGTGCAGCAGAAAGCCCCTTAGTGCGTTGCAAGTTATTTACTGAGTTTACAGCACAGTTGTTAGTGTTTATGAGTCCTTAGAGTATGCCCTGGGCTTAACTGTTTAATCTCATTTAATCATCACACCAACCCTATGAGGTAGCTACTGTTATCCTTTTACAAATGAGAGGAGGGAGGCCCATTCATGATGCAGCTTACCCAGGGTCATTCCGGGGAGCTTCTGGGTCTTGAAGCTGGGTCTGAGTTCCTCATTTTGAGTTTTGAGTCTCAAACTCTACTTTTACTAAATTAATCCGTCCCCCCCCCCTTTTTTTAATACAGGGTCCACAACCAACATGGAGCCTTGAACTCACGACCCCAACACTGAGACCTGAACTGAGATCAAGTGTCGGATGTTAAGCTCACAGAGCCACCCAGGCGCCCCTAATACATTCTTGTTTTTAAAATCCATTCATAAGGGGGCGCCTGGGTGGCTCAGTGGGTTAAGCCTCTGCCTTTGGCTCAGGTCATGATCTCAGGGTCCCGGGATTGAGCCCTGCATCGGGCTCCGCTCAGCAGGGAGCCTGCTTCCCCCCGCCCCCCTACCCCACCGCCTGCCTCTCTGCCTACTTGTGATCTGTCTGTAAATTAAAATCTTTTTTAAAAAAATCCATTTATATGAATAGGAAGAATAGGAAAGCTACACAACAGAGAGAATCATGGGTAATGGGATCAGGGGTCATTTATATTTTATTCTTTCGGTTTATCTGTGGGCATTATTTCTTCCGTTAATAAAAGAAAGAAACTACAGTTATTAAAAAGTAACAAATCAGAGAGGGCTTGTCCCTAAGCTGGGAAGGAGGAAGTAGCCAAAGCACTATCTGGAGACTCTGTGTTGCCAGGAACTGCTCAGAGCAGAAGGCAGTCAGGGAAAGCAGCCTCCACCCTAGAAGGAGAGGGCCCCCTGGAAAGAACAGAAAGAACCCAGCTGGCCCACTCTTTCCATGGACCTGGACCCACCCCCATTGCAGGCCATCCCCAGCCTGCACCCTAAAATGGCCATTAAACAAGATACTGCACACTTCCAAATTTAAAGAGCTTTTCTGAGAAACACCTGTTAATCCCCACCAACCCCATGTCTAAAACATACTCCCCCCTCTTATCTATCTGCAGGGGTCAGAGTGGGGGCTTGGAGGGTTCAGGTGAGGGTCTCCTTGTGGAATGACAAGGAAAATGTCCAGGGCCTGGCTTGGACACAAAGAACCCCATGATGAACAGGAGTATCTGGGGTCAGTGATGCATTCCTAGGTCAGAGTGGGGTGGGGTGGGGTGCGATGGGGCCTGCTCCAGCTCCCAGAGGTTCAAGTAGGCAGGATAAACCAACCCATAATGTCCGTTGTTGCTGTGTCTTTACAGGTTCTCTTCAAGTTCTGCCCCTGGTGTTTGCTGAGATCTGATCTCACTGGAGAAGGGGTTGGGGAGGGATATGTTGTGGTCTCCTGGGCCGTGTAGTCCCAGGTTAAGTGCTCGACCTTGGACCTCAGACATTGAGGTTTGGATTTTGCTGAATCTGTGACTGGTCTGCCCCGAAAGATTTTTAAGGCCCTCAGTTTGGTGGCAGGTGGTCAACATTGGGGAGTGGGAAGGGGAAGAGGTTCTGTGGCCTACTGTGTGCCCTCAGGAAGGCCGCTACTCAGAGGCCGTCATCGTTCGCCACTCCCTCATGCCCCTGCTCACCGTTCCCGCCTGTGCTCAGGACAGTCTGCGCGCCCTGCCGGGGCCCCTGCCGCACGGCGGCTGGCTCTCCCTCCAGACTCCATCCATCGATTTGGTTCTGTCACCCCCTCCTTCATTTTCCAGTTGTTCTGGGAGCTCCTCCACCTCAGGACCCGCTGTCTAGATGTGTGCATTATTCATTTGAGAAATATGAAGGTGTATTTAATCATTAAAAATTATCATGGAAGCTCTTCGTTTTTGAGCACTTAAGTATATGCCAGACTGTGATAAACCCTTTTCCTGCCCTATTTCACTCAATCCTTACAACTGCCCAAAGATATAGATCCAATCACCACCTCTAGCTTATAGATGTGGAATCGAGGCATGAAGAGGTCAGGGAACTTGACGGGGTCCTACAACCCTAGGGTGAGGGGGTCTGGGATTCTCAACTGAAAAGAGCTTCACTCATCAAAGCACCTGCACCTCCAGTCTTCTCCTCCCCCCTTCCCCCCTCCCCCTTCCCTCCCCCTCAGTGTGATGTAGAATCCACACCCAGAGCACGGGCCCCGAACACGTGCATGCCCACACACGGTAGGGCCCCTCTAGCTGAGATCTTGGATTCTGGAACCAAACTACTTGAGTTCAAATCGTGACTCTGCCATTTCCTACTTGTGTGACCTTGGGCAATTTCTTTGATCCCGCAAAGCCTCAATTTCTTCATTTTGGAAGTAGGCACAGCTCCTGCCTGGGAGGGAGTTAAATGATTTCACGCATGTGAAGCATTCTGCACCACTCTCGTGCACCAAGTCCTGGTAATGTCAGCTGTTGTTGCTGTCATTATGGATGGCTCATCTTGCCTTCCAGGGAAACAGTGAGTTCCTTGTCTTGTCTCTTCTTCTGCTCTGGCCCCCACGGCTCTCAGCCCAGGGCAGATTCACCCAGGGATGGACGTTAGTCACCAGGCTCCTCCTCCTCAGAGGGGATGTGAGCATGAGTGTTCTCTCTGCCCAGACTCTGCCAAAATCTGAGTCATGACTTGATGGCTGTCCCTGAAGAGATGCCACAGCCTCAGCCCCCTCCCCTTTCACAATGAGCTCTTTCATTGACACCCTCCTCGGGCATGAGCAGACACCCCCGGGATTACCCATTAATGGGCCCCGAGGACACCTCCAGGAGGAAGAGACTCAGTAGGCAGATGACAGGGACCTGACTCTCCAGCCAGTGCCTTTGGCTGTTTGACTATATTCAGAACCATCAGTGGCCTCCGAATTGATTGATGACCAGTATAGGGCTGCAGTATTTCATTGGGCTGCCCTTGGATAACCAACAACTTTCGCTTGGCCCCATCTGGACAGGACACGTTTGGGACCCTTTTGTTTGCCTCTTGTCCACTCTCCAGGCCCCCGGAAGCCTGTGAGGAGGTCTGGGGGAAGTTAAGGTCCTCAACTTAAAGACTTACTGTGCCTTAGATAGTTCAGTGTTAATGATTCCAAGCTCCCGGTCTCTAGCCAGGCCTAGCTTCAAAACCTGACTCCGCTTTTGCTGGCTGTGGCTCTGAGCTTCCTAACTTGTTTTTCTGCATCTGTTTTTCCATCTGTAAAATGGCAACAGTAGTAGTATTGACTCCATAGGATGATTGTGGGGATTAAATGCATGTGAAGCACTTAATACAGTGCCTGGCATGTGGCTGTCTCCAATACTGTTGTTAAGCAGTGGAGAGAGAGCACTGGACCAGGAGTCAAGAGGTCAAGTCAGAGGTCTGCTGCTCATTGGCTATGTTGACCTTAGGCAAGTTAAATCCCTTCTCTGAACCAGTTTCTTCAACTGTGAGATGAAAAGTTTGGGTTTGAAGGTCATTCAAGTTCTTTTTATTTATTTATTTTTTAAGGTTTTATTTATTTATTTGACAGAGAGAGACCCAGTGAGAGAGGGAACACAGCAGAGGGAGTGGGAGAGGGAGAAGCAGGCTTCTCGCCAAGCAGGGAGCCCGATGGGGGGCTCCATCCCAAGACGCTGGGATCATGACCTGAGCTGAAAGCAGACGCGTAATGACTGAGCCACCCAGGCACCCCAATAAATACAATAAATAAAATCTTTTTAAAAAATGATGAATTAAATATGCCTGACAGGAATGTGTTTATAGTTTCTTAAATAAAGGAACAGGTTATAAAACAGACTATAATCTTATTTTTACAAAATAAACTTAAGGCCTGAGCCACCCAGGCACCCCTATTCATTCAAGTTCTTTTTAGCTAAAATTTGTGATCTGTGATTTTGAAGGTGCCCCCCCAAAAGAAAACAGAGTGGTAGAAAGAATTAGTACCAGATGTCTTTATCTGCCAGAATCACATTTCACAAGCCCCAACAACTTGGCACCATCTTCAGATGTTCCCCATCCCCCACCTCCCCATCCAGCAGCCAGTAGGCTGAAACTTCTCAACCCAGAAACTGTTTGCAAGACCCCAAGAGGTTTTCTGGAGCCACTATGAGACCCCAGGGAAGGCATGGGGTTAGAAGGCGAAGCCTGCATTACAATGAAGGGCCAACCTCAAACATCACACCCCAGAATGTTACCCTCCATGCCTCTGGCTACAGGGCTACAGTCACTCTTCACTTCCTCAGAATGGATTAGTTTATGACAAGGGAGGGATGCTTCCCCTGGAGCCTGGGGGTATAGTGATCTGTTATAAAATAGGCCCCTCCAGGGAAATGGAAAGTTTGGGTTCTTTTTTTCTTCTCTCTCTCTCTCTTTTTTTGGTGTAGTGACCTCTGACATCGCCCCGTACCCCACCCCCTGGCCTCTCTAGCAGTCTGAGTCACCCCCAGCAGGGGGACAAATCTGGGGATAGAGGAGGCGTCTGGCACCCCCAGGAATGGGAGCCCTTCCCCACAGGAGCATCCGTTAGTGCAGAATCCCACTGAGTTATTCTTATGCCCTGTTTGACCCCAGGGGGATGAGATTGGTGGGATTTACAGAAAATAAAAAGCATTTGGTTTCAACTAGTTCTACCAGTTTTCCCCCCTACAGTAAAACATCACTTAACCATTTTAACGTAACAAATTTCCTTTTACAGAGACAGTGGGCTTTGGAGGAATTTATTGGTGGTGACAAACAGAGGCGCTTTTTACGAAGCCCTTGGCGCTCAACACATGCCAAATCTTTTATACCCATTATCTTACTATTTTTTTAAAAATTACTGATTTCACCATGAGGAAAAAATATGACGATTTTCATTTTTCAGGTGGGGAAACTGAGGCGCAGAGAAGGAAAGTGATTTGCTCAAGGTGAACGGTGGAGCTGGGACTTGAACCTGGGCCGGAATTACTCCAGAACATCTGGCAGCCACAATCTGGTGTACAAACGTGCTGGAAGCTTTGTTGGTGAAGCCGTGCCTCGACGGTGATGAGACCCAAGTCTGCCCATCTGTCATGACATCTCAGACTCTTCTGGAAGGCCCACCTGATCATCTTCTAGTCGGACAGCTAGGACTGCTGCCTCGCAGGGAGTATAAGTAACTTGTCTGAACCGGTCCTGGGAAGGGCAGAGCTCAGCCTCTCGCTCTTTGTCTGTGGGAAAGAGGCCATTTCTAGCAGTAGAGCTTGTGATGGGGGACTCAGTTTCCCAATCATTGTCATGTCCAATGGCCGGTAACCATGAACTCTTTCTCCTTTTCCTTCTGTCCAGCAAATGCAGCATCCCAATGCAGCCAGTCGTGAAGAGAACATTTCCATAGGAATTCTGCAATATGGATTTCCTCTCCAGGCCCCAGTCCAGTCCAAGCCAGTTCCTCTTCTGGCTGGGAAGTTTCTTTCCTCTTCCCACTTCCATGAAACTGTTAGACTCAGCTCAAACCCACTCCTTTCCCCCTTTTCCTCCTACCTTCCTCAGGCAGTAGCTCCCTCTTCTTCACAGCTCCTGGCTCTACCGCCGCATCCCCACCTCCACGGGGCAGTTTGCTCCACACCCCTGCTGGACCCCAGTCCCTCAGGAATTCTCTGAAGTCACATCAGGGAATCCCACAGACGCATCCTGGACAACACAGGAATGCCAAAGACGTCCCAGGCAGAAAAGGTTCTGGGATCAAACCATTTGGGCAAAAGGTGCACACCAGACCTTCTTCTTAAAAATTAATGTGCAGTCAAGTCCTTGGAAAGGCTAGCAGTCAGGAAACTGTTTTGTTTGCTTTTTCAACCCAGGGTTTCTGGAACTGTGGTAACCACATAATCATCTTCCCTGTCCCTACCACATACCTGTGACAACAGGAAAACCAGTGATCTACTGGAGAACACACTTCCGAAAATTCTACCCCAGCCTTCCACCCGAGTTTGCAGTTAATTTCGCTTTCATTGATTTCAGCCTTTCCTTTTTCTTGGGGCTAATCTCACAAAATAATCTAAGGCAATGTCAGCCCAGTCGGGTCTTCAAGAAACATATACTTGATGGGGATGAAGATTTTCTTAAGACTTGATGATGATGCCCCGAATACATCAAGGATTTTCTAGAATGTGTGAGGAAGGGGAGTAGAATTTGAAATAACAGCAGATCATGTTTACCCAATTTTTATTAGTTTCCTAGTCAGAGGACCAAAGCCAGGGATGGAAAGTAATGGAGAATAATCAAACCAGACCTTGGTCACAGACAGATTGTTTTTGAGTGAATGAGTGAACAGACTTTCTGACTGGTCAGAAGGTTGGGAGGCTGTGAATGAATGCCTGCACGTACGTGTGAATGAATCAAGGAAGATTGAAAAACTGGTCCCCAGATTAGAACCTGCCACCCATGTTCAATGGAAGAAGCCAGACATAAACAGAGGACACTGTGAATGTTTCCACTTATATGAAGGTCAAGAACAGATCAAGCTACTCTACTATGGAAAACACAGAGCTGTGGCTGCCTTTGTAGAGTAGGCATTGACTGGAAGGGGCACAAAAGGGCTTTTGGGAGGATAGAAATAGTTTCTCTCTTGATTCCGGGGATGGTTACACGAGTATATACTTTTGTCGAAATTCACCAAATTGTACATTTAAGATCTGTGCACTTACCTGTATTCTACATTTCATCTAAAAATAAAAATCTTACCACTTAGGTCTCCCTGGCTATAATTTATTCCCTTGTCCATTATTTTCTCAAAGCACTTTGTCTACACAGGCAGCATGTCACTTTTTTTTTTCTTTGGAGATGATATTTATTTATTAGAGTGAGTGAGAGAGCACACAAGCAGGCAGAGGGGCAGCAGAGGGAGAGGGAGAAGCAGGCTGCCCACTGACCAGGGAGCCTGATGCAGGACTTGGTCCTAGGACCCGGAACCATGACCTGAGCCAAGGGCAGAGGCTTTAACCAACTGAGCCCCCCAGGCGCCCCAGCACATCACTTTAATATAGACCGCCTTGTAGGAGAATTCTTCATGAGCGTGTCTTTTTGCTTCCCCCATGGCATGTGAGCTTCCCCCTAGAGCAATGAACAGGGCACACAGCGAGCAATGAACTAACATTGGTGAGATTGAGTTGAGGCCAGATTCATAAAAATCAAGGAAAACAACAATAGCTATCATATATTAAGCAACTTCGTGTCAGGCTGTATGCTAAGTTCCTCACATATTTCATTATATAGACATTGTTTATACATCTATATTTATATGTATACATACATAGAATATATATATATATATATATATATATATATATATATATATATATAACCCCCACAAGATAAATACAGAGTAGCCATTAAGTCTGAAAACAGGCAAAGAATAACAAATGCAAATGGTTTAGCTATATTATATTATACTATATTATAGGCAAAAGCGTAGTATATTTCCAACTTTCTGGTCAGTGTGTGATTGTGTGCAGATGTGTCTGTGTCCATTTTACACGGAGACAGACCCAAGGTCACAGAAATATGTAGGACAATAGCGGACAAACCCAGGATGCCTGAGCCCCGAGGAGTCGAGCTTAACTATTTCCAAAGTGGCATCACATAAATCCAGAAGAGATGTTGTGAGATCTTCCTGGCCAAGGGACGTGAAAATAGTTTCCTCGAAATGGAAAATGTGTGTGTGCGTGTGTGTTCTGCGAGCCATAAAGGCTCTAGGGGTTCCCATGGCTCCCGGAAGGGGCTGCTTAGCAAGAGGAGTACTTGGGTTTAGAATCCTAACCACCTGCACCATTTATTGGCTGCATGACATGACCTTGGGCAAATTATTCACTACCACTCAGCCTGGGTTCTCCCGCCATCAAGAGGCGTGGTAACAGGGCCCATCTCCTGGTGTTTTGAGGGAGGATTCAATGAGATAAAACACGTAAACCTCTCAGCATGGGTGAGTTCTCAGTAAATGTTTGTTAAGTTTATTACTATCATTTTGCTGTTTTCAGTAGGATTACAACTCTCTGCCCTCCCACCCGCCTCAAACAACTCTTTGGCCTGCTCCCAGCCTCCCCCTTTCCTCAGAGGGTGGAAGCTCAGGATGGCACCCTCCAACAAGCAGTTGTGACAGACAGTTTGAATCGGGAACAGTTATCACAGCGGCTGGTCAGCTCAGGGAGTAGAAAGAACTAAGTTCCTGGTGGGGACGGGAAGGGTCACTAGGGGATCCCTAGCTGATTTGGGAAAAACATAAATCCTTGTGTTTTGTTTTGTTTTGTTTTTTTTAAGAATCCTTGCCACCTGCTTTGGGCTTCTCCTTTCCTAGTTCATTCTGAAATGAGGAATGGGGCCACAGTGACCCGAGGGCCCTCTTTTGAATTGCACCTGAGTCCCAGGCCTTGCAGGTCCAGGGCTGGTGGGAAGACTGGACCCCTTTGGCTGGAACCTTGCCCTTTGGGATCTTGTGCGAGAGGGGCTGGCTGGGGATAAGGTTCCCCTCATTGTAGTTCTGAAGACCAGACCTTAGGGTTTCCTGCTTCTTAGTCTGAAACACCCCCTGGCAGGTGGAAGGCGTGGCAGGAAAAAAACCCTCTGAACATTTCAAGCGTTTGGTTTTTTTGATTTGTAGATTCAATAAGCCAGTGTTATTTGAAATAAAGTAGCAACCCATGCTTGCTGAGAAAGGGGGTGGGGGAAGCAATGAAAATGCAGATAAATATAATGAAGAATATGGGGTGCCTGGGTGGCTTAGAGGGTTAAGCCTCTGCCTTCAGCTCAGGTCATGATTCCAGCGTCCTGGGATCCAGCCCCACATCGGGCTCTCTGCTCAGCAGGGAGCCTGCTTCCTCCTCTCTCTGCCTGCCTCTCTGCCTACTTGTGATCTCTCTCTTGCTTTGTTAAATAAATAAATAAAATATTTTTTAAAAAATTTAAAAAATTTAAAAATATAATGAAGAATAAAATAATACATTTAATAAATAGCTGATTAATTTTTCATCTGAAGAGAAGCACCGTGCTCTTCCCTACCTCTTTCTCTGCTTACAGGAAGACCTCGGCTCTGGGATTAAATGCACAGGCTGTCTGAGGTGCACTTTAATCCTAGCTGTACAGGTGTGGGCTAGTCTCCTAAATGGTCCAAACCTCATTTCCCCAACTGTAAAATAAAATTAAAAACAGCATCTATGATATCAAAACATTTATTTAAAAAAATTTTTAAAGAAATTATCTATGTTGGGGCACCTGGGTGGCTCAGTGGGTTAAGCCTCTGCCTTCAGCTCAGGTCATGATCTCAGGGTCTTGGGATCGAGACCTGCATCGGGCTCTCTGCTCAGCGGGGAGCCTGCTTCCTCCTCTCTCTCTCTCTCTCCGCCTGCCTCTCTGCCTACTTGTGATCTCTTTCTGTCAAATAAATAAATAAAATCTTAAAAAAAAAAAAAGAAATTGCCTATGATATAGGGTTGAAATAATGCTGTGCTCTTATCATAGCAAATACAGTCTGTCCAGAAAAACGACATCCCTCCATGGTCACTGTTCCCTGTCTTTTTTCTCCCATTAGGCAACAATGTGAATCTCTTTCCAGTATTAACTAGTCTGTGAAGACCTTTGTGTGGGAAGACCTGGTCTCATTTACCAGTCTCCCAAGGACGGATAGTCCTGTTACATCCAGTATTTCATTATTATAACCAATGCTACATTAACATAACTATAGCTAAGTCTTTGCAGCCAGCCACAATTATTTCCTTGGGGCCAATCTCAAGAAACAGAATTGCAGGATTTTAAGGGTAGGCACAATTTGGGGACTTTTGATACCTGTTACTAAAACCGTCCTCCCGAAAGACTGTATCAAGTTCCTTTCCCACCAGCAGGGAATGAGAGTGACTGTTTCTCTGCACCATCACCAACACTGGCTTTTATCATTTTTGTCCATCTTTAAGCAATTATTCTTGAGCAAGGGTTTTCTTTTATCTGTCTGATTCAACTGGGAACTCCCGGAGGGCAGGGCAGGGAGGTAGCTCCTTCATCTCTGTGTAGCTCCTGTGTCTGGTACAAGATCTACCCACAGCAAACACTCCAGAGATACTCGAACTGAGTCTCAGAAGCCAAGAGTGATTTTTGAAGTGCCCCGGGCAGACAATTCTTATTAAATGCAAGACCTAACCACCAAGGATTCTACCTAGATGCAATTCAGGGACTATACACGGAGGAAGACAAATGCACTTCCAGAAACACTGGCCTGATATTCAGATGTTAATCAGCCAAGTGATAAATTCTGAGATCAGCCTGGGTTGGGGCCACTGATCTGCCAGCAGATTTGCATGTGTAACTTGAGATCCACTCCAGTTTCAAATACTTAGAGGAGCTCTGAGCCAGAATACTTGGGTTTCGCACTGTCACCATTCTGGCAGTGGCCCAGGACACGTCACTTCATCCTTTTGGGCTTGGTGTCCCTATCTGTTCAGTGGGGAACACAATAGTGTTTCCACTAAAGTGTATCAACAGTCATGGAATGCTGTCTCCCTCTCCCTTCTAGCACCTACTGAGGATTTATTATGCCTCCTATCTGTGCTAGGGGTGGGTTAGTGTGATGCAGAAGGCACTTCGGACAGCCTGGGTTCGAAACCCTGCTCCGACGCTGTTGCAGCATGCACTTGGCAATGGAACTAATAAAACCTGCCTTGGAGGGTTTCGTGGAGAGATTAAATACCCTCATCTGTGCAAAGCATTTAGACAGAACAGTCCTTGGTACCTAGTAAGCACTAAGTGTCAGCACCATTATCTGATTTAAACCTCACAGTAACTTTGTGAGAGAACTATTTCCTATTGACTCCGTTTTTAAAGTTGGAGGAACCCGGAGGAGAGAAGTTACACAAAGGGTAAGGAGAAAGCCAGGACTGATCTCACATCTGTTTGACTCAGGACTTTTCCATTTACAATATGAAAGATTCATATTTAATATAATATTAAATTTATATTAAGTATTTTAAATTATATTAAATATTAAATAATATTAAAGTTATATTAAATATCAAAGCTGGAAAACAGTCCAGATCATCTAATCCAATCCCCTCACCTGACAAGGCCCAGAGTGGAAGGGACTTGCCCGAGGACACCCAGTAGGGTAGTGACAGTATGGAGCCATCAGCCTCCCAATGGCATCTCATGAGCCAGGTGACTGGTGCCAGGAGCAAGGAGGCCTCTCCCGTTGCTGCCCTTGTTTCTGGGCTAGTGAGCGGAGCCCCAGAGCTTGTGGGGACATGAGCAACTCTGCAGCCCAGCCCAGGCAAGGTGCCAGGAGAAGCCATTGTTGCCATCGGCCACTGCAATTACTCCTTTTGTCCATAATTCTAGGTCCGGGGCCCCTCCCAGGGGGGGAATTAATCTACCATCTCCTGCCTGGACTTGCCCTCTCTGCAGCTGCCCCCAGGGCCAAGGCAGGGCGACCCAAAGTGGCTGCTGGGGCGGCCCAGCCAACCCCTCTCCTCACTTCCTGTCCGCCACTGCACCTGGCAAGCGGGGGATGGGAAGCTGCCCCCCTTCTCTGCAGCTCCCACCTCCACTGCCTTGTTTGCCCAATTTCTTTTTAAGAATATATTTTATTTAACCCAACAGATTAAAAAAATATGACTTCAACATACAGTCAGTTTAATAAAGTGTTAACGAGGTATTTTACATTCTTTTTTTGCCCAAGTCTTTGAAATCTGGAATATATTTTACACTTACCACACATCTCAACTTGGATGCTACCTTTTTTTAAAATTTATTTATTTATTTATTTGACAGGCACGGGTGGGGGGCAGGAAGCACAAGCAGGGGAAGTGGCTGGCAGAAGGGGAAGCAGGCTCCCTGCTGAGCAGAGAGCAGACCTGGGGCTCCATCCCAGGACCCCAAGATCATGGCCTGAGCCAAAGGCAGACGCTTAACTGACTGAGCCACCCAGGTGCCCCTGGATCCTACGTTCCAAGGTGGAAACAACCCAAATATCCATGAACTGAGGAATAGATAAACAAAAGGTGGTATATCCATTCAAAGGAATATTACATATTCAGCTATAAAAATGGATAAATGCAACAATGGAGGAAACCTTAAAAAAAATACGCTCAGTGAAAGAAGCCAGACACAGAAGAGTGTATACTAAAGGATTCCATTTACATGAACTGTCCAGAAGAGGCAAATTCATAGAGACAGAAAGTAGATTATGGTCTCCAGGGGCTGGGGGCAGGGAGAATGTGGAATGATCACTAATAAGTATGAGTTTTCTTTTTGGGGTGACAAAATATTCTGGAGTTAGTGGTGACCGTTGTATAACCTTGTGAAGATACTGACAGCCACTGCATTGTATACTTTACAATGGTGAATTGAGTGGTATTGAATTACATCTCAATAGAAAAGTTCATGATAAAAATGTATTAAAACTATGGAAAGAACCTAGATGTCCATCAACAGATGAGTGGATAAAGAAGATGTGGTATATACATATACAGTGGAATACTATGCAGCCATCAAAAGAAATGAAATCTTGCCATTTGCAATGATGTGGATGGAACTAGAGGGCATTATGCTTAGTGAAATAAGTCAATCAGAGAAAGACAATTACCATATGATCTCCCTGATATGAGGAAGTTGAGAGGTAACATGGGGGGTTTGGGGGTAGGAAAAGAATAAATTGGGGGGTCTGGGTGGCTCAGTGGGTTAAAGCCTCTGCCTTCGGCTCAGGTCATGATCCCAGGGTTCTGGGATCGAGCCCCGCATCGGGCTCTCTGCTCAGCAGGGAGCTTGCTTCCTCCTCTCTCTCTGCCTGCCTCTCTGCTTACTTGTGATATCTATCAAATAAATAAATAAAATCTTTTTAAAAAAAGAATAAATGAAACAAGATTGGATTGGGAGCGAGACAAACCATAAGAGACTCTTAATCTCACAAAACAAACTGAGGGTTGCCGGGGGTGGGGGGAGTGGAGTAGGGAGAGGGTGGTTGGGTTATGGACATTGGGGAAGGTATGTGCTATGGTGAATGCTGTGAAGTGTGTAAGCCTGATGATTCACAGATCTGTACCCCTGGGGCTAATAATACATTATATGTTAATTAAAAAAATAAAATAAAGTATATATTAAAAATATAAGGTAGTCCTACCAAAACAATAAAGTCATTCTTAACAGGAAAATATTTTGCATTGATTCACTTTCCAAATCTAAATAGAAATTAATTAAAATTAAATAAAATTGAAAATTCGGGTCCTCCATGGCACCAGCCTCCAGTCGAGTCTTGGTAGCTGCACGTGACCAGTGGCTACCATATTGGATAGTGTAGCTCTGTGGTATTGGTGCTTCTGGTGATGGAAAGAGGTTCTTACTAACCATGCTTGGCCACTCCTAGGTGAATCCTGAAGGGATGGGAGGCAGCCTGGTATTAGGACCAGGTGGTGGATGAATGATGCATTAAGAGAATAGAGACCCTTTTCTTCCCACCATGAGCAAAATCATATCAATTTTATTCTTCCTTTCCAACAACTCTGTCTTACAGTTGAGGAAATCCATAGCATGACAGAACCAAGAGAAATCCTCAAGATGGCCAATTTTTTAAAATTTACACAGGGGCGCCTGGGTGGCTCAGCCAGTTAAACGTCTGCCTTTAGCTCAGGTCATGATCTTGGGGTCATGAGATCGAGCCCCATGTCAGGGTCCTCACTCAGTGGGGAGCCTGCCTGCTGCTCTGCCTACTTGTGCTCTTTCTACCAAATGAATAAAATCTTAAAAAAAAAAAAAAAGAGGCAAAGATGTTTGAAAAAAAAAACTTAACAGAGTACAATTCATTCTGTGGTGTATAATTCTGTGGGTTTCAACAAAAACATAATATCTTGTGTCCTCTACTACATTTAAGATACAAAACTTCTCTTTCACTCCCCAAGTCCTGGTGTACAGGGCCCGTCTCTATACTGCACGTGAACTGTCTTACCTAATTCCCCTCAAAAATCCTGCGCAGTGGTCGTTCAGTGGAACGTGAACCCAGATCCAGCAGCTCTGAAAGTCCACATTCTTAACCACTGCTTTATGGGATTGGTTTACTGAGTGCCCATTGTGGATCTGGTCTTCATTCGAGTCCCCCATTTCACCTAGCACTCCGCCTCACGTGACCCTTGCTGAGGAGTGGGGTACATAATGTCCTGGGAGGTGGTCCCCCTCTAAAGCTAGAAGCCTCCTATCCCGAGTAGCAGCTTTGGAGGGAGGCAGGCCCAGGGGAGCCCAGGGCCGCCTGGAGAGCCTTCCTCGCCCACCATGCCTGGCGGAAGGGAGGCTCAGGTGGACATCCCAGGAGACTTGCCTAGTAACCAGCCGACACCTGGGGTGGGGGGAGGCTAGGGTGTTTCTCCCCATCCCTGGGAAACCACCACCAGGGTGTTCACACTCAGTTCTCAGGTTTCGTCAGCCAAAAATGTTTTATTCTCAAACGGCCCCTTGTCACCTTCCTGATCTTCCAGATCATTTTTTAAAATTTTTAAAAGGTGTTTATTTATTTATTTGTCAGAGAGAGAGAGCACACAAGAAGGCAGAGTGGCAGGCAGAGGCAGAGAGAGAAAAGCAGCCTCCCTGCCAAGCAAGAAGCCTGTTGCAGGACTCGATCCCAGGACCCTGGGATCATGACCTGAGCCGAAGGCAGCGGCTTAACCAACTGAGCCACCCAGGCATTCCTTCCAGATCATTTTTGTACACCCCTCTTTTTCCTCCAAGTAGGGGGATGTTAAGACTTTCCGGGCTTATGTGCAGGTCTGGAAGGAATCAGGCTGCTTTTGAGGAAGCTGAAGAAAGTACCAAAAGCCTCTCTCTGAGGCCTTGCTCATCCTAGCTCCTGCTGACAACACTGCCCACCCCAGCCCCCCCCCCAAAAAAAAGGCTGAGAAAGAAGCTAGTTCCATACTTGAGGCTCCCGTCACTGCAACCCAGGTTGAAACAGCAAATTTCTATAAACACCCCCACCCCCTCACCTCAGAGAACCATACAGTTGTTCTAAGCCCCGGCCTTGAAGATAGAGCAGAGGCCAGGAGAAACCGCACATTTGAGGTCTGTGGAAAGGTCTGCATATTCTATGACAGCTCTCATTATGGGAAGAAGCCAGGACTAGGGGGAAGATGTCCCATGGAGGCAAACATAGACTATGAATGATAATTTCTCATTAGCTTCAACTCCTGGGCTGAACTGAGGAAGGGGGTATAAAAGCAAAAATTAGCTACGACATCTAGATTTTGTGTCTGAATCAGAGACCATTTGAGCCAAGCTTGAATTGGATTTATCAAGGTTCTCCTTGGGATTACTTTTTTCTCTAGTCTCAAGTGTAATGGATGTTTGTTGAAGGAATTTATCAAACTCTCCAAAGACAATTAAATAAAAATTTTAAAATCACATTGCCCCGCCATTCAAAGTTAACATTTTCAACCCTCCTCACAATTTTCCTGTCCGTAAGTGGACTCTCTCCCACAAAACCAGGATCCCACGCAAGGTGCTATGTTTTATAAACTTGCTTTTTTCATAGAACCAGGTCAACAGTTCTTCTTTGTTGTTGTTTTTCTAAAGGACCTTCTCAATAGGGGAATTAATAGTATAACCAGAAAGGACCCCACACCAGTCTCCCCGGAGATGAACATGATTAAGCACAGCGACTGGAGGGTGCCTTATTAAGGAGATAAATTCCATTTCTTCTTGTTAAGCATGGCTGTTAAACACTCCTGGGCCCAAGATGAAAGGAAAGGGACATGGCTGAATCAGCACCTTGGGTTCACTGTGCCGGCCACCTGTTTTATTAAGCGTGCCCATGTGTCAAACCCCGCAGAAGGAAGAGAAAGGTGTTTTTGTTGACTGGGACTGTATCTCCTCACTCTGGCCCCTCCCCTGCCCACTTCAGCCTGAGAGAGCTTGAGGCTACTGGTGAAAGCCCCTCCAGATCTACCTCAGAAGCCCGAAGCTCAAGAAAGCAGTGACTACAACTTTGCTATCTTGGAGACCAGTTTCTAGCCCTCTGAATTTTATTTTATTTTATTATTTTATTTTATTTTATAGATTTTATTTATTTGAGAGAGACCACAAACGGGGTTGGAGAGGCAGAAGGAGAGGGAGAGGGAGAAGCAGGCCCAGTGAGGGCTCGATCCCAGGACCCTGAGATCATGACCTGAGCCCAGGGTAGACACTTAACCAACTGCACCACTAGCCCTCTGAATTTTAAAAGAATGTATGTACAGTGTATCTCCCCAGTTCCATGCTAGCCGTAGGTGTTGGCTTTGCCCCCCAGTGATGGGAAATGGTGAGCCTCTGGCCCTTGGGGACTAAGAGCCACCCCAACGGGAGCTGAAGTAGCTCCCATCTGCCCACTGGAATGTGCCAGCCATTTCTGTTCCTCAACCTGTCCCTGGTCCTTCCCAGTGAAGAAACTGAGTTGCCTGGGACAATGTCCAACTTTGCAAGGCCGTAAACGACCTATAAAAATCCTAAGACAGAATGCTCACGAAGGAGGAAACACTAATAGGAAATTCTGAATGTCCTAAGCCTGCTCATTAATACGAGAGACATAATAACAGGCAAAACATAGAAGCTTATAAATTAAGATGAAGCTTCAGCCTTGTCGCAGGTGGGACCTGGCAGATGGGAACCCGGGGTTCGTTTCTGGGGTTAATGGAATCGTGCCTGGTCCTTGGGATTGCCTCACGCCAGGTACCGTGTTTCCTTCCTGCCTCCCCGGGAGAGGTGAGTAAGTCTGAGAGAAGGGATCAGAGTACAGTCACGGCAACTAGGAGTGATACTTGCTCTGGGCCACAGAGGGAAGTGGGTCACCAGGGACGATTAGAATTGCAAGCTTTGTCTTAGAGAGGTGCTCCCAGATCAGTAAATGACATTCTCCACCCTCTCCCCCTCCCTATTGCACATCTCCCCTCCCAGTCATTTATCACCGGAAACCAAACCGAAGATAGGAAACAGGAAACAAGGACAGGGCTACCTAGGGCTTCTAAAACCCCTTCCCTCCCAGAGCTCCAGGCTCTACACTGTGGTCCCTATGAGCCTCCTGGTAAAAGATCAGCACATTCAGCTGGAGAAAAACGCGTGAATCAGAGAAGTTCATCGATCGGGATCCACTCACACAGCAAACTGGGGGATCTGTTTCATTGGCTTTCCACTGAAGATTCTGTGGCTTCCTAGAGATCCCACAACCTGATGGTTTAATATAAGCAAAATGGAAACCCCATGACTCAGGCCACACTTTCATGAGTCAGAATCTGGAGAAAATTGGAAATGTCGCATTTGGCACGTCCAAGACCAAGAGGTTTCCTCACGCCCTGATGACTGTATCTAGGTAGAAAGTGATCTGGGGACACTTGTACGGTATCTGACCCTTACTGGACCTTCTCTATCCCAGGCACCTGCAGATACTTCCGTATCTGTGTGTTTTCTCTCACTGTCCTCACAACAAACCTGGGGACAGGGGGAATCCATACTTGGTGAAGCGGTGTGACGGCCCAGGATCACACGATGTCAGAGCCTAGCAGCAAACCCAGGGTTTGGGTTCTAGAGCCCAGTCTCCCAGTTGTTCAGTGACAACCAGATTTTGGTGCTGTTTGGGATATAAGCTGGGGTAAAGGTTAATTAAAATCATGGGTCGTGAGCCAGAAAGACCAGACGGCAAGTCTTACCCACTGACTTTGGGTCACTTTGCCTCCTTGAGACTCAGTTTCCTCGTCTGTAAAATGGGGGAAGTAACAGCCTTTGTGAGGATTAAATGAGATACTTCAGACCAAGTGTTTAGCTCACCAGCCTGGGAGTGCTGGCTTCTGGTAGCACCCAGGTGGGAGGGGCTGGGAGGGCCCCAGCAAGGCTCCTAGAGGAGCCATGGAAAGCGGTGTTCATCATATCCACAATTTCGATGAAACCCGTAATTATAACCCCTCCTGCTAGCCCTGGCCCTGGGGCAGTGATAGGATCTTTGCCGCTCTCCAGGGTCAGGTCTGATCACCACAAGGACGGGCAGACACAGGGTGCCGCGGGAGACGGGTGGGGAACAGGTGGGAGGGGGCTCTTTTCTCTGAGTCAGGCGGTGGGCCACACCCAGAACCGCACCATGGGGCACCCACCCAGACAGTGAAGCTGCCGCTGCCCCTTTTCACAAGAGACTGCAGGGCGAGATGCAAAGCCCTGGAGTTTCTGCCCGTCTTCTGTTTTTTGTTTTATTTTTTTCCCCCAAAGCTTGTATGTAATATGCTGAGTTTGAGCTGAATTCATATTAAATATCAGCTCCTGTCCAATGAACTTTGAACATATCCCGGACTCTGGCCAGGCACATTTTTAAAAAAAGATATTATTTATTTATTTGACACAGAGAAACAGAGATGACAAGTAGACGTGGGGAGGGGCTGGTAGAGGGTGGGAAGTAGGCTCCCTGCTGAGCAGAGAGCCCGTGGCAGGGCTTGAACCCAGGGCCCTGAGATCACGACTTGAGCTGAAGGCAGAGGCTTAACCCACTGAACCACCCAGGCGCCCCTGGGCTAAGCACATTTTAAGTATGAATTAATTTAATCCCCTCAACAGCCCCATGGCCGGGGGGAGGGTATCCATTACTCACATGTACAGAGTAGTTACTATGTGCCAGACACTGTTCTAAGCATTTCATGTTAAGTAATTTATCCAATCCTATGAAGTGAGTACTCTTATTACCCCCTTTGTACAGATGGGGAAACTGAGGCTCGCACAGGTTAAGTAACCTAACTCACTCAAGGTCACAGGGCTAGCAAGCCAGACCTCAAAGTAGAGCATTCTGGACCTGGACACATACTTACTACTACCCTAGGAACTACTATTATTATGCCCATTTGGCAGATGAGCAAACTGAGGCTCAGCATGCTAGTCAGTGTCAGAACCAGGATCTGGTGCCAAAGCCCATGCTCGACATTTTCTACCAGACTGGCCTACATCCTGAGTCCAGCTGGTCTTGTTTCAGTGGACATGAATGATGTGGGGGTGGAGTGGGGGGCACTGGGATGTAGACAGCCCTGCCCCTAGGAATAATCACAAACACAGAGACCCACTGAGATGCTATAATTCTCATTTTATGGGTGAGAAAAACAAGGTCCAGAGAGGTGAGGTCCGTGCCCAGCCAGACAACAAGGGAGTTCAGACTTGAACTGACCTCTGCCTCCTGACCCAGAGCCTAAGAGCACCCTGCTTTGCCATCAAGGTGTCTGAAATTCTCCTCTAAGGAATTCATTCTTTGGGTCATGAAGGTTTGGTCTTCAAATCATTTAAAAGACATTTGTTGAGCAGTGACCTTGTTCCCCATGTTGTGCTTAGTCAAGGGCTTTCGGACGTTTGTAGAGACTCAGGAGCTCCAAGGGAGGGTCCCAGGCAAGTTCCGAAGCAGCCACATAGGCAGGGGTAACTGCCCACCCCCCAACTTGAAGAACTGTTTTCCTCATATCTGTTTTATCTCAAGATGCTCATAGATTTTCTTTTGGAGCAAGAGGTCCAACCCTAAAATTGCTTGAAAATTACTATGCTTAATCCTGAGGACACAGATATGGTATGACATGTCCCTGGCCTCCAAAAGCTGTCAGGGGATGGACACAGAGACAAATCCACTGCAGGCTTAGCAACCCCCGAGGTAGGTGTGAAGTGTGTTGGCAACTCAGATGAAGTGGTTAGCTCTGGGGCAAACGTGGTTGCTGAGTGGTCAGGGAAGGCTTCTCCGAGAAAGGGACATTAAATCGAGTTTGCAAGGGTTGGATTCTCTGAGCAAATATGATGGGGAAAAGCATTCCAGATAGAGGGAACAGCATGGCGAAGGCACAGAGGTGCTGTGAGAAATGGTGTATATTTAGGGAACCCTACGGACCCCTGGAACTGAAGATTTGGGGACACCATCATGTTATTATCTGCCTAATGGAGCAGATAATTCCTGAAACAGATAACTTAAACTGTCACTACCTTTTAATGTCAAGATATTATTATCTGCAGGATCAGAAGTGTTTTTGTTTACTATGATAAGTAACTGGGTTAGGCTGTGGGGACAAAGACATGAACTTCATAAAGCCCCTCGCTGCATCCTGCCCTCCAGCACACCTACATCTGCAGTGGGAAGGGGTGCGAACGTGCAGCCCAGGTCGCTGGTCAGCGAGAAATTCCCTGGGTAGGTGGTGGGGGTGGTGGACAGGGGTTGGGGCTGATCAAGGGTTAGCTATTGAAGCCCAGAGGCCGGCAAGGTGTGATGTATTCCAACAGGGACAGCCCGGGAGGGTTTCATGAGCAAGGTGGCATCAAAGTTTGACTTGGCACGTGGGGAGGATTGCAGTAGACAGGGATGGGAGAACACATTCTGGGCCAAGGAGGGAACAGCAGCAGGGAAGGCCTGGAGACAGGAATGCACAGGGTGTGACTAGGGAATAGCGAACATCTGGGCTGGGCTGGGGCACAGAGCCGGTGCAGGAAAGGAAGGGGAAGGAGATAAGACCAGAAAGGTGTGTTGAAACAGGGTACAGAGAAATGGGAAAGAGGCTAGCAAGGGAGTCTGGACCTAGTGATCTGGGCAGTGGAATCTGGGCGCAACCCCACCCTAGTGTTATCATCACCCTATGGGATGTGGGATGTCTATCACCTGGAAGTGCCTCTGAGGGACAAGAGCCATCACAGCCCAGAGGGACAGTGTCTCATGGTGACTAGGGGGGCAGCTTCGAGAACCAGCTGTGTGGGTTGAAGTTCAGCTGCCTGCTAACTGGCCCTGTGACCTTGGGCAATTTACTTTACTTCTTTGGAGACTCAGTTTGCTTATCTGTAAGATGGGACCAGTAATATTTAATCTCCTAGGATTGGCATGGGGCTTAAATTAGTTGATACACTCAAAAGCCACAGCACAGAACCAATTGCATGGCAATTGCACCCGTTATGCTAATGTCTGCTCATACCCCCTGGCTCATTTCATTGCTTGCCCTTTCCAGCCATGGTCAGAGGAGGAGAGCTATGCATCTCCATCTCATTCATGTGTTGGTTCACTTGACTGTTTCCTTGCTTGGTTGTCAGGCATTTTGCTTCCTCCTTCCCTATTCCTTTTCAGAAATACATAACGAGTTCTACCGCCATTCACTGCCTCCTTCTCCGCCCCCCCCCCCGCCCCGCCATTACTGTGTTTATTCTCTTCAATATTATAAGTTTCTTATAATTAAAATTTTAAGTTTCCATTATTCTCCCAGGCTATATATTCATAGTTTCGTTAGAATGAAAAAGGTATTTGGGGCCACTTAGGATTTTAGATACATTCAATTAAGCTGAAACTATCAGTATCACTGGATACCACTTGTGAAGATAATTGCTACATTGTATCTACTCTCCACACCTTCATGGCTTTCTACTTCTGTTGGGGGAGGTTTGTGGTAGGAAGCTCCATTCACCCCATCCCTATTTTTTCAATTCAGCTTTTACGGGGTACCGATCTGTGCTGAGCCTAGGAGGATTAATGGGTATGCAGCCCTGCCCAGGGTGAGTTGCCATTCTGGCCCTGAGCCTGAGTTTCCTGACCGTTAACCATCACCCAGTGGGATCTGGGCTGAGCAGTCTCCTGGGAATCCCAACGAGAGAGCAGAGCCCCAGGGCCACCCCAGAGAGGAGAGGAGAGGAGAGGAGAGGAGAGGAGAGGAGAGGAGAGGAGAGGAGATGGCACCCTTTCAAAGCGGAAACTTCCTGATTTGTCCTGGTGTCGTGAAGTTCTTTCATTGACTATCTTTTTCAAAATTCAGAGTGTTCTCTGGTTTTGTAGGTAGAGCCAGAGAGGGGAAGGATGGGCCAAAGAGTGTGTGAGAAGGATGCCATCCTGGTGCCTGCTGCAGATGTACTTCTCCCACCCCCCGGTGAACCCTCCAGTGCACAGATGCAGGGTCCTAAGATGGTGGTGATTATAGCAATATGGTTGGCTTTTGAATACCTACTATTAACGGTCAGGCACTGTGCCAGACAGGGAGAGAAAACTGATTTCAGACATTGACAGAACCAAGATCACACAGCCCCCTCACCCCCCGGGGGCCTGGCACGGGCACCGGGGAGCTTACAGAATGCCACACTGAGCCTTAAAAGCGAAAGATGAGAATTATCCTGGGAAGAGGAAGAAGGTGGAAGTACATTCATTCAATCCTCATTATTCACAGATTCTGTATTTGTGAATTTGCCGACTTGCTAACACATATTTGCAGCCCCCAAATCAATACTCTTGAGGCACCTCTGTGGTCATTTTTGGATATGCATAGTGTGGGGGAAGATAGGAGCTGCTCAACATGCACTTTCCCAGTTAAGGATGAACAAGGTGACACTGCTTTCTTCTTTCAGTTTTTATGCTATAAATAAGAGTCTTTCTTGAGGTCATTTGAGTGCCACTCTTTTCACATTTCTGTGTTTTTTCTTGGTCATTTCACTGTTCAAGATGGCTGTCAAGTGGCATGCCAAAGAGCTGTCCAGAGTTCCTAAAAGCAACAAGGCTCTGATGCGCTTTACAGACAAAATACATGTGTCAGAGAAGCTTCATCTCGTCTTGAGTTTCTGAGGTTGGCCATGAGGTCAGCGTGAGAAAATCAACAACTTATATTAAATAAGGTGCATTTACACAGAAATGCATATAGCAAGGTTACGGTTTGATCAGAGGCTGGCAGGAATGTGTGCCCATGTGTCCCCTAGGAGTAGCAGCTCAGTGTTCGCTGATGCCATGTCTGTGGTGACTTACAGAAGAGAAGAATGAAGGTCCACGGTGTATTAAAAAATCAGAGTGCCCCCCCACGCAGAGATATGGACATACATAAATGCATAGGTATATATATGTTCTCCTTCTTTAAAAATGTTTTAACAATTCAGAAGAAAATTCAGTGAAACATTGAAAGTCCTCCTTTATTTCCCCATCCAGACCCCCAGCCAATAGCTCTTTCCCCATTAATCATTTTTTGATGGTTTGTTTGCAGACTCTTTAAAAAAATTTTTTAAAGATATATCTATGATTTTACTGACCAAAGTGCAGTGATTTCTAAATCTTTTACATCAGACTGTTACATATGTTTATAGTCACCTCCAAGGACATATGCAGTGTTTGGGTTGTTTTTCAGTGAATCCAAATGAGGTGCTACTGTTTACATAACTGGTCAGTTCTCTTCTCACGTGACAGCAGACAGTGCGGCACTTTCTTTTCTTTCTTCCTTCCTTCCTTCCTTCCTTTTCCCTTTCTTTCTCTCTCTCTCTCTCTTCCTTCCTTCCTTCCTTCCTTTTCCCTTTCTTTCTCTCTCTCTCTCTCTTCATTCCTTCCTTCTTTCCTTCCTTCCTTTTCCCTTTCTTTCTCTCTCTCTCTCTCTTCCTTCCTTCCTTCTTTCCTTCCTTCCTTTTCCCTTTCTTTCTCTCTCTCTCTCTCTTCCTTCCTTCCTTCTTTCCTTCCTTCCTTTTCCCTTTCTTTCTCTCTCTCTCTCTCTTCATTCCTTCCTTCCTTCCTTCCTTTTCCCTTTCTTTCTCTCTCTCTCTCTCTTCATTCCTTCCTTCTTTCCTTCCTTCCTTTTTTCTTTCTTTCTCTCTCTCTCTTTCCTTCCTTCCTTCTTTTATATTTAATTTTTATTTGTTTATTTGAGAGAGAGAGAGTCCTGCGGGGAGGGGCAGCGGGCGAGGAAGAGAAAGAATCTCCAGCAGACTCCCCACTGATCAAGGAGCTCGATCCCAGCATCCCAAGATCATGACCTCAGCTGAGATCAAGAGTCAGACACTTAACCGACTGAGCCACCCAGGTGCCTCCATCCAGCACTTTCTGTGTTCGGTACCTAGAGACCTGCCTCACTCTTTTTAAGTATTTCTGTGTGGCGCCTTCTCTCATCCCCCCCCCCACCCCCCCCCCCCCCCCCCCCCCGCTTAGAGGGTCATTTTGGTTGTTTCCATTTCTTGTTATTACTAACATTTTTCTTCATGACATGGGTCCACTGGGTCCTTTTGCAGATGGGGCTTTCTCCACTCCTTGCCGGAGGTCCTCCATGGTGGGGAGACTGGGCGAAGGTTGGTGCAGAGATGGGGCTGGGCCAGAAACAGCACTCTGGTTACTTGCTGTGAGAGGAACAGGTGCCTGGGAGGGCAGGGTGCTGGAGGCTGGAGCCGAGCTGGGCTCTGTGGCAGTGCGTGTGGTCCCATTCCTCAGGCCCTTGTGCAAACACCTGGCTTTGTCACTGGCTGAATAGGAAAGTCAGCCCCAAATTAGCACTAATGTGAGGGCGTTTAACCCTCTGTGAGGGCCCTTTGACAAAGCACAAAAGGACTTTTTCAGGGGCTGGGCTGTCTAACCCAAACAGGTCTGACTTGGAGACACATGCCCAGCAGGAATGCCAGGCCCTGGGGAGACCCAGCAGCTCTTCAGGTAACCCCGCAGAGGGATTTTGAGCACAGCCCCCAGCCCCCAACACTGGTCCTTGTTCCCAGGAGCATGGCAGACTGGGACCACCATGCAAGGGGACACGTCTCACGGCCGGTTAGCCCTTGGATATCAGATACGCCTTCAGATCCTCAGTTCCCTCATCCTTAAAATGAGGAGGAAAATAGTAGGAACTTCAAGAGTCTGTTAGGAAGGTTGAGGAGAGGATGTCCGGTCACCTGCTTGGGGAGGCCCTTCCTGATCTCGCTACATAGAATCCCAGCATCCAGCCCCACGTTTCCTTCCTAGTTGATTTTCCTCCCTAACACCTCTCACCTCACCTGCTGCAGGTCAGCGCCTGACTGCCCCAGCCTAAGCCCCATCAGGGCAGAGCTTCCTCCCTCTTGTTCACAGCTGCCTCCCAGGGGCTGATGCGCCGCCTGGCACTGACATAGGCCAGCTTCGGTGGCAGTGGCTGCTGGGGGCCTCACTTCCCAGGGCACACTGGCAAGCAGCTTCCTGGTGCTGGGCCCCGCTTCTCAGCATTACCACCTTCCTCAACTCGTAAGCTGGGAAAGAGAACTGTTTGGGCCCCTGAGAAGCCATAGCTGAGGGCTGGGCCCTGCCCCCAGGTTCTCTTGGCATGGAGTATGTGCACACAGATGTACATGCATCTGTTGGCACACGTGTCTCGCCGGCTTCCCTCCAGGGTGGGAGGCCAACTGGGCCACACTGTACATCGGAGGCTTCCCTTCCTCTCATCATGGAGACAGGCTGTCACTGCCATGAGGGAAGTGGCCTGCTGTGTCTCCCCGGGCGTGTAGCGGCCTGCGTGCTCTCGGGGTCGGGGGCAGCGTGGGTGAGGCCGTGGGTTGGCCCATCCCCGCGGCCTGTGCTTCAGAACAGGCTTGCCTGGGCCTGCCCACCCCTAATCTGACCACGGAATCGGGGAACTGACTGAACCCCAAGTTCAAGGGGAGCCCCGCCGTGGGCCCCAAGCTGCAGGGCACCCCAGCCTGAACTTCCAGGCTCCAGCCACAGTCTCCTTGGCCTCGGCCCAGCTTTTATCCCACAAGATGCCAAGTCCAAGGGCCTCCCATGGAGGCTCAGGAGGCTTTAGACCTGCTGACCATCTCCCGATTCTGAAAGAGACATTGACCTTCCCTGAGGGCCGGCTACAGGTCAGGTGTGTGTGGGGAGCTGGGGATGGAGGGTCAGGCCATGCAGACCCAACATTCCTTGGTGGAGCTTCGGGTCTGGGGCTGAAGAGGCAGGCATTACATAGCCAGGTTCCTTCAGTCACAGCTGGGATGCAGCTGGGGCGGGAATGACAAAAGGCTGTGGGCAATCCTGCTGGGCGTGGAATAGGCTGGCAAGGAAGAGATAATATTGAAGCTGCAGCCGGAAAGACTGTTGCTGTCAGTCAGGTGGAGGCGCCTGGGCTGGGGTGGATTGAGATGAATGGTGTCTCCTGAAGAGGGAACAGCATGTGCAAAGCCCCAGAAGCAAGCCTGCCCACAGAGTGCTTTCACGCACACTGGATAACCGCCCCCCCCACCCCAAGAGGAAACATCTTATCTTGCAGATGAGGAAACTGAGTCTTGAGGAGGTTTTGTAACTTGCTAGGGCTCCCTAGCCACGCCCGTAGCCTGTCGTGGTTTCCTGGGGACTTGACCCGAGTCACGCACCCCTCCAAAAGACCAGTCCCATTGACCTATGGAAAATGTTCCAAAAGGCTCTGGATTTCTGGGGAAGAACCTCATCAGGGAGGAGAGTGTGAGTGGGAAAAGCCAAGCCCACTTCCAAGGTTATCGGGAAGACAGTTCCGGGATCTGAGAATCCGTTCCCAGCCTGGTTCCTCCTTGGGTGCTGTCCCATCTGATCCACCTTCCTGGGATGAGTCACGATGCAAAGTAGGCCAGATGTGTGCAGGTAAGTAAATAAACCAAACATGTGGCCCAATTCCCTGCTCCTGCAAGGAAGCAGCTCCGTCGGGTTTCCAGGTAAAGCCGAGTGTGTCTTGTGATCACAGTGAATCACACGGTTGATTTTCCCTGTGTTCCCGAATGAGGTCAGCTCAGAGAGGCGGCACACAACAGGGGGAGTAAACAGGAGGTGTTCTCTGCGACTCCTGGCACAGGTCTCAGTGAGGCAGGGTCATTCGCTGTGGCTTCTTGCTCCTCATTTATTTCGAAGTTCTGAGAGATGGGGCGCCCGGGTGGCTCAGTGGGTTAAACCTCTGCCTTCGGCTCAGGTCATGATCTCAGGGTCCTGGGATCAAGCCCTGAGTCGGACTCTCTGCTCTGCAGGGAGCCTGTTTCCCTCCCCGCCCTGCCTGCCTCTCTGCCTACTTGTGATCTCTTGCTCTGTCAAATAAATAAATAAATAAAATCTTTAAAGAAAAAAAAAAGTTCTGTGAGATGTTCCTTCATCCCATGGTCAACAGCCATGGCTTGATGTCTGGGCCGGAGAAGGTGAGGTCTTTTCTGAGAGAGCTTTAAATGGCATTCTCTGAGCTCTCTGACAGGCACAGGAGGACCATGACTGGGGCCTCCAAGTGGTAAGTGAGGCTGCAGCCCCACCTGTCCCCACGTAGCCACACCTGCCTGGGTGAGCAGGTGGGTGAGTAAGCAGGCATGAGACGTCCATCTGTGTAGGGAACTTGTGCAATCCCCCATTTGCCCAGGAGAACCTGCTACCTGCTGCAAATCTCAACTGGGGTGGGGGGTGTCCCAGGCTTGCCAGGGGTCCAAGGGCTTTTGGGAAGCAGCCCAGCAGGAATGTCTGGTCCAAAGGGTAAAGGTGACCCCCACCCAACTTCAAGAATGGGCTCTCACCCCTTCTCCTATATCCATTCGGGAATTGAGGAGGGCAGTGGGGGTGGGGGAGGATTCTGGAGACATTTGAAAAAAATCGTTCCAGAAACAGTTGTTTGAGACCTTCTAAAACGGGGCCCATGGTGAGGCAAGGTAATTTGCCCAAGGTCACATGCTGTCACACAGGGAAGGGGCAGGACTGGACCTGGGTTTGGGCAGGCTTCTGAGCCCCCTCCTACCGTTGGATCAGTGTTTCTATATCTGCAGTTGTATATGTATGGGAAAAAGGTCTGGAAGCATGCACATCAAAATGACTATTTTTTTACCAGTGATATTAAAAGGGGGGCGTGGGGGCGTGCTTTTACTTTCTATGTTTTCTCATTCATGTATTGACTCATTTTTTTCCCCACAACTTTTATTACATCTATATTTAAAACCCATACTTTCGTGTTTTAGGGTAAGTGAAAAGATGTTTTTAACATCATGCTCCAATCTGGCAGTGTTTACCAATGACTCAAGCCATTCTGAGGAAATGTTGCATGTAGTCTGGGAGGTATAGGCTGTGTCTAGGGTTGCTGCTCTTGAACCCACTGTTTTATCACCTTATGCACAGATGACACATTCCAGATGTGGTACAACTGTCTCTGGGACATTACACAGCCTTTCAGAGTAGAACTTTCAAAGAATACTCAAGGACACAGGAAGACATTAATGATGTTGGGTTGATTATAGGAAAAGGATATGAAATTGCAGGTAGAGTATGATGCTGACTGTGTTTTTAAAAAATTCTATATAGGAAGTACTAGAAAAAATGCACTAATTATTTTTTTAAGATTTTATTGATTTATTTGACAGAGAGAGAGATAGCGAGAGAGGGAACACAAGCAGGAGGAGTGGGAGAGGGAGAAGCAGACTCTCCGCAGAGCAGGGAGCCCCATGTGGGGCTCAGTCCTAGAACCCTGGGATCATGACCTGAGCTGAAGGCAGATGCTCAACAGCTGAGCCACCCAGGCACCCCTGCACTAAGTATTAATACCAATTATCTTTGAGTGGTGGGGTTATGGTGATTTCAAACTTCTTTCTACTTTTATTTACTTTTTAAAAAAAGATTTTATTTTTTATTTGAGAGAGAGAGCACAAGCAGGGAAAGCAGCCAACAGACTCCCCATTGAGCAGTGAGCTTGATGTAGGACTTGATCCCAGGACCCTGAGATCATGACCTGAGCAGAAGGCAGACACTTAACAGACTGAGCCGCCCAGGTGCCTTTTTTTAACCTTCTTTCTGCAATCAGTACACATAGAACTTTTCTGATCAGACATAGCAATAATAAAACAACTAACATTTAATAGTGTTTACGGTGTGCCAGGCACTGAGCATATCATGTGTATTATCTCATTCATCTTCACAACAAGCCTATGAGTAGGTCAGAGAGAATGAGTTACAAATGTTAAGTCATTCGCCCATCAACACCCAGCTGGTGTGTGGTGAGGTCGAGTCTGAGAGCAGAGGCTAGTCCCAAACACTATAATTTCTATTTTTCTTTGAAATAAGAATGGTGCTCCCAGGGTTGGCTCTTATTCATTGTGCTCATTAGAGAGGAAGACAGCAGGGCTGCATTGTACAGTTGCACAGGTTGTGGTCTGCACAAGAGAGCATGTAATCTGTTTGCTAAGTTGTGAGGCTGGGCAAGGAGCCATATCCACCTGAAGGAAATGGTACCTTTTTGTGGAAATGCAAACTAAAACTGTAATGGGATACTACTACATACCTGCTAGAAACAGTAAAGAGACTGGCAACAAGCAAATGTTGATAAGGCTGGGAAGTGGCTGGATCTCTCATTCATTGCTGGTGGTAATATAAATTGATAAGAACTTCTCTGGCCAAGAATCGGTCAGTTTTCTATAAAACAAAACATATACCTACCCTGTGATCCAATACTTAAGACTTACATGTCTTAGTATTTACTCAAGGGTAATAAAAGCATATTTTCACAAAGAAGCGTATATATAAGAGTGTTCTTAGCATCTTTTCCAGGAGAAGCAGCCCGGTGTCCATCACTAGGTGGATGGATAAGTAAACCGCGGTATATTCTTACGATAGAACACTATTCTATAAAAAAGAACAAATTACTGATATGAATAACAACACGGATAAACCTCAAAAATACTATACTGAGTGAAAGAAACCTTACATCAAAGGTATATATTATATGATTCCATTTATATGAAGTTCTAGAGCAGGCAAAACTCATGTATCATAGAAAAATATCAGAATAAGGGTGGCTGGGGGGTTCAGTAGGTTAATTTTCTGCCTTTGGCTTGGGTCATGATCCCGGGGACCTGGAATAAATCCCACATCTAGCTCCCTGCTCAGCAGGGAGTCTGCTTCTCCCTCTGTCCCTCCCCCTGCTTGTGTTCTCTCTTTCTCTCAAATACATAAAGAAAGAAAATATTTCAATTTTTAAAAAGGAAAGAAAAAGAAGGAAAATATGAGAACAGTAGTTGCCTGGGGATGTGCAGAGAGAGAGTACTAACTGGGAAGGGGCACGAGGGGAATTTTGGGGGTGATGGGAGTGTTCTATATCTTGACAGGGCTTAGGGTGACATGTGGATGCATCTGTCAAAACTTAATAACTGGGCACTTAAGATTTGTACATTTCATCATATCTGTATTTTACACCCAAAGGACAAAAGTCATGAAAAATCCTAAAGTCTTTAATAACACGTATGCTGAAATATTTAGGAGAAGTGTACAGACATCTGCAATTCACTTTGAGATGCTCAATAAAAGAGACCTAGTCATGAATGGATAGAGAGATAGCTTCAGATGAAAGAAAAGCAAGTGTAGTGAAAGTTCATAGTAGGATCTGGGGGGTAGATTTGTGGGAGTTTACTGTAAAATTCTTTCAGCACTGCTGTATGTTTGAAAACGTGCCAAATAAAATGTTGAAAAACACACTTGCTACACACAAGCATGATATTGCATGGAAGAAGGCAGAGATGAGAGAACATGTGATGTGTGATTTCATTCAAAAGGAAACAGACGGGATCCACTGATGAGGTTAGAAGTCAGGATAGTGGTGGGGGTGGAGGGCCCGAGGGGCGTCCCCGAAGGGTTGGTTCTGCTTCCTCATTTAGGCTCTGATTGGAGTGTTCAGTTTGTGAAAATTCATGATTGGTTCACTTTTCTGTAATGTCTATTATTCTTTTCTGAATATATGTGTATGTGTATTATACTTGAACAAAATTAATTTTAAAAAGACTTTCAATGTGGGGCATCTGTGTGGCTCAGTAGGTTAAGCGTCAAACTCTTGGTTTCCTCCGGGGTCATGATCTCAGGCCCCTAAGATTGAGCCCCACCTCGGGCTCCCTGCTCAGCGAGGGGGCTGCTTTTCCCTCCCCTACTCCTCCCCCAGCCTGCACTCTCTCTCTCAAATAAATAAATAAAATCTTAAAAAAAAAAAAAAGACTTGCAATGTTACCAACCTGCTTTAATCAATATATGGTAATACTTCCGCCATTTATCCTGCTTCCGAACTTAATTCTTCCCCTCTTCCCCAGGACCTCTCTCTCCCCATCCTCAATCAGGACAGCCACTATACCTGACTCTGAAACTCATTCTCCTAGGGTCTATGCCACATAGTGAAGCATATAAAATCGAAAGGAAAACTCCTAGTTTGAGGGACGGGGAAATTTGCGTCCAAATTCTGACTTTGCCACTTACCCGCTGTATGCTCCGGATTTGGAGTGACACAAGTGTGTGCATTTGTCAAAACTTAGTAACTGTGCGCTTAAGATAATAACCTTCATGGATCTCAGTTTTCTCATCTGTTAAGAGGCATAATAATACATGGAGTGAGGTTGGGATCGAGCGAGACAACACTTATGTCTTGCCTGGACTAGAGCCCATCACAAATGCTCACTAAACGTTCAGTGAAACGAAACGGTGGCTTCAGCGCTGTTACCCTTCCCTTTCTGTCCATACTAGGGGTGGGAGTGGGGGACTCCAGCAGGAAGGGCCTGGGGCTTGGCTGGGTCCCTATGAACCCCTCAATTTCAACTACTCTGAGTCAGTTTCCTGACCTACACAGTGGACCTCCTGATCCCTGCCTGGCAGAGCAGCCACAAGGGACAGACAACCGTGAGACTCATTAGCTTGAAGACCTCAGGGGATTTGGGGTTTCCAGACCTCGCTGTGGCTCTGGCTCATCTCTCCTCAGGCTTTAGGCCAGTGTGCTGCCATCGTGAGGATGGGACATCCCAGGGTGGAGATGGCACAGGGGTCCCCCTGGGCAGCAGCTGGCTCTGCACGGCAGTCACGGACACTGTTAAGTTGGTGGCTGCTCTTTGGTGAGTCACATGCCTCCCAGAAGCAGTTATCTGCCCATCACCGCACAAAGGCGGCTCTGTTCGGGCCCAGAGAGGTGCGTGCTCAGGACGCCGGCAAAACCAAGGGCTTCCTCTGGGCTGCAGGCCAGGCCCTGCCCCGAAGGTGGGCCCCAGCTCTCTGAAGCCATCTGCCAAGCCCAGGATCGACAGGATGTGCTCATTCCTGAGCTTCAAGCCAGATGCTCTTCCACCTGCGCACCCAGCACTTAGCCAGGGCCCGGCGGGCTTTCCTAGGGGCCGTCAGTCATTCTGTTATGCAGTATTGGCAGCAAAGGACCCCATACAGAGAGTCAGCCTGGCCCCTGCCCCAGAGGGACGGGTGCGGGGGACCAAGCGGGCATCCGGAAAACTTACATTAGAGAGGATCGCTGTAAGGGCTTCATAGCAAGGCAGTGTGCCAAGGCATTACGTACTTCTTGCATTTGGTACTATTATTATCCCATTTCTCAGATGAGGAGATTAAGGTTTGGAAAGGTGAAGTAACTTGCTCTGGAATCCAGATGGGGTGACCCTGGAGAGCCCCTGCTCCTACCTGCACTTATGATAACACCATAGCGATGATGACAATGACCCCTAACATTTACTAAGTACAAAGGATTTATCAGGTACCATGCTATTCACCGTGTATACATTGTTGTTTGCAGCCGCTGGAACGACCCGATGGAGTAGGTATTATGATTATGCCCTGTTTTATGGCAGAGGAAGCCAAATAAAGAAATGATGGCTGGACTGAGCCTTGGAGAAGAACCAGACTTTATTGCATGCCTTCTCGATAGAGCTGGGCATTGGGACCAGTGTGTTCATGCTGATGATCTCATTTGCTCCACAACACCAGTAAAAGGTAAGCATGAATTCTCCCATTTCCTAGATGAGGAAACTGAGGCTCAAACACTTAAGTAATCCGTTACACAGCTAAAAGTACTCAAGTCAGGGTTTAAACCCTAGGCAGTCTGTCCCCCAAACCCCTACTCTTACGTCCCACCAGCATTGCTTTCTTGTTTAAAAAAAAGTTTCCAACATTGTTTTTTTTTCAGAATAGAAATTGTTTTATAGATTATTTCTGTTTTTAAAATAAATGCATCTTGGGGCGCCTGGGTGGCTCAGTGGGTTAAGCCGCTGCCTTCGGCTCAGGTCATGATCCCAGGTCCTGGGTTCGAGCCCCGCATCGGGCTTTCTGCTCAGCAGGGAGCCTGCTTCCTCCTCTCTCTCTCTCTGCCTGCCTCTCTGCTTACTTGTGATTTCTCTCTGTCAAATAAATAAATAAAAATCTAAAAAATAAATAAATAAATGCATCTTGACTGTAAACAAAAAAACTCAACATTTTGATGTAGCCCATGGGATGCTTTGTTGGATTGGTCAGAAGCATGTGCGATTCTTGATCTTGGGGTCATGAGTTTGAGCCCCGTGTGGGGTGTAGGGAACACTTGAAAGTGAATAAACTTGAAAAAAACATTTTTTTCCCTTATCCCTTATAAACATGCATGTGTACATTTGAGAGTGTATAATGAGTGCATGCGTGCATGTGTGTGTGCATACACGTTTGGAAATAGGAGTTTAGAAAGGGAGAATCATGACCTACTAGCTTGAAACCCACCCTTTCGCCTTAGCCTGTCGCAAATATTTTAATGTGCTAACAGAACAGTAATAATAACTTCATTCTTTCAGCAAAATATTTATGATATCCACAAATATTTTCTAGGCACTTTCTCTAGGCACTGAAAATACAGAAATGAGCAAAAGAGACAAAGTCTCCTCCTCACTGGAGTTATCAGGCCATAAATCATAAAAATAAAAATAAAATGTTCCTTTCTGACAGGGCTATGAAAAAAACAATATAATATGTTGGGGGCAACATTTGAAAGGAGGGTCATAAAAGCCTTTTTTGAGGCAGTAACACTTGAACTGAGGCCTAGGTGATGAGAATGCACCAGGCTTGGACTGGATCCAGGTAGAGGGAACAGCAAGTGCAAGGGTTCTGGGTGAGAATAAGTTTGGTCTGTTTCAGGAACAGCAGGGAGGCTAGTGTGGCTGGTTAGGAGTGAGAGATCAAGATGTATTTGGAGAGATAGGCAGGGGCCAGATCTCAAGGAACAGTTTGCATTTTGCTTTAAGTGTCATGATCTGATTGAGATGTTTGAGAAATAAGATGGGTGTGCTTGCTTTGGGGCGGGGGGGACTAGATGATCGGGGTCCACATGCAGAAGAGGGGAGACCAGTTGCAGGACTCCAGGTGGCAGGCACCAGCCTTGTAGCAGTAGACATGGCCAAGCACTGGAGGGATTCAGACTAAATTTTGAAATAAGTCAACAGACGTAAGAGGTAGAGACCAGGGAACTCAGGGACAGCTCAGAGGCTGCTGGTAATAGCGAGTTCTTTACTGAGCACTGACTACTGCCAAGAACTGTACTAAGCTTGTGTATAGACAGACCTTCCCTCTGTGGTTCCCCAAAGCAGGTCTGCAGTCCCCTGCATCAGCCTGTCCGAGGGGCTTGCTGGAAATACAAGGATTTGTGTCCTTATTTCTGGGATTCTCGTTCGACGCCACACTTGGGGACACCAGCACTCATGTACTCATCCAGCAAGTCCACATGTTTTACATTTGGGAAACTGAGGCCCTGGGAGATAAATGGGTTGAAGAAGCTCTCGGGTTTTCCTGACTTCACACTGGGACACATGAGTGCTGTCGTCACGATGCCAGCAAGAAACACAACACCATGTGGTTTTTTGGGGGAGTTTGTTTGTTTTGTCTTCATGCATGATTTTTTTTTAAAGATTTTTAAAATTTTTTTTATTTTATTTTAAAGATTTTATTTATTTATTTGACAGACAGAGATCACAAGTAGGCAGAGAGGCAGGCAGAGAGAGAGGGGGAAGGAGACTCCCTGCTGAGCAGAGAGCCCGATGTGGGGCTCGATTCCAGGACCCTGGGATCATGACCTAAGCTGAAGGCAGAGGCTTAACCTACTGAGCCACCCAGGCGCCCGGAGATTTTTTTTTTTTTAAATTTGAGAGAGAGAACACATGAGAGTGGGAGGAGGGGCAGGAGGAGAGGAAGAGGAAGAAGCAGACTCCCTGCTGAGCCCAGAGCCAGATACAGGGCTCAGGGGCTCCATTCTAGTACCCCAGGATCCTGACCTGAGCCAAAGGCAGACGTTTAAACTGACTGAGCCACCCAGGCACCCCTCACAGGTGCTTTTAATAGCTACCAGGAGCTTGACTCGAGGCGTTGCTGGCACCAAACCCAGTTTTTCCTTTTCATCTTCATTTTCACCGCTTCGGGGTGTGCCATGGACGTGGGTTTAAAACAGGGGCTTTCAAATCCTTTCTAGATGCAGCCAGAGAGCAGGCTACCTCATCAGCAGTTCGTTATCTTCAGTGGTAATTGGTCACACGAATCACTGAGCGCTTACTATGGGCCCGGTCCTTATGAAGGGCGCTGAGTGCATCATCTCCTTTCTCCCTCCCCAGTGAGCGTGGGCTGGAGATACTCACACCGCCCTCGTTCCCTCCCTTCCTCCAGGGATACCCACCGTGGGGAGGCCGAGATGCTATCGGTGATCAGGCATCTCAGGCCTTTGCTCCTATTTTGATAATGAGGCAGTGGCTTTTGCCCCACGCCCTGGGCCAAAGCCAGCCTCGGGGCCTCTCCCTCTCTGGGGGGTTTGGAGCCTCTGGTAGCAGCATCCGATCCATGGCCTCTCTCCCTGTGGTCAAGAATTGGGGTGGGGCAGTAGGTGTCTGTGGAGGGAGAGAGGGAGGAAAGCCTGAAGCATGAATCAGGCTCTTATCATGTACTTCATGGGTACCTGGGAAGTCCGCCTCACCATGGAGGCATCCGAGAGGCTGGCATGACTGTTGAGGCTGGAATCTGTTGTATCCACTGTGATGACACTTTGAGAGAGGCTTGGTGGTCATGTAGGGTGTGTTTTCTTCCCCACTGGTCTCCCACAGTCTTCTACTCCGAGCCTGGCTGTCACTGGGGAAGGGGGCAGAGAGCTATTAAAGAGGAATGTTTGGGGTGCAAGCCCTTCATTTGGGGACTCTTCTGTTTAACCACTCATTGGCTCATCCGCCTGTCCATCTGTCTACCCGCCAGTCTATCCATCCACTCGTCCGTCCATTCTTCTGCTCATCCATCCAGCAAATGTCCATTTCCGAGGCACCCTTGAGAGTATCAGAGATACACAGAGGAGTAAGACGCAGACACTGCTTTCAGGAACTTACAGTCTGATAAAGGAACCAGAAGTAAACTGACAACAACCATACACTTGGAGAGTAGTTTCTGGGGGACCTACTAAGCTGTGCTGAACAACTGTGGTTGAATTACATAGAGTCAGCGTGGCCTCTGAAGGCACACAGTCTGGGCTCGGATCCAGACCTACCCATTATTACTGCATGACCTTGGCTAAGTCACTTCACTTTTCTGAGCCTCAATCCCCTCATCTGTAAAATGGGGATAATTGTAATACCTATTTCATCCAATTGTTGTGAGGGTTTTTTAGAAAAGGTTTATTTATTTTTATTTTAGGGAGAGAGAATGTGCATGAGTGGGGGGAGGGGCAGAGAGAGACTCTCAAGCAGACTCTGCATTGAGCATGGAGCCCACGTGGGGCTCGATTCCAGGACCCTGAGATCATGACCCGAGTTGAGTTGGACGCTCAACCGACTGAGCCGCCCAGGCATCCCCAGTTGTGAGGATTAAGGAACCCTGCATGTGGAACGTAATGCTGGTGTGTAGTAAGTGTGCAATCATTGGTTATTTCCTTTCCCTACAGATAGAGTTCTGTCATAAAGGGATGTAGCATGTAGTGGGGAGAATGACCATGTGTTCAGCCCTTACTAATTTGCCAAATGTTGTGAAATGCTTGTTTATTTTCACATGTAGTCTGTGCAAGACTGGAAGAAAGCTTTGATCATCCCCTATTTCAGAGATGAGAAAACTCAGGACCAGAGAGCCAAATGCTTGCTCACATTTTCACCGCTAGGAAGTGGTTAAGCCAGGATTTGAACCCTGGTTTCCCACACTTCAGAGCCCACATGCAGACACCAGGCTTCAGTGCCTATACACAGCTGCCCATGGTAGAAGGAAATGAGTACTCTTATGAAGGTCCAAGCATCTTATTCCAGACACATAGAATTTCTCTGGATTTCTTGATGAGAGTAGGGTTTGACCCCAATCCAATTATCACATAGGAATGGCAGGTGGTAATTGTGGGCATCCCAGCCAGAGAGCACAGTTTGGTACCAAGTGCGAGGAGGAAAAGGAACAGTGTATTTGGAGAGTAATCTCGGAATGATAACATTTATGAAACTTGAAGTTCATTTGAGTCCAAACCCATCACCTCACAGATGCCTGTGAGGAGGCCCTGAGAGGAACAGAGTCCAGCCCCAGGCCACATGTAATTTGGCAGTGTGGGGGTCAGCCCAGCAGTGTTGGGACATAGAGTCCAAGACAGATGAGGCTGGGGTCAGATCACAAAAGACCTTAATTCTGAGGAGTTGGGAATCTATGCTATAAGAAGTGGAGAGCTATAGGGGCGCCTGGATGGCTCAGTTGGTTGAGCACCTGATTCTTGATTTCAGCTCAGGTCATGATCTCAGAGTAGTGAAAGCGAGCCCTGAGTTAGGCTTGAGGCTGGACATGGAGCTGGCTTAAGATTCTCTCTCTCCCTCGCCCTCTGCCCCTCTCAACCCCCTGACCTGTGCATGTCCCCCCTCTCTCTCTCACCCTCTAAAAAAATAAATAAATAAATAAATAAAATAAAATAAAAAGTGGAGAGCTGTTGAAGGTACTTAAACAGGAACAAATCTTGGCCTAACAATGGCAGAGCTGGAGGGGCTGCACACCCAAGGGAACAGAATCCTGAATGGGATTCCAGGGAACCATTGGCCTCTGGGGATCTGAGCTGTTCCATCTGATCTGGAGCTCTTGACCATGGGCACCATCTGCCTGACCATCAAACAAATAGATATATCTGAGGATCAACATTCTAACAAGGTGGTTGGATTTTCTAAACTTAGCCCCCCTTATTAAACGTCTTCATAGAACTCTATATTTTTTCCTTTAGGACACTTACCACAGCTGTGCCTTTAAAACTAACTGTGAATGTCTGCCTCCGTGGTTAGATGCTGGGAACTGTCTCCTATTTGTTCAACACCAAAGTCCCTGGCACTTAGCAAGGGACTGGCATAGAAGGGCTGAATCAATGAATCAAAAAATCAATGAAAATTCATTCATTTTGGAATGAATCAATCAATCAATCAATCAATCAACCAATCACTAAGTTCCACTCTATCGCTTTCCAGGTAAGAAAGCCATGGAAAGCAGCAGTTCATTCACTCAATCTGGCACATATTTCTTGACCACTTACAAGGTACCAGGAGATCTAGTGAATATAGCGATCAAGACAGATGAGGTTCCCGTCCTCATGGAGATTGAAGAAGGAAACAGACAAGAAGGCAGTTCTGTTAGACAAGCAGTTCCCTGTCTTCAGAGCAAGGTTTCTCTTGGAAACAGGCAAGACTGGCCAGAAATGGCTCTATCTCCTTACTCAGACTTTATCCTTCTGCCCCACTCTACATTTTGAAGGTATTGATTTAAATGGATATGCAATACCAACTCTCAGGCATTTTCTGAGATCATCAGGACATGACTAATTTGAAGCCATCAACAGGGTTCGTGGAATGCATATCTGGCTCATGTAGGACCAACCAAGAAAGGAAAGCCTGGGGAGCCCATACCATCTCAAAGGTCAAACTCTCCTTGGAGAGACAAACAGAACTGCAGACATTGTCGTTTTAATTTGCATTTCCTTGCTTATTAAAGAAGTGAAGCCTCTTTACATACATTTCTTGACCCCTTGGGTTTCCTCCTTTATAAAATGCTTGCTCATAGCTCTCATTTTTTCTGTGCCCCCCCCCCTTTGCATAGAAGGAAACTAACAGTGAAAAAAATCAAATGATTTGCCTAAGGTCAGATAACTACGTTTCCATAAAGTTATAGAAACCATGTTATATATTATATGGTGTCTAGCTCAAGACAGGCACATGAGGCTTGCTTGTTGAACTGAATTTACTTATTTTAAAAAGACTTTATTTATTTATTTGAGAGAGAGAGAGCATGAGCAGGGGGAGAGGCAGAGGGAGAGGGAGAAGCAGACCCCCACTGAGCTAAGATCCCAACATGGGGCTCCATCCCAAGACCCTGTGATCATGACCTGAGCCAAAGGCAGATGCTTAACCAACTAAGCCACCCAGGAGCCCCTTGACCTGAATTTAAATTAATATAGAATGACCTCAAGTAAAAGGCAACATCAGGTGGTGAAAGGAGCCTGGGCTCTGGAGTCAGGTGGCCCTGGTGGGCTCTAACTCTGGCTCTGCCTGGTATGCCTGCTGTGTGACCTCAGGCAAGCACTGAGCCTCTCTGAGCCTTGATTTCTTTATGGATGAAGATCTATATTGATATTCAGATCTATATATAGATATAGATATAGATACAGATATAGATCCTTGGTGAATTGGGGCACCGACTACAGGGCTCACTCAGTAATCATTCATTTTTCCTTCTAATTCTTTCTTGGAAGACTGTAAAACACATGTGCACACAAGTGCATAGTGGTGGAGAAAGCCGAATCAAGTGGACATGGACAGTAAGGTAGGCTGAATAACTGCCCTCCAAAATGTCCACTTCTAACCCCCGGCACTTGTGACTATACTGCCTGACATGGTAAAAGGGCCTTGCAGATGGTGAAGAAGCTGAGGGTGTCGAGATGGGAAGAGGATTTGGGTGGGCACCGTGTGTCCACAAGGGTTCGTACAAGACAGGCAGGAAGGTTGGAGATGCACGAAGAGAGATGTGAGGATGGACCAGAGCTTGTGGGGAGGACAAGGTCACGTGTCAAGAAAGTAGCGGCCTCTAGAAGCAGAAAAACGGAAGGAAACAGATTCTCTCCCAGAGCATGGGAGGGAGCTCAGCCGCACTGATGTCTTGATTTAGATCCAGTGAAACCCATCTTGGACTTCTGACCGTCAGACTGCATTTGTGTTGCTCTAAGATGCTAAGTTTGTGGTAATTTTCACAGTGACAATAGGAAACGAATTCAGATGGCATCTTAGAAAAATCAAGTTTCCGAAGGAGGGGAGAGACACGAATTGGTGCTGAAGAATTAATACCTCCTTTTTTTTCAGTGTTTATTTTGTACCAAGCAGTGTTTACATCCCTTGTTTCAAATGATCTCATTTAATCCTCACACCACAGATAGGAACCAGTGTCCCGTTTGCCAGCAAGGAAAACAGAGACCCAGCCAGCGCAAATAACTCCCAAGCCAAGTGGAGGAGCTGGGATCAGAGCTCAAGCCCGCCTGTCACCAAACCATTATACGTTTCCCCCAAGTGAACGCCCAGGTCGGCTGTGGCAGAGGCCACAGGGAATCTGGAAGTTTCCGAGCTGGTGGGTCTCCACCAAGCCCATTCAATGTGCATTTATTCACACATCTTCAGTGTTCCTCCCATGCTGGTGCAGGGGAGACCCATGCTCCCTGGGGAGGCAAGATACAGTGAGGCAGGAGAGACCCACCCAAACGATGCTGAAAGCATAAACATACCCACCTTGCAAAATACCCTGTTGTGCCAAATGCAGTGGAAGGGGAGACAGATTGGAGCTAACAGGGTGAGCTTTTGAAAGTGGAGTCTTAGCTGGGCCTTGAAGAAATGTGCAGGGGCGGGGAGAGTCCACGCCAGCACAGCACAGGGCTGGGGAAGGGGATGGGGCCTCTAGGATCCCAGCCTGGGACATGAGTTACGGGACATGTCAGAAGCACAAAACTGGGAGATCTTACACAACTTCCTAAGACAAACTCAGGGCTCCTGGGTGGCTCAGTGGGTTAAGCCTCTGTCTTCAGCTCAGGTCATGATCTCAGGGTCCTGGGATCGAGTCCCGCATCACGCTCTCTGCTCAGCAGGGATCCTGCTTCCCCCTCCGTCTCTGCCTGCCTCTCTGCCTACTTGTGATTTCTCTCTCTGTCAAATAAATAAATAAAATCTTAAAAAAAAAAAAAAAGACAAACCCAGAAGACTCCCAAAACCAGAGGGACGAAGGAGAGAAATGACTAGGCCTAGGAACGGACAATTCACATACACATGGAAGGTTGTTCCTTCTCATAAGTCATCAAAGGAATGAAAATTAAAACAAGATGCAAATGTTTGCCTCCCAAATCAGCCCAGATTTGAGAAGACGATAACGCTCAGTATTGCCGAGGGTGTGGTGAAACAGGCATGCTCATTCATTGCTAGTAGGAGTGGAAATTAATACAACCCTTCTGGAAAACAATTTAGCAATGTCTATCAAAAGCCCTGGTATGTTTACATCCTTTGATCCTGCGTCTTCTCTTCAGGGAGGCTAGCCCACGGAATCTAAATAAAGAAAATCTTTCTATGTGAGAAACTCAACTGCATCCTTGTCTACTCAATAAGTAACAGCCTACATGTCCAAAAGGGGAATGTTAAATTATGGTATCTCTACCTAGTAAATAGTATGTAGCCACTAAAACGAATGGTAATACAAGATTTCAATTGAGTTTAATAGTTTACATTGTTAAGTGAATAACGCAAGGTACCAAACTACATGCCCAGCAGAACAGCTGTATAAAAACACAGTATTTTTTTTATTGTGGCAAAAACAAAACAAAACAAAGTCACGTAACATAAACTTACCCTCATAACAATTTTTAAGTGTACAGCGCAGTTTTATTAACTGTCCACCTTGTTGTACAAAGAGATCTCTAGACTTTTCCATCTTGCACAACTGAAACTTCATTCCCATTGGACAACTCCCTGCTTCCCCTCCCTCCAGCCCCTGGCATCCGCCGTTCTACTTTCTGCTTCTATGAGTGATTACGTTAGATCCCTCATATAAGTGGACTCACGTGGCATTTGCTTTTTGTGATTGACTTATTTCATTTAGCATAATGTCAAAGTATTTTTAAGATGATATACTGTATTGGGAATGTAAATGGGTACAACCACTGTGGAAAACAGTATGGAGGTTACTCAAAAAAGTAAAAATAGAAATATCACAGGATCCAGTAATTCCATTACTGGGTATTTACCCAAAGAAAACAAGACACTGACTCAAAAAGATCAATGCACACCCTGTTGATTGCAGCATTATTTACAAGAGGCAAGATAGAGAAGCAACCTAAGTGTCCACTGATAGATGAATGGGTAAAGAAGATGTGTATATATACACAGGGAATATTGTCAGGCTGTAAAAGAAAGAATGAGATCTTGCCCTTTGTAGCAATATGGATATACCCAGAGCGTACTAAGCAAAGTGAAATTCGTCCAACAGAAAGAAAAATGCCATATGATTGTACTTATATGTGGCATCTAAAAAACAAGTGAATAAATGAACAAACAAAAAGCAGAATGAGACCTATAAATATAGAGGATGAACTGAGGGTCGCTGGGGGGAAAGAGGTGGAAGGATGGGCAAAATGAGTGAAGGGGAGTGGGAGGTACAGGCTTCCAGTTCCAGAATGAATGAGTCACTGGGAGGACAGGTGCAGCGGAGAAGATATAATCAATGGGGCTGTAATAGCATTGTATGGTGACCGATGGTGGCTAGACTTGTGAGTTATATTCACAAGTTATACTGTTATAATGTATAGACTTATGAGCCACTATGTTGTACCCCTGAAACTAATGTAACATGGTGTATCAAATATACTTCAATAAAAAAGATACAACTTTAAAAAGATATTTTATCTTATTTTATTATAAAGATTCTTATTTGACAGACAGAGATCACAAGTAGGTAGAGAGGCAGGTGGGGGGGGACCAGGCTCCCCACCAAGCAGAGAGCCCAATGTGGGGCTTGATCCCAGGACTCTGGGATCATGACCCAAGCCGAAGGCAGAGGCCTTAACCCACTGAGCCACCCAGGCACCCCTAAAAAGATATTTTAAAAAGGACTTAAATATACCAAAATTTGTGCTTGTCTTTGGAGGGGTGGTCAAATATGGTTTTAAAAAATTCTTCCTACATTTCCCTTTTTCCAAATTTTTTCCATGTATTAATTACCTTCCTAATAACAAAATAAGATTCATTTTTAAAAATATGTTATTTATCATTTGACAGAGAGAGACACGGAGAGAGGGAACACAAGTAGGGGGGAGTGCCAGAGGGAGAAGCAGGCTCACTGCTGAGCGGGAGCCCAATGCAGGGCTCCATCCCAGGACCCTGGGATCATGACCTGAGCTGAAGGCAGACACTTAACTGACTGAGGCATCTAGGGCCCCAGATTCATTTCTTTTCAAGGGGAATAGAAAAAGAAAGTGGGCCCAGGAAGCCTGGGAGGTAGCACATTCTCAAATTCGTCACATCAGGTAGAGATGATAACCTGGGGCATAGGGGACCCTAGGCTCAAGAAGGGACTTTTGCCAAACATCCTGGCCTCCCAGAAAGCCAGCTGCCTTCAGGGTAGGGCCCGAGGGCAGGGACATGGAGGCTGCTAGGTCCTCCAAGCTCTCCTAGTCCAGGTACTGATTAGAGATAGGGCCAGCTGGCGCTCACCGCCCAAGACAACCATGATTCATTCATCCCTCTTGCAGAGAATGTGAACTAGCTGTCTGCTCTTGGCTCTCTAAACCCACCCAGCCAGATAGCCGCTGGGGACTGAAAGAGCAGAACCCCGCCCACTGTGGGCAGAATTAGACAGAGGGATTGACAGGGATTTAAAAGAACCTTGGTGTGTGAGAACCAGGAAGTAGGTGGAAGGAGCAGAAATACATCCACCCAGCCCTGCTTCCTGGGTCCACTGCTCTATCGGAAGCTCCTTCAGGCCCAGAACTTTTTGTCCGGCATTTCCGCCCTGCAGCCCTGATTACAGGGTTGTCTGCCTTGTAGAGACTTCATAAATATTCGTTCATTGGATGAACCAAGAGCATCCTATCATTTAGGCAAACAGCTTATTTGAGGTGTGGTGCATTCGTCTTGGGAAATCACCAAGAGGCTGGAAAGTTACAGCACTAGGCAGAGGACTGGCGGTAGGACATCTTAGATGGGGGAGCTGGAAAGGATGTAAGGCTCATCACGGAATCCCCTATATCCTTCCATCCAGCCGCACTCCCACACTGCTGCCCCCCAGCGCAACTACTTCCCAGCTGGGCACCCCCTCCCACCCTGAGAAGCAGGAGGAGAACACAGGGCAGTGAAGGACAGCCGGAATCCTTCCACAGTCCGATTCGGGTTGGCTGGAATTTCCCTGATGTGTGAGTCCCAGCAACACCACATAAGAGCCAAGTGACCTTGGGGAAGTCAGTTATCCAATAGTCAGTGTATTCAACAGACTACAGAATAATTGTACAGGATATACGTCGTTTTTAAGAATTCAGCTTTTGAGGGGCGCCTGGGTGGCTCAGTGGGTTAAGCCTCTGCCTTCAGCTCGGGTCATGATCTCAGGGTTCTGGGATCGAGCCAATATCAGGCTCTCTGCTCAGCGGGGAGCCTGCTTTCCTCTCTCTCTGCCTGCCTCTCTGCCTACTTGTGATCTCTCTCTGTCAAATAAATAAATAAAATCTTTAAAAAAAAATTCAGCTTTGAGTTCTTCCAAATCTGACATAAGTCATCTCATTCCACAACAACCTATGATGAAGGGACTACTCTTCTCCCCATTTATAGACAAAAGAAGCCCAGATTCAGAGAGGTTTGGTTCATTTCCTGCAGTCACAGGTTAGTAAGTGGCGGAGCCGGGATCAGAACCAGGTCTGATGACTCTATTACCTAGGTTCTGTCAGCAGGCCAAGTTGCCTTCCGTTCACACCTACCTGCAAGGCATGGCTGAGAGGCTCAAGAATGGGCTCCTGTATAGGAACTCCAACGCACAGTGCGTGGTGGGCTGGTGGTGAAGATGGTCACAGGGCCAGGAGAGGGGAAGGGACTGGAAAATTTCATGACCACCTACCACACCTGCCTCTGTCCCATAACCTCCTCAGCTCCTGTGAAGGTGGTTGGCCCTTGGGCGGCCCATCCCTCTGGAGGTGGGCAGGAAGGAATTTTCCCTGCTCTGGAACCAAGAGTGGTTTCACAACGAGGGCTGTGTCTCATGGGCTCTCTGTGTCACCCATTCCATCTATCCATCCACTGACAAGGTCATGCGCTCAGCGCAGTGCCAAGCCCCTGCCGCCATTGGGGGCCCGGTTGGGTCTTGGCCCCTGTGGAGTCTGCCTATCTGCAGGGCCCTAAGGAAAGAGAGTCTAACTAGAGAAAGGCCTCTTTCAGCTACTACTGGATGTAAATAAGCACGGGTGAGAGGTCACATGCCACATTGGCTGCTGACTGACCCCACCGCACAACTCACTACACATTTGACATGGTTACTGAACAATTTCTGAGTAGGGCTGGGTGGCACACCAGTCAGCCTACATGGGCTCCGGAATCAGACAGGTCTGGGTTGGAAGCTGGTGCTGCTCTTCCTCATTGGGTAACATTCCCTGAATCACTTCAACCTTCTGAGTTGCAGCTGTCACATCTGTCATCTGTAAAATGGGGCTAATGGGAGCCGCTCACAGGATTTCTGTGAAAAGCAGAGAGGTGATCGCTCATGGGCATTGGCACAGCACCTGGCACAGAGTAGGTACTGTGCCTGCATACCTGTGCCTGCGTGTGGCCGGTGCCGGTGCTCCTGGGGTGGGGGAAATAGGAAATAGGATGAGTAACAAAAACTTTGTCTCCGAGGATCACACATTCAGTAGGAGAGGCAGGAAAGTCCAGAGCGATACTCTAATGATGACTGCATATAACATACCGTACATCATTTAATCCTTGTCCAAGATCAGGCAACAAAAGAAGTTGTAGAGGCAGGATTTGAACCCAGGTCTGGCTTATTAAATGAAAGAATGTGTGTGTGTGTGTGCATGAGAGAGAGAGAGAGGAGGGGTTGGGGGAGATTGACAGAGAGAATAAGAATAGGAAAGATTGATTTATTTGGAGAAAAGGATTAGATCCAAAGTCAGGAGACCTATGAATGAATGTCTCTTTTGGATCAATTTCCCTAGTGGCTATGTATTAGGAAACAAACAAACAAAAAGCTTTTGATAAACTAGTATGTCAATGATGTGTTGTGCACATGTCAGGTTGATAATTCTTACATACAGAAACTGAAGAAACTGAAACCAAATGTGGTCTTATAGATAGAAAGTTACAGACCCAAGATCTGAAACTTGGTCCAATTGTTTTAGGTCCAATTTATTGTTTAAATAAGAATTGTGTATATACAAGTAATACAACACAACATTTTTATATACACAGTAAAATGATTACCACAGTCAAGCTAATTAACATATGCATCTCCTCATATAGTATTTTTGGTGTGTGTGGTAAGAGCGCCTGAGATCTATTCTCAGCAAATTTCTGGTACACAATATAGTATTATTAATCAAAATCACTTTGCTGTACATTAGATCTCTAGAACTTACTTGTTTTATCTAATTGCAACTCTCCAATTTCCCTCATCTCCCCGCCCCCGCCCTGACAACTACTGTTCTACTCTCTGCGTCTATGAATTCAACTTTTTTAGATTCCACATATAAGTGAAATCATACAGTAGTTTTCTTTATGTGTTTGGCTTATTTACTTAGCATAAAGTCTTCCATGTTCATCCATGTTGTCATAAATGACAGATCTTCTTTTTTAAGGTTGATCAATATTCATATATGTATATATAACAATCACTTTACCCATTTGTCTGTCAACCCACACCTAGGTTATTTCTACATCTTGGCTATTGTAAATCATGTTGCAATGCACATGGGTGTGCAGATAACCCTTCACGGTACTGATTTCATCACCTTTGTATATATAACCAGAAGAGGCATCACTGTATCATATGGTAGTCCTATTTTTAATTTTTTACAAAATTTTATTTTGAGAGAGAGAGAGAGAGCACAAGGGGAGGGGCAAATGGGAAGGGAGATGGACAAGCAGATTTCCCGCTGAGCACAGAGCCCAAAGCTGGGCTTGATCCCATGACCCTGAGATCATGACCTGAGCCAAAACCAAGAGTCCAATGCTCAGCTGACTGAGCCACCCAACTAAACTTCCACTTTTAATTTTTTTAAAATATTTATTTGTTTATTTATTTGATTTTTAGAGAGTGAGAGAGAGAGAAAGAGAGAGCATGAGCAGGAAGAAGGGCAGAGGGAGGGAATCTTTCAAGCATACTCCCAACTGAGCAAGGAGCTCAATATGGGGCTTGGTCCCCCAACCCATGAGATCATGACCTGAGCTGAAACCAAGAGTCAGATCCTGAACCCACTGAGCCACCCAGGCACCCCATCCACTTTTAATTTCTTGAGGAACCTTCATAATGTTTTTCATAACGGCTGTGGCTATTTACATTCCCACCAATACGGTGTACAAAGTTTCCCTTTTCTCTACATCCTCACAAAACTCATTCTATCTTTTTGAAAACAGCCATCCTGACCAAACCTTTCACCAATGATTAGTGATGCTGAACACCTTTTTTATTTGCCTTTTGGCCATCTGTATGTCTTCTTTGTATAATGTGTACTTAGGTCTTTTGCTCACTTGAAATCCGGGTTTGTTTTGTATGTATGAGTTTTTTTATATTTTTTTGTATTAACCCCTTATCAGAGATACGGTTTGCAAATATTTGCTCCCAATCTGGTGTAGGTCGCCTTTTCATTTTGTTGTTTCCTTTGATGTGCAGAAGCACCTTAGTTTGTTGCAGTCCCGCTGGTTTATTGCTGTTTATCTGCCTCTGCCACTCTGACCTCAGTCTGTGCTCTCCCCCACGGGTGATGCCACACTACCAGCCTTGAAGGATGGGAAATTCACCACATGTCTGCCAATGTCACAAAAGGTTGACCAATCATTCATTGCTCATCACTCCTTTTGGGGAATTGATGGAGTTGTACAACAGTAGTGGTGTCTCCTGGGTGATCTAATCATGACACTAGGCAGCAAAGCCATCAAGAGAAAATGCTTTCAGCAAGCCAGCCCGTATTTATGACCTACTGTGTGCTGAGCACTACGCTAACCCCTCAGCACATAGCATCATGCTCTTCCTACACTTCCACGTTTGTGAGGAGCCAAGGCAAGCGCCCACCAAATATCCAACGCACAAGACTCTAATCAGAAGCCAGCTTTTATTTTGAACCCTAATTATTAAGGTCTTGGAATCAGGGGAGACTAGCTGGCTCAATCCAAGAAGTATGCAACTCTTGGTCTCAGGGTCCGAGTTCCAGCCCCATACTTGGTGTAGAGAATACTAAAACATAAATAAATAAACAACATCAACAACAAAGATCTTGGCATCATACAGAGCTGGGTTCGAAACTGGGTTCTGATACTCAAGGTCTGTTGTGATTTTGAGCCAGCCACTTGACGGCTCGCAGCCTGTGGTATGGAGGTAGGGGGAACCTACTCCGTGATGAGGGCTGATGCCGCCTGCTCCCACATTGCGCCAGGACAGGGGGTGGGTTTCAGGACCACTTAGGAGAAGCACGACAGCCTGACAGCCTCGTGGTTAAGAATAGGCTATGCAGCATATCAAAGACTGAATGTTAACTCTTCCATCCTAGCGGCATGACCCGGGGCAAGTCACTCAACTTCTCAGAGCAGTTTCTCGTAATAAAAGAAAGCAGTGACAGGAAGCAGGTGGGGCTTGTGTAAGACCAGAGGAGAGGAAGCCAGGCCAGGAAAGAGGAGTAGCAGCAAATCCCTATGGACGTGGCCGCACATGGGCACCTGTGAGACCGTCGGCCAGACTAACGCAGAGAATCTGGCGGATGCTAGCAGACTCCTCACGGCCTGGTAGGAGACTCCCAATGGCAGCACCTTCTCTTCCAGAGACAGGGACAAAGGCCCAGAGGCACAACGCTTCCGGATCCCTGATGGTGAATTTCCGGTCCCAGGGTGCACCGCGTAGCGTACGCCCCCATGGAAGGCTCTGATTGGCTTATAGTCCAACCCTGAGCTCTCCTATTGGGCAGAGGCTCACGCCTACAGCCTCCCTGTTCTGCCTTGACCCAGTCCGCTGAGGTGGGGTGGCGGAGTGGTGCAGCCGGTGGGCCTGTCCCTGGACACAGCCAGCAGGGAGCAACTGCCTACAACTTTCTGCGCTGTGAGAGTTCGCAGGTTGAGCTGGCGCATATGCCTGACAAAGTGCCACCTCCTCAGGGTCATTTGATCCACGGATGGATTCGAGTCCATCCTTCATGTACATATTTATGAGGCATTGGCCAGGGTGTTTGGTCCATGGCCCTGGAGCAGCATTTGTGTACCTACTCCAGGACAAAGGTGGTTGGGACCAAGGAAATTACTTCCTTTGCTCATCAATTAGAAGCCAGCTAGAACTTTGATGGATGCCATGGTTTAAGGACCAGAAAGAACATCAATAGGATGCAGGTGAAACCCGTGTCTACAAAGAGCGGCTGCTTCCTTGGAGAGAGAAAGAGACATATGCAGAAGCATAATACAAAGTAGAAAGGATCTGTGCCTCAAAAGAGATGAAGACAGGGTGCTCTGCAGCTCGGGGAAGGCTTCATGAAGTAGCACTGGAACTCTAGATCAAGGAGGAAGGAGCAGACGGCTCCTTAGGATAATGCCACTCTGGCCATCATTGAGTGTTGGGGGCAAGCTCTTTCTCTTTCTCTCTCTCTCTCTCAGCAGGAGGCAGGGGAGTACAAATGGTTAGAAGCACTGGTCTTGGAGTCAGCCCACTGGTCTCAAATTCCCATTCTTTAGTTTCCTAACTCTGTGACCTTCCCCCATCTACCTCCTGGGGTTATAAGGTTTGAATGAGAGTGGTTATTACTAATTCTGAAATGGATAATCCCATGCCCACAAATCCACACAGCACAAACTAAAGAAGCCACAGTGTCAGGGCTGGAACTGCAGATCCTTCACTTTCCCAGACACCATCCCATTCCCCAGTGGCCTACAATGCTTGCATGATAAGGAGAGATGATGAAGCAGGCAGACTGTGTTTACTCAACCTCATACCCAACTGCTCACTGGTGGCCCTGGGTGATGCGGAGAAGGCTCGGGGGACGTCCTGAAGCTGTTTCCTTTCTTGCTCTGACATGTGTCAGGTTTATGATGTTGTTGCGGAGTGTGCCCTGACCTTCTTGCAGGCCTTGATCTGGTGCTGACCTTTCACTGGATGCGGTGGACCCCTTCAGTGGTTGAGGAAGAGAGAGGCTGACCCCTGCCCTCTATGGCCTATCATTAAGAAGGGGTCAGCACTGAGAGACATGCAAATGTTTCCAATCCTTTAATTCTCCATGTTTCTTAATTCCTTCCCCAGGCATCTGAGGAGCAGGGGAGTCCTCTGGTGTGACTCTAGCCCTTCCCCCAATTTAGGCTCTAGTTTCATGATTGGTTGGCACTCCCCTTCTAGTTGTTGTATGTCACATATTGTCATCAGTAAGAGATTTTTTAAATTAATTTATTTATTTTTAAGTAGGCTCTACACTCAGAATAAGACCAGAGCTGAGATCGAGAGTTGGACGCTTAATGGACTGAGCCACTGGGTTCCCCAGTAAGAGATGTATTTTACAGCCCCAGCAAGGAAAGTTATTGGGCCTGGCTCTGCATTTTGTGGTTGCCTTTATCTTAATACTAATCCCAAAGCAATCATCTCTGCCTTTGTCCTCTGTGCTCCTCAAGGACCAGCTCTATTTCTGATTTGTTGCTGTGTTCCCAGAATTGAGCACAAGGCTGTGTACAGAGTACCATGTGAATATTTGAGCAGGGTATGGACAGATGACACAGTTCATTCATTTGGGCCTAGATACTGGGGAACCTACTTCCCAACAGGAAACTGTCCCAGTAAGATTTCAGCCTCTGACTGGCTCTAGGCTGTTGGCTGAAATTCCCCCATTAGATAATTCATTTTGGGGGGTTTATCATTGCTTTCCATGGCCTCTTAGAGTTTGAATTCTCTTTTAAAATCAGTTGGTCAGTGGTTTTTCACCTGGGATCTGGAAAGGTTTCAAGAGGTTCACAAATCCCCCAAAACTGTATGCAGAATTTTCACAGGTGAGAGGATACTGTTTTCTGGTGGCGAGGGTTACCACTAGCTTTCATCAGATTTCAAGAGGGGTCTGGGACGGGAAGAGGTGAAGAGGTACGGTCAGGACCTGGAGACTCTCTGAAGTCCCAGAACATCAGTGTCCCCCCAACTTTTATTTCACCCATCTTGTCATTGATAGAGTGGGGAGAGCAGAACTTGCCTGATAGGGTCCTTGTCAGGATTCAGTGCGTTTTTGAGGTCAGATAAATTAGATTGGCTCTACTATGTCTCACTTAAATTTTAAAGAATTTCCATTGCTCTTAAAGACTGGCCATGGTCCCCTTTCTCCTCACAAGTCTGGCTTCTTCCCACTGTGGGATCTTTGCACTTCCCTTTCCCTCTTCCCGCTCCCTCTTCCTGGGAGCTTGCCCCCAACACTCAATGATGGCCAGAGTGGCATTATCCTAAGGAGCCATCTGTTCCTTCCTCCTTGATCTCCTTTCCCTCCTTTCCCTCTTTGCCTAGATAATTCCTGCTTATCCTTCAGATCTTCGCTCAACTATCTGTTCTTCAAGGATGGCTATCCTGACCTCCTTGATCTAGAACTAGATCAGAACCTTCCTTCACGTGCTCTTAGAGCGCCGTGAACTGCATCTCGCTGCTGCGGTAATTTTGTGATTTTATATCAATTCCTGTAATTCCTGAACAGACGTCTGGCACCACCCCTGGACTGTGGGCTCCAGGAAGGCAGGAAACACACCTGTTTCCCCTACCATTTTATTCCAGCACCTGGTACAAGGAGTGCACATACTAGGCGCTAAATAACGTGTGTCAGGAACAACAAAACCGTCTTATTTTTGCATACTGGAGCAACCCCAGCTGCAACAGTTTCTCAAATGCTTTTTTATTTTTTATTTTATTTTTTAAAAATATTTTATTTATTTATTTGACAGACAGAGATCACAAGTAGGCAGAGAGGCAGGCAGAGAGAGAGGAGGAAGCAGGCTCCCTGCTGAGCAGAGAGCCTGATGTGGGGCTCAATTCCAGGACCCTGAGATCATGACCTGAGCCAGAGGCAGAGGCTTTAACCCACTGATCCACCCAGGTGCCCCTCAAATGCTTTTTTATTGTTTCTGTAGAGTTCCCCAGGGGGCTTGTTCACCTGGATGGAGTGCGATGATCCATTCTGGGTGTGGACTCTGGAAACACACTGCCTGAGTTCAAATTCGGCTCTATGACTGAGCCTGAACCATATGGCCCTGAGAAGTTTTATTTATTCTCTCTGTGCCTTGGTTTTCCACATCAATAAAATGGGGGTGGATTATAGCACCTACTTCAGGGGGTGGTTGTGAAGATTTGCCGAATTCACATACAGAAACCCTGACAGGTAAAGGGTTCTGGAAGTGAGACCTGATGGTGGCCAGTATACAACAGGCTTCCCGGTCTCTCTTTAGCTTCCTCAGGTTGGGCGTCAGGAGACGTGTGAGGGGCTGAGGAAAAGGCAGCCCTGCCCCGGTGCCCACCCAGACCCGTCATGGCCAGCCCCGCAATGAGCATGCTTGACCATTGTGCTCACCAGTCGTCAGTAAGACACCAAGTAGTCTGATCCAGCGGTGTGTTCCTTCCAGCCCGTTCCAGCTCTCAAGAGCCCGTGTGCGCTTCTCTTCCTGTGTTTTGTAATGTCAGAATGGTAGCTTAAAACCAAGCACAGAGGGAGGCTTTACAACACAGACATCAGCAAATGCTACAAATCAGAGCCTTTTTTGTCCCTCCTGGACAAAAATGTTGTTAAACATTTAGCTTCCCACCCGTGCCCCATCTATATCCTGTGCCCACTCCGGAAAGATCATCGTGGTATTTCCAAAGGGCCATGGGGTGCATATTACTCCAGTTGTCTTTAGCAAACCAGACAGCTGAACCGTGGGCATTGGCCAGCCACCAAGACAAGGCCTTGGGACCATTTCAGCCACCCAGAGCCCGAAGCACTAGTTAGCCGGTGCTTTGAGACCGGCTAACCTGACCAGTCAGGTGACACAATCACAGCAGTCTCCTAGACCAGCCAGAGGGTCTGCGATGGGCACTGTGGCGTGACGGGCCCAGCCCAACACTAGCACCTCTGGGCTCGGTTCCCTGGCACCGTGGGCAAGTCAGTTCTGTCTGGGCCTCAGTTCCCTAATGAAGGAAAGGAAGAGGCATTGAGCAAGGTCCCTAAAGGTTTATTTTAAGAATCACTCTCTTTCAAAGTGCTGACTCGGCTCTGGATCTCTCTTAGTGGCCTTAGCCAAGTCCCTTCATCTTTCTGAGGCCTCAGTTTCTGCATCTATAGGTGGGGAGAATTGTTTTGAAGTGTAAGTGAATTGTTGAAGTCATGCCCCTTGCCCTCAAGGGGTCCCAGTCTTTTTTTTTTTTTTTAATTTTTTATTTTTTAATTAACATATAATGTATTATTAGCCCCAGGGATACAGGTCTGTGAATCGCCAGTTTACACACTTCATAGCACATACCTTCCCCAAAGTCCATAACCCCACCACCCTCTCCCTAGCCTCTTCCCCCCGGTAACCCTTGATTTGTTTTGTGAGATTAAGAGTCTCTTATGGTTTGTCTCCCTCTCGATCCCATCTTGTTTCATTTATTCTTTTCCTACCCCGCAACACCCCCCACGTTGTCTCTCAACTTCCCCATATCAGGGAGATCCTATGATAATTGTCTTTCTCTGATTGACTTATTTCGCTAAGCATAATACCCTCTAGTTCCATCCACATCATCACAAATGGCAAGATTTCATTTCTTTTGATGTCTGCGTAGTATACCATTATATATATATAAGGGGGTCCCAGTCTAATTGGAGACATAGAATATACCCACTCAGATCCATGAAAGGTGAGTTTCCCAAAGTGGGATTTAGGAAATGGTTTTGGTTGGCATGCAGACTCTTATTTTCTATGTTAATAATTGCATACATATGCATTTATTTTATGGTGTTTCAGGGGATAAAAGCCATAAATAGCAATCCACACCCAAGAGTTCATGGATCTATTGCTAAGAATAACAAGACATTTTTAAAGTGAATTGTGTAACATCCAACTTAAAGAAAAATGTTCAGTAAGTTAAAGTACAGGTCGTGGGGGAAATCTCAGGAGAAAAGATTCATGAATACTGAAATCAAAAGTTCTTCCCAAAGTGAAGATTCTTTGATTCTTCACTTTGATTCTGATGCTCTATGACAACAGGTAGAAGTTGCAAGGTAAACTCAGGCTTCACATATGGAAGACCTCCGCAGCAATCCACGAGGGGAGGACTTCAGTGGGGAGGGTCTCCTGGAAAGCCTGGTAGGCAGTTTGGCAGGATTGTTCTAGAAGCCAGCAGATCATGTAAGTGCTTTGGGCTGGAAGCAACAGAAACCATGCCTCCAAGTGGCTTAAAATAGGAGGGATTTTTATGGGCCTCATAATTGAATGTCAGGCTGGTTCTGTAGCAGTCCCACGATGTCTTCAGGGTCCTGTTTGTCTCTCTGCTCTGTGGTGTACAAAGCTGACACCATCTAAGTTTCCTCTTATAGCCATTGAAGGATGGCTGCCTTCTGGATGCAAGCTTCCTCAGGCCACAGCTAGAGAAAGAGAGAGGACCTCTTACCAACCATCAAACCAAAGTTCTTCCTTTAAGTCTGACTGGGACAATTTGGGTCACTCCCCCATCCCTGAACCAATAACCTTTGCCAGAGAAATGGTGTTCTCTGCTTGGCTTAAGCCCGAGTTTCTGAACCAGTCACTGGAGATGGGATCCCCAGTAATGTCCTGAACTAAACTGGACAGAGGTAAACTTCCCTGACTGTATTTTTGCTACTCTGGAGGAAGAAAGGAACAGTTGGACAGGTATCCTTAGCGCTCTTCATCACCATCATCACTATCATCATCATTGTAACAGGGATTGTGAGATGACCACCAAGTTCATTTCCTTTTCTTTCTGAGCACACAGCTGGACTACATTTCCCAGACTCCCTTGCAGTCAGGTATGGCCATGTGACAATTCCAGCCAATAGAATATGGGTAAAAGTGATGTGTACCATTTAGCTGTCTGGAAGAGGAAACGTTTCTAAGGCTAAGGTTGGCAAACTTCTTTGGTAAAGGGCCAGATAACAAGTATTTTAGGCTTTATAGGACATCTACAATCTCTGTTGCATACTCTTTTTTCTCCTTCCCCCTTCTCCCCTCCTCCTCTTCTTCATGACACTTTGGAAACGAAAACCCATTCTTAGGTTTAAGGCTATAGAGAAACAGATGGCTAGCTGAGTTTGGCTCACAGGGTATAGTTTGCAACCTCTATTCTAGGGTGACGCTTGGACCCACATGTTGAAGATGACAGAGGCACAAGGTGGAAGGAGTCTAGATCCCCAAACCACTGCATGGAGGTCAAACCCCAAATAGGAGTGCCCTCATTGAGTATAACTGGAATGAAGAGAAAACATTTTTTTAAATTATTTTTTATTATTAAGGTAAAATAAGCATAACATATAATTTACATTTTAACTATTTTTTAAAGATTTATTTATTTATTTGAGAGAGTGAGTGTGTGAGTGGGGAGAAGGGGAGAGATAGAATCTCAAACAGGCTCCCCTCAGAAGCTGACGTAGGGCTCGATTTCATGACCCTGAGATCATGACCTGAGCCAAAACCATGAGTTGGATGATCAACCAACAGCTACCTAGGTGCCCCTTAACTATTTTTAAGTATACAATGTCGTGGCATTAAGTAGATTCACATTGGTGTTCAACCACTATCCATCCCCAGAATCCTTTTCATCTTGCAAAACTGAAACTCTGTCCTCCTTAAATAGTAACTGGCTGTTCCCACTCCCCTAGTCCTGGCCACCACCATTCTACTTTCTGTCTCTATGAATTTGACTACTCTAGATACTTCATACAAATGGAATCGTATAGTATTTGTGTTTTTGTACCTGGGTAATTTCACTTTGCGCAATGTTTTCAAGTTCATTCAAGTTGTAGCAGGTATCAGAATTTCCTTCCTTTTTAAGACTGAGTAATACCCCATTGTATGTATAAGCCACAATGTTGTTTATCCATTCATCTGTCAGTGGCCATTTGGGTCATTTCTACTTTTTGGCTGTTGTGTATAACACTGCTTTAAAAACTGGTGTACAAATGTCTGTTAAGAATTCCTGCTTTTGATTCTTTAAGGTATATTCCCAGAAGGAGAATAACAATTATTGTTTTAAACTTCTGAAATTTCTAGAGTTTATTGATTGGAGGAAGTTTTGATAAATGCAGTTGTCATCATCATCATAATCATCTAAAGCATCTCTGAGTACCTACTGTGTGCCAAGTACTAAATGAAAGACTTTATATAAATTTTGTTTGGTTATGTGATTTAATTTATACAATATCCCAGTAAAGAACCTGAAGCTTGGAGAAGTTAAATCAATTGTCTAAAACTACATAATAAAGAAGCCATCATCTCTGCACTCAAGAAGCTCCCAGGTAGTGGGGGAGACAGAAAGCAAACCAGATCATTTGAACACAGCATGACATATGCTGGACAAAACTGAAAATGTATTAGAAGTCTTTAGCTGAGGGCAAAATGTGGTAGGCAGTGGTCAGAAAAGGCTCCCCAGAGGATGTAATGTCTAAGCTAAGTCCCAAGAAAGGAGGAGGCATTGGTCTACCTAAAAGTTGAGAGAGAGGGCTTAGACAGACAGATCTGCATGTGCAAAGGCCCGGAGGTGAGTGAGAGAGAACATAATTTATCTGCAATGCTGCCAGATGAGGCCAGATCCCAACCCACGGCTGTGGGAGCTAAAGCCCGTGTTTAGCTGTAGTGTTATCTTGCCTCCCTGGAATGGGGAAGAGGGATGGGAATGAGAAAGAGTGGACAACAGCCTCTGAGATCCCTCCCAAGCCTGAAGCTGTAGTTTCCTGATGGCCTGAATCAACTCCTTCAAATGCCTTCACCATTATTCTCAGATAACAGGCAAGAGATCCCCACACCACACCCTCTGGTCTTGACATCGTAAGTGTTCTGTGAATTCATGTGCACACGTGAGCTCACTCCATCTGTGAGAAGCCATCTGTGAGTGCAAGTGTGTCTGAGTGTGTAATTTTTCCTCACATTTTGAAGGTCGTGAGGAAGGTCCAAGGGGTCACACTAGGGCTTTATCCTCCTTTGTGGAGCCTGGGGCAGGCGGGCAGCCTCCTGGCCTCTTGTCTTGGTTGCTTTTCCTCTTTGGCCCCTTCTCAATTCTGCTCAGCCTCGCCTCGGGCCAGTGCATGGGCTTTTCTTCCCTTCTACTGGCAGGTCTTTGGGAGCTGCCACCAGACTGTCCCAGCCTTCCCAGTCCCTGGGGTATGACCACCGAGAATCCTTGAGGGCTTGGTAGTCTCAGCTACTGTTCTGAGGGCTGGTCCACATGTCAGCTCTTTTAATCCCAGACATTGTTAATAGCTTGATTCCTTCCTCCTTTAGAAATAATGAAACTGAAGTTCATATAGGACACCTGACTTGTCCAAGGTAAAGTTCACATCAGGCTGTCTGACTCCAGTTTGGGTTCTGAACCAACCTGCCGTCCTTCCTCAGCAGGGTCCCTTGGATGAGAGTGGGGTCAGAGGAGGAATATGTAGGGAAAAGGAAGCTTTAGAGTTTGACAGTCAGGAATCAGAGTCCCCACCCCCACCCCACCCCCCCGCCCTTCCTCCATGAACCTGTATTGCTTAAGGTCTCTGGGCTGCAGTTTCCTGATCTGTAGAACAGTGACTGTAAAGAACTTCTCATGGGTTGTTGTGAGCATTACATGAGAAGCACAAGCAAATGCCCGCACACAACAGGCACTCATACACGGTGGCCTTTCCTAAGGATAATGCCTTCACCCAGTCAGACTTGCACAAGATGGCATCCTAGATCTAGGCCTTTTGCTGGCAAATAGTCTTGGGGATAGAAGCCAGCATGTTGTTATGGAAAATGCTCCAGACAAAGAATTAGGGGCCCGACTTTAAGCTTCATTTCTGTCACCTATTTGCTGTGGGCAGATACTCCTTGTCCCTAAGCTAGAGGATCCTTCCCCATAAAGTGGGGATAAGGGGACTCATCTGGACTGGATAATCCAAGATTAGTCCCAGCTCTGACATTCTGGGGTTCCTTGAGGTGGGACGGACTCATTTAGTCATTCAACAACCACTCCAAGTCCCCACAGTGGAGATAGCACTGCAGGAAATAAAACATCTAGGAGACAACTTGTCTTCAGGAAAGGGGAAGAAATTTGCTGGGAAATGGTTATTTCTTGCCATTAAAATCTACATGGAAGTGGATATCCATAAACAAAAAAGAAAGAAAACCAAAAATCTTCCATTCATACCATATGTATAAAAATTAACTTGTACTGAAGAAAGCAGGTATCTGGCCTGTGAACAGGCATCTTTGTTTCACATCCAATGAAAGAGCAATTTAAAAATGAGTGATGTTGAGAAGAAAATTTTTGTTCAGAAGTGTGCCCGGTGCCATACACTGGTGAAGAGAGGTGAGCACAAGACTGGGCCAAATCGCCATGGCCTATTTGGGTGAAAGACAGGTCAGGCATCCATATTTTCTTACATGGATGCCAATAAGAACAAAGGCATCACCTGGGGAGAGGAGACACCAATGGAGCATTTGGAGAATCCCAAGAAGTACATCCCTGGAACAAAAGTGATCTTCACTGGCATTAAGAAGACAGAAGACAGTGCAGACTTGATAGCTTATCTCAAAAAATCTACTAAGGACGGGTGTCTGGGTGGCTCAGTCATTTGGGCGTCTGCCTTCAGCTCAGGTCATGATCCCGGGGTCTTGGGATTGAGTCCCACATCCGTTTCCCTGCTCTTCAGGGAGCCTGCTTCCTCCTCTCCTTCTCCCTGCCACTCCCCCTGCTTGTGTTTTTTCTCTCTCTCTGTCAAATAAATAAATAAAATCTTAAACAAAGAAAATCTACTAAGGAGTAATAGCTGGCCACAACCTTATTTATTACAAAACAAAAATGTCTCATGTCTTTTTAAATGTGTGCCATATTTAAATTGATCTCATCCATCAGAATTCAGATCATGACTGGCTGATAGAATATTTCTTTTAGACAGGCCTGATTTAAATAAGATTGGCTTGTGGTTAAATGCACGTGATCAGCTTTCTGAACTTTGCTAGGAATTCTGGTTCAGCAAGTGCTGTCACGCTTTTCCCCTTCTGAAGGTATGATTGGAATTGATTAGTAATGTTCAGCTGTTCCCAGAGATGGTAAATGCCAGCTCTAAACCTATGGGAGATTGGTTTTATATTAGATTTATATAACTGGTTATATTAATATATGTCTTAATATATTATATATTTTATAACAATATAGATTATGTTTCACATTCAATATATATTTCACAATATATTATATATATATGTACATATATATATATATATATATTTCATATATCAATGTCTCCGAGAACAGCAAGACTCCGTTCTGTTTCAAGTTGTGTTCATTAGCCTGTTAATCACAAGGGCTGGAGATTAGCTGGCAATGTCCACTTTCTCTTTGTGGTCTTAACTATGCCACTTCAACTCACATTCCCTGCATCGAAAATGTTGCTTTTTACCTCATGAAAGGCATTTTAGTGTGGTTTACGTATCATATTAAATAAAGAATATTTAGGGGCACCTGGGTGGCTCAGTGGGTTAAAGCCTCTGCCTTCCACTCAGGTCATGATCCCAGGGTCCTGGGATCGAGCCCCTCATCGGGCTGTCTGCTCAGCGGGGAGCCTGCTTCCTCCTCTCTCTCTGCCTGCCTCTCTGCCTACTTGTGTTCTCTGTCTGTCAAATAAATAAATAAAATCTTTAAAAATAAATAAATAAATAAATAATATTTAGCACTTAGTACATTTTGTAGATGATCTATAAGTTCAGATGCTTTTAAAAATCAGTGTGAGGAGATATGGCAGCAAACTTGGATTGTGAATATTTTACTAAGTCAGACTAAGTTATAATTCAGGACTATCTTCTAAGCAGCTTTTGAAGGACAAAACTGTAGAGTTACCATATACATATGATTGGTAATGGTGCTTCTGGCAACTCGTTAGAAGGATTGGAGGAAATATATCAGCACAAATTTGTAAATTATGTGATAAGGCTTAAGATCATAAAAATAAAATCACATATCAAAAATAAAAATTAACTCATACTGGATCAGAGACCTAAATGTAAAACTTAAACTCTAAGACTTTTTTTTAAGATTTATTTTTTTATTTGAGGTGGGGGAGGGGCAGAGGGAGAGACAGAGAGAGAGAGAGAATCCCAAACAGACTCCATGGTGAACATGGAGCCCAATGCAGGGCTTGATCTCATTATCCTGAGATAATAACCTGAGCCAAAATCAAGAGTCGGATGCTTTAACAATCCACCCTGGTGTCCCAAAACTATAAGACTTCTTATACTTGATCTTAGCCAAAAGGCCGAGAAGTGACCCAAAACTGTAAGATTTCTTAAAGAAAACTTTAGGGGGGCACCTGGAGGGCTCAGTCAGTTAAGCATTTGCCTTCAGCTCAGGTCATAATCCTGGGGTCCTGGGATCATAGTCCTGTGTAAAGCTCCCTGCTCAGTGAGGAGTCTGCTTCTCCCTCTGCCCCTCCCCTTGCTTGTACATTCTCTCTCTCTCTCTCTCTAGCTTGCTCTCTTCCACATAAATAAATAAAATCTTAGAAAGAAAAGAAGGAAGGAAGGAAGGAAGGAAGGAAGGAAGGAAGGAAGGAAGGAAACATTAGGAAAAATTCTCTATTATCTTGGATCAGTGAAAGATTTCTTAGATACAAAACCCCCAAACCATTAAGTGAAAATTGATCAATTGGATTCCATTTATATTAAAGATTTTTGCTCTTCAAAAACCACCAAGAGAATGAAAAGACAAGCCACAAAATTAAATAAAATGTTTGTAAACAACAACCAAAAATTAACTTGTTAAAAATAATAAAATAGGGGTGCCTGGGTGGCTCAGTCAGTTAAGCGTCTGCCTTTGGCTCGGGTCATGATCCCAGGGTCCTGGGGTCGAGTCCCGCATTGGGCTCCCCACTCGGTGGGGAGTCATCTTCTCCCTCTGAGTCACTCCCCTCTCTCTCTCACTCACTCTCTCTCTCAAATAAATAAATAAAATTTAAAAAATAAATGAAATGAAATAGAATAAAAATAAATAAAAACAAAAAGTTGTAAAATATAAAAAAATAAAATGCAAGCAATAAAATGTTTGCAAATCAGGCATCTGATAAGAAACTTTTTGTCAAGAATTTATCAAAACTCAATAATAGGAAAATAGCCAACCAAATCTAGAAATGGGCAAAAGATTTGAACAGACACTTCACCAAATAAGATGCACAGATAGATAGTGAGCATGAAAAAATTGTTCCCCATAAAATTGTAAAAATTAAAAAGACCAGCTATATCTTGTTGATGAGCACATGGAGTAACTGGAATTCTTACTGGTAGGAAGGTAAAATAGTATAACCACTCTGAAAAACAGTTGGGCATTTCCTTAAAAAGCTGAACCCACACCAGCCTTATGATCTAGCCATTCTACTCTTAGGTTTCTCCCCAAGAAAAATGAAAATCTACATCCACACTAAGACTTGGGCATAAATTGTCACACCAGTATTATTTGTCAGAGGCCCATATGTGAAACAACCCAAAAGTCCATTAACGGGTGAATGGATAAACTATTCAGGGAGGTCCAGCCATGCAATGGAACACTCCTTTGCCCTATGAATGAATGAGCTATGGATACATGCAACGACATGGGTGAATTGCAAAATAATTTGGCTGAGTGAAAGAAGTTAGACAAAAAAGAATACATACTGTGTAATTTCATTTTTTTTACAATGGTAGGAAGGATAATCTAATCTATGATGAGGAACGCAAAGCAGTAGCTGCCTGGGGGATTAGGGAGTGTGCTGGAAGAGTGGGGGTGGATTTCAAAGGAGCTTTTCAGGGTAATGGATAGGTTCATTGTCTTGATTTTGGTTATGGTTTGAACAGGGCATCCATATGTCAAAATTTACAAAGCTTTACATTTTTTATTGGCCTATTTATGGGTTGATCTATTTTTGGTTGAGATATAATTGACTTATAATTGACTTAAAAGTCAGACTTTTCTGTTGTATTAGTTTCAGTTATACAATGTAATGATGGGATATTTGTAAGAAACTGTATGTTTTAAATGGGTATAATTTATGCTTCACCAATTTAGGGTGAGAATTTTCTTTCCTTTTCTTTTCTTTTTCTTTTTCTTTTTTTTAAGATTTATTTATTTATTTTAGAGGCAGGGAGAGAGAGAGAGAGACAATGTGTACATGGGCAGAGGGAGAGGAGAAGGAATCCCCAAATCTCCAAGCAGACTCTCCACTGAGTGTGGAGCCCAGCATGGGGCTGAATCCCATGACCATGATCACGACCTGGCCACCCAGGCGCCCCAGGGTGAGAATTTTCTAATAAAGACTTTTCTGCTACCCCCCCCCAAAATATAATTTATAGTACATCAGTTACACCTCAAAAGGTGTTTAAAAAAATCAAGGTGCGGGGCGACTGGGTGGCTCAGTGGGTTAAAGCCTCTGCCTTCGGCTCAGGTCATGATCCCAGAGTCCTGGGATCGAGCCCCGCATCGGGCTCTCTGCTCCGCAGGGAGCCTGCTTCCTCCCCTCTCTTTCTCTGCCTGCCTCTCTGCCTACTTGTGATCTCTCTCTGTCAAATAAATAAAATCTTTAAAAAAAAAATCAAGGTGCAAACATAGAATTGGTATTGACAGAAAAGGCAGTCAAAGTATGTTAGGACTGAAATATGCTACAGTTCATATAAATATGTTATAGCAAATATAATATGATACCAACTTTGTAAGCACACATGCATGTGCACACACACATGAATCTAGCAGAATCTTTTACAGTTAAAACTGCACAGGGGCACCTGGGTGGTTCAGTGGGTTAAAGCCTCTGCCTTCAGCTCAGGTCATGATCCCAGGATCCTGGGATCAAGCCCCATATCAGGCTCTCTGCTCAGCAGGGATCCTGCTTCCTCCCATCTCTCTGCCTGCCTCTCCGCCCACTTGTGATCTCTGTCTGTCAAAAAATAAAATAAAATCTTAAAAAAAAAAAAAACTGCACATACACCCTTTGTCCAAGCAGTCTTACTTTCAGAGATCCCTCCTACACAAGGGAAAATGGGTGTGCAAGGTGATACTACCATGTACAGAGGTGCAGGTTGTTCACTGCACAAGGACAGCAGGCTGAGGGGCATGTGGGGCTGGAATCCAGTGTACACTCTACTTGCCAAGCCAAGTGAGTGCCTTGTTACAGGCCCAGGTCTGCCTGGAGAGGCACCTTTTGCTGATTCGCACAAAAGTTTTCTAACGGTCTAGGTATAGCCAGGTTAAAGACATAAAAAGAGGACTATTACATCGGGATGGTTATCCACTGCCGCAAATCAGAAACAACCTGGATGTGTACTTACAACAGGGGATGGGTTGAAGAAAGTACCACTCAACGATAAAATGAAAGAGTATGGAGTACTAACAGGATCCTCGACCTAGAGGATGTCAGAAAGAATATTAAGTGAAAGAAGCAAACTGGGGAAGGTTGTGTTCCCGACCGTCCCCAGACCCCTAGGCATGCGCCTTGGAAGCTGCTCAACCATCCCCTTGATTTTCTGCTTATCTTTTCATTTTCCCTCATGTTTTTCTGAACATTTTCCCTGTTGATGGTTAGAAGCCAGCCAGACCTGGATAGCCGTATTTAGTGTCTCTCTCTCTCTCTCTCTCTCTCTACATATATATATATAATATATATATATATTTTTTTTTTTACATAATTTCCATATGCAAGTGGGGCTCAAACCCACAATCCTGAGATCAAGAGTTGCTCACTTACTGCCAACCAGCCAGGAGCCCCTGCATTTAGTTTCAATGAACAGAAAACATAAATCTGAGACATAGAAGCTATTTTGTATCTATAAAATAAGGGAATTTTTTTAAAACAAAAGGATCATATCCATGTAAAAACATACACACATATGTACGTACGTATGTTCCCAGGGGCTTAGAGCAGGTTTACGTTCTGCATGTTGGGAGGGGAAAAGGAAGCCTATTAACTTTTTTTCCCACACACTTCGACGTGTTACCACTGGCTTGTGGTTTTTTTTTCTAACAAAACAAAATGGAGTGTATGGTAGTTCCTTGTATTACCCACACTACTTTTCTGTATGTTGGAAATCACATCAAAATTTTTTAAAAACTTAAGTATTTAGAAGCAAAACAAAATGAGGACAATGAAGTTTTTTTCAAAGAGTGAAATACAAAACCAGCAGAAACCCCCTTCTACACCACCAACTGCACTGAACCAGCAGAAACCCCCTTCTACACCACCAACTGCACTGAACCACCACCCATAAAAATATTCAGATGAAAAAGGGGAGCCTGGGTGAGAGTGGGGAGTGGGGGGTGCTGGGTGTGACTTTCCTCTGGGCTCTGGGATCAGAAGCCCTTCTTCACTTAATAATTCAGGAATGGGGTGGGGGGAGTTGGAGCCTGGGGCCCATGGCTCCTATGTAAGGGCTTCAGGGAGTCTGGGGACGCCCTGATATTTTAGGAAAACGTTTCCCGTGTGCATTTTGTGTGTCTGCTTTCATCTGCAGCTCTTACAGGATTCTCAAGAGGGTCAGCCACGTAAAAGAGGTTAAAATCCATGCCTTTGTTTTAGCTTTAAGTTCTGTTCGTCTGGAGAAATAATTTTAGGGAGCCCACCTCCACGCTGAAGACTCCACTAGGCGGGAGTGCCGTGATGATTTGTATTAATGTATTCATTATAAAATAATTCATAAGAAAACAGGAAAAACCTAGAAAGTCATCCTTTTTGAGAACATAGTTTTTTACCTTCTTGTCTTCATTTCTACTAAGTGTTCTACAGTGAAGACACGTTGTTTTGGCAATAATAAATGTTATTATGAATACATTTATTATTATAAATATGAATATGTATAGAGATAGGTGTACACACCAAGCCCCGGAGGGAACCACGCCCAAAATAGGAACAGTGTTTATGCCCAGGGCTTTACGCTTTCTTCTTTGGGTTAATCAGGAGTTCCTATTTTGAGGTTATTTTGAAGCAAGAAATCACTTCCCTCCCGGTGATCAGTTTTAAGACCTTTTCATTCTACCCCCACAACTGGCACCAACCCCCCCCCCCCCGGGCCCCCCTTACAGCCCCGCTCGGCCCCAAGTAGCCCCACACTCATCAGCTTGTTTGGGCAAAGAGGGGAACCAGGACGGGGGCTTGCCAGGCATGCCGGGCTGACTTCCTTTTGAGGCCCAGCCCCTGAGTCACTTGGAAAACCTTTAAACACACAATCTGGACACTTAACTCCCTCTCCCTCCCTGTGCTTCCCGCAGGGTTGAGAAAGGGTTGAAAGACCCAGCCATCCAGAGTTCAGCTAAGCCAGGCTCAGACTGGCTGAAGGGTGGAGGGGGCCTTCCCAGATTCATGGATTTTTCTGGCATCAGAGAAACTGGGTGAGGACTTGGGATTTGGGGCACCAGGGTGTCTGAGCTGCAATTCCAGCCTCACTATTTCCCCCAAGCTGGTGCCTTCACTCCTCAGGGGCCCCTTTGCCTCCTCTGCAAAGTGGCATCATGATGGTACCAATAAGGAGGTTGTGTGACAGAAAGACATATTAATAAGGAAGAGTATGCCCTACCCAAGTCCCTTGAAAAAGTCATCCAGGGGTGCCCGGGCGGCTCAGTCATTGAGCGTCTGCCTTTGGCTCAGGTCATAATCATGAAGTCCTGGGATTGAACCCCGCATCGGGCTTCCTACTTGGTAGGAAGCCTGCTTCTCCCTCTCCCACTCCCCCTGCTTGTGTTCCCTCTCTCACTGTTGTCTCTTCTCTGTCAAATAAACAAATAAAATCTTAAAAAAAAAAAAAAAAAAGACAAGAGAAAGAAAAAGTCATCCAACGCATATCATTTCACAGTAGGCCAAGCAAGCAAATTGTAACCTCTACACACCACGGGGTTTGGGCTTTGGTTGGTAAAGGAAAACACGAGACCCCTTTCTCAGGAGTGCTCTTATACCACGTGGGTGTGGAATTGCCTACGGTCTTCAGTGAAAGGATTCATCCCGGGGTTCACAACTGTAAAATTTCAGCGAGGTACTTTATGTCCGGTGTCTAGGTTTGTGTCCAGGATGAAAAGCATACTCAGCACACAAATATCGATTTCTAAGAGCAGCTTGACCTCCTGCATCCCCACTTCCAAACCCTTCTCCTGCCCCTCCCTACACCCCTGGGCCTGGAGCCACCTTGAGTCCCCATTCACCACCACTGTCCCTGGCTTCCATGCAGGGGCAGGAACTACTGTTAATCCCATGTAAGTGCACCGGCTGATTCTCTCCCAGAAACAGAATGTAAACAGGGTAGGGGGCTTGTGGTAGAAATCTGAGAGCTCTGGAACTCCTAGTTGGAAGCAATGTCCTAGTAACGAGTCTAAAAGGGGAGTAGGGTCACTGGGTATGGCCCCTAATGTGCCAGTCCTCCAGCTAGGATGCTCTTCCTCCCCCTTGTTTGGCGACCCCCAACTTCTCTCTAGCTTCTGCATCATCTCCTCCAGGAATCTGGCCTTGCCTACCCTCTCCCCTGTCTGAGTCAGGGGCTTCCGGGGCTCCCTTGCACCTGGCTAACCTCATCACAGCGCTTGGTACAATGGTATAACCGCCTGTCTCCTTGCCCAGCCGTCCCCTGCCCACGGCACCTTCCCACCACATGGAGAGCAGGGAGGAAGGCAGGGAGTGGGTTTTATTGTCTGTATCTCGGGCATCTAGCATGGGGCTCAGAGTGGGCCCTCGTAATCTGGTACATTAGTAAACGCCTGACTTTTAGCAGGACAATTTATAGGAGAAAAGTTATGAGTCTGGGCTGCAGATCCCAACCAACCAAGACCCAATTCCAATTCTAGTCTCCCTGGACCATAGATAAGTCATTTCCTCCTCGGGCCTTGCTGTGCACACAGATAAAGGGGGATAGTAACAATCCCCATGGCGCAGGTTGTGGCCGGGGTTAAATGGAAAATGCGCTGCAAGGAATTAGCTCAGAGCCTGTTGCACACAGTAGGTGCTCCATAAATGCCCTGTGCTCCTGTTTCCTCGGCCGCCATGGAGTGGCAGCTGGAACTCTCCACCCGTCCGGGCTGTGGGGACAATGAAGGGCTCACCCAGAGGGGGCCACAGGGAGCCAGGCCTCTTGAGTGGCTGGCTTCCTGACCTGGATTCAAGGCTCTTTCTGAGAGAAGAGGCAACACCCTGGCTCGCCCCTCCTGGGCCTCAGAGGCTGGGGCTCCCTTGCTCCTTGGAGAAAATTAGCCTATCTCGCCCTGTGAAACTCAGGTTGGTGACTCAGAGACCAGGCAAGCCACCTTGCATGCTGCTGCCGGGGCTGGGCTCACGGGCAAGGCCAAGGTGTGGGCCATCCACGCATACGCAGGACCATGGGACCCCAAAGCAGCCGGGGGCGCCCCCTCCTCCCTCTCAGAACAGCCAGTGAAGCCCACCTCCCCCACCCCTTTCTCCTCTTTCCTTTTATTCCCACTTGTCTGGCCTGTTGTTTTCTCACGGAGGTGAAATGTGAGATCTGTCCTTAGAAATTGTCACGTTTGTCTAGGGGCTGACAGAGTGAGTGAGGAGAAGGGGGGTGGGCTCAGGCCCAGGGAGTGAGGAGAAGGGGGGGTGGGCTTAGGTACCACATTTGGCTTTTCACCAATTCCTCCCCTCCCCCCAACCCCCAGCTGCCCTCCCACGGGGGACAGTGGGGCCAGATGTGTTCACACCCAAAACACAACAGTTGTTTCTGGAAATAGTCTGGGAGGGTCTTCCAACAGCAGCCATTCTCCGCAGGTGCATTCCCTGGGGTCCCAGAGACACCTTGGGGGTGGTTCACAGGTCAAAACAGTTTTCCTAATAGTATTGAGACATTCTTTGTCTTTTTCATTCTCGTTCTCTGACAAAACTCACGCTCTGGATTTTTCTAGATGGTCCATGACATGTGGTATTGCAACAGGTGGAATGCCGTCGTGGTCACAAGAAGACAGGCACTGAAGAGGTCTGCAAAATTCTGAAAACAGCATCGCTCTTCTGGCTACGTTTTTTTTCTTATTTGGGAAACATTATTTCTGTTTTTTATTTATTTTTTTTCATTTTTGTTTATTTTTTTTAAAGATTTTATTTATTCATTTGAGAGAGAGAGAGAGCACAAGCATGGGGAGAGGCAGAGGGAGAAGGAGAACAGACTCTCCGCTGAGCAGGGAGCTGATGTGGGGCTCAATCCCAGGACCTGGAGATCATGACCTGAGCTGAAGGCAAAGGCTTAACCCACTGAGCCACCCAGGTGCACCCGGCACGGAGTATTTTATCGACGTTGACTTTGCCAAAACTTCCTCACATGCTCCCATGCAACCTTTTCTCCATTTCTCCCACACTTGGAGTCAGACTTGCTTTGTAGTCTCACAGTCTTGCCCGGCTCCCTACCCATTTTCTCTCACTCAGGCAGCATCCCTAGTAAGATCCTTGCATGTTTAATTCTGCCCCTGCTTCTGCTCCCTGAGGACCCAGACTATCTTGGTGAGAATGTTAGAAAGTGAAAAACTATATTTCCCAGACTCCCTTGCACCTAGGGTTCTGGCTTGGAGTTATTCTGCCAATTAGATGCCCTAGTGAAGATGTTTGTAGGTGGAGGAGAGGCAGAAACTGCCCCCCCACACACACACACAACCTTTTCCTTTTTAGTTGTTCTGCTGCCCAGCAAAGGCAGGGAAACAGGACATTTTTCTGCAGCAGATTCTGGTGCCCTTTAAACACAGGTGCCAAGAGGAAGTTGCGATGGTGGCTTCTGGATGTGCCTTCCTGAGCTGCGATTAGCAGTTAGGAGTGTGTCTTGAGCCTAACCTCAGAGTTGTAGTACCTCTTCAGTGGTGCCTGGACCCAGCCTACAGCTGGTTCTCTTCCAGTGATTCTGTAAGCTTCTAATTCTCCATGTTGAATCTCTCTTGTTTAACGTGCCTTGAACAGCTCATTTCCTGCGCTAACATGGACATAATTACTATTCCCTTTTATAGGGGACAACACTGAGCCCAGGTGGTTACAAGACCTAGCACAGGGACAGAGGCAGCAGGGGACAGTCAGCTTCTAGCCGTGCCCTTCATGCTGTCTACCCCCCGCCCCCGCTGTCGCCAGCACCCCACACCCTGCTCAGTGTTCCTTCCACTGGCAATGTCCGCAATCACTGCAGTGAAAGAAAACATTTCCCACTCCGTAAATGTATTCTACTTTGTGTTTTCAATATGATTATTATTATTTTTTTTTTACCCCCTTCATTCCATAAAAGTTTTCAGGTGCTTTTTACTTCTTGGAAAAAATCTTCCAAAAGACAAACCCAATCCAATGTTGTGATGTGCTTATTTTGCCTTAAAATATAGGGGGCAGGGAGGAATGCAAAACTCAGCAAAAAACATATGTGTTTTTTTTTTAAAGATTTTATTTATTTATTTGACAGACAGAGATCACAAGTAGGCAGAGAGGCAGGCAGAGAGAGAGGAAGGGAAGCAGGCTCCCTGCCGAGCAGAGAGCCCGATGCGGGACTCGATCCCAGGACCCTGAGATCATGACCTGAGCCGAAGGCAGCGGCTTAACCCACTGAGCCACCCAGGCGCCCAAAACATATGTTTTTAAAGCTAAAAAGATATGTGGCCTTTTTCTTATTCTAAAAGCAATATATCTTCATTGTATTAACAAGCAAACACACACACCTACAACAAAAAAAGTAAAGACAAATTATTTAAAATTCTACTCTCCAGAGAAAACCACCATTAACATCATGTGGCATGGCCTCTGTACTGAGAGGAAAATTCAGATTCGTTACCATGCCCTGTACATCCTACATGGCCTGGGCCCATCACTTCTTGGTGCTACTCTCCTCCCCCTCCCCTCATGCTGCTTCTGCTCCTAGAAATTCTTCATAATAAGCACATAAGCCCCCACCTCAGGGCCTTTGCACTTGCTGTTTGCTCAGCCTGGAATGCTCTTCCTTGATCACCTGTGCCTGGCAGCCTCATTTCCTTCAATGCTGGACTCAATATTCACCTTCTCATCTCCAATGGCCATCCTATTTAAAATTTTACTTCCCTCTTCCCCCATTCTTCCCCACTTTATTTTTCCTCCTTAACACTTATCATTGTCTAACATGTCCTCTCCTTTTCTTTCTTGCGCCTTGTCTCTCACCAGTGTCACCTACATGAAGGCCAGGATTTCTGTCTGTTCTGATACAGTACCAGTCATACAGATGTGCTCAATAAATATTTATTGAATGAATTAATTCACATCCAGAAAAGTTCATGCTTTCCACTGTTTTGAAAATTTATCATTTCACAGTTTGTAATAAAAGATCTGACTCTAGGGGCACCTGGGTGGCTCAGTTGGTTCATTCTTCCCAGATCCCTCCAACTCAAGACCTGATCCAGCCCCTAGCCTTGGGAAGCAGTGTTTTATAAGGAATCTGTCAAGTGTTTTATAAGGAATCTGTCATCTGTTTATAAGCAATCTGTCATTAGAAGGAAAAATACAAGTGTTTTATAAGGAATCTGTCATCCAAAGCCACAGCCTCCAAAGTGAGCAGCAGCATGGGGCAGTTCCAAACCTTGTCCTTTGAGATCTGCCTTCTCTTTGGGGGCCTCCCACTGATCCCTGCTGTCCTGGGGTGAGGAGCACAGTGCTCCCTTCAGTAGTCTGCTTCAAGTTTGGCCTTGAAGTTTTTACCTTCATTCCCCAGAGCACAACTGAGACTTTTTAAACAAGACACTACTAAGGCCAGGGAAGATACGAGGAAAAGAAGCACAGACGGTCACACAGGTAAGTTTTTGGTGTCACACGCCACACACCCTCAGCACTCAATCCAGTGAACTCAGCAAATGCCCAGCTCCTTGTCTACCTCTGTGTGCAAGAGGTGCCTTCTCTACCTGCCTCCTCCAAGAAAACCCCCCAGCTAGAATGCCCAGACTCCTGCACATCCCCACCAAAGGGAACGAGGCCCAGAGGGACACAGGTGCTCCATCCTTTTGTCAGAGGCCTGCCTCCTAGAGCCTGTCTTCCTGATCCAGGACATGCCTGGGAGAATCAGCTCCCTCTAGGCCTAAGACAGGGACAGAAATGGCTCAGTACACCCCTATCCCATGCGCCCACTATCCAGCACAATGCTCTTCCCCACTAAGCCCAGATATGACCTCAGAATCCTTCTTAACACAGTGCCCCACCAAATTCACTGGGTTTGTTGGGCTCCATCCAGCCTAACTGCCATCCTTGACTTGTGCCCTCAACAAGGCGACCAGCTCAGGTAATGACCATATCAACCCAGACTGGGGGAAAGGGGCAGTGTTACTTCTTCCTAGGAAATGACTCTTTGAAGAAACCAGGAGCCTATCAAAAATGGAGTCCAAGGTCCCAGATAGGGACCCTTCCTTGCTACCTCCACCTTGTAGAGAGGGCACTGTGAAGAAACCCTCAAGGAAAGGCAGAAGGGGAGAGTCAGGAAGGTCCAGGGTGCAGTTCAGGGGAATTTATCCCCAAGAACAAAGGTCATCCTCAAGGGGCCCTCACTAGAGGCTTCAGAACAGCAAGTTGTGACCTTTATTCCAGAACATAATCCCATTTGAGACTCACAACAGTCTCTGTGGGGCATCGTCTTAGGAGCTCAGAGCTCATGGACTTGAGCACTCCCAAGTTGTGTGACTTCGGACAACCCTCACTGTCTGCCACCCTCAGTTTTTCTAGACTTCTAACAGAGGTTCTCAGCTGAGGGTGGCTCAGGCCTGTGCATCGGGCATTGTCTGGAGACGTTTGTGTTCATCACAACTCAGATGTGGGGGTGTTCCCAGCGTCCAACCATTAGGGACCAGGGAGACAGTTCACCTCCTACAGCACACAAGAGTGATCTGTCCCCAAATGTCAACAGTGGCAAGGCTGAGAAATGTCCAGAAGGGGATAATAATACCCATCTCATGGACTGGTTGTGGGGATCAAGAGAGGAAGTGCACAGAAACTCCTGGCTTACATGAAGTCCTCCGAAAGTAACATTGTCAGCTCATAAAACCCGCCACGCAGTGGAAGTGGAGCCTCAAGATTCCAATCACACAAAACGCAAGAGTGTGTGTTGCAAAGTTAGAGCAGCCCGTTGGGGCTAGAGGGTTTTAACTTCTGGGGCACCAGGAGCCCATTGCCCATGCTGGTTCACTAGAATTCACATTACCATGGGGTTGTACTGAATTTTGTTATCATTCTACTTTATGGATGTGAAGCCCAATTTCCCATTGGAATCATTCTTGCCAGAGCACTTCTCCATCTTTGGGAGCTTCTCCATCTCCAGTCTGGGGTGGGCTTGAAACCACCATGGGATGCCTATTGGATTTGTTTGTAAACCAAGAGTAACTAGGTTAAAAATGAGGATCAGAGGGTACTTCCGGGAGAAAAGTCATAGGTATTGGTGTATGAACTTTATATTGCCTATTCCGTGTGTCCAGAGGCCTTTTTATTTTTATTTACTTCCTGGTTCACAGATAAGACTGCCTGATATGGGGTCTGGAGAGCAGAAGGATTACCGTCACCTGAATAAATTCTGTCTGCTTTGGAATGTATTATATCATTTTTTTATTGTCCCCAGAAATGACTACCTGAGGTTGGACTTGGAAGAATTTTTCAGCAAATACATGTTAGGCACCTACTGTATGCCAAGCACAGGAAGGACTGAGAGCCGGCCGGCATGGGATCCAGACCTGAGTACGCCCCTCCAGGTCATGAAGAGTTATCCAACATTTCATTAATTCATCAAGAAATATTTAATAAGCCCCAGTGCATGCCAAGCATTGTTCTAGGAAGTCACTAACATTAAATCCTTTTATCTTCAAAATTACCATGCAAGGGAGGTTTAATACTCCTCACTGGACAAATGAAAAAACTAAGTTCCTTGATCAAGATCACATGTCCAGGAAGGGGTGGAGTGGGGCCTGAGCTCGCAGCCTCCACTCTGCCCCCCTCCCCACCCAAGGCTTCCGACTCCCCCAAGAAAGTGTGGCCCAGCTCTAAGAACCTTGCATGGAGTGCTTGGCTTTGCTGAGCTCTGAAACGGGTATTTGGTTAAGCCCTTTACAAACGCGCCTTGTTCCACCCTTGAGAGATACCTAAGTGCCAGCCTCCCATGACAGAGGGGAAACCCAGCAGATCTGGGGCCCTGGGGATGCTGGCCCCGTGCCAGCTGTCTCCAGCCCCAGAGCCAAGGGCTGAGGGTTGGCAAAAAAAAACAGAAGGCAGGGCGAGGAGTCAGCCATCGATCAGGTCGGAGGGGAGGTTTGAACACCTCTGCCGGGGGAGAGTTTTGTGTTCTTGCCTTGTTGAGTGGGAAAAGGGTGGACTTTGGAGCCACAGAACCTGCTCTGCCCGTGGGCTGAGTAACTTTGGACAAGTTTTGTAATCACTCCGTTCCTCAGTCTCTTCATCTATGGAATGGGGAGGCTAAGCCCTACCTGCGAGGACAAAAATCAGATCACGTCTTCCTGTATTTGGCACAATCCGCTGGGACTGTGGCAAAGGCAGCCCCGGGTAACGCCCCCGTCTCCCCTCCAACACCGACGGCAGACCTCGCTCACAGATCCCAGAACCTTTCCACCCATCATAGCTTCAGACTCGTGCCCGGGCAGTTGCCTTCCATGGGAGCTGACATGTGTCCTGATAACCGATTACAAAGCTGGTGATTTAAAACAAACATTTCATTGCATCTCCTGCTTCTGTGGGCTGGGCATCCAGGCAGGGGTCAGCAGGCCAACGATGTCATTCTAGATGCCTGTCTCACATTGCTCAGCTTGGCTGGGCTCCTTTGAAGCTTCACCCGCATTCCAGGCAGTTCTGTGGGGGTGGCAGTGAGGCTGGGCTCAGCTGGGCGGCGCTCCTCCTCCTCAGGGTCTCACGGTCTCGGAGCCTCCATGCTGGATTTCTCCAGCCAATGTCATAAGAGCTGCCCCCCACCCCCTGTGGCAGCTCCAGGCTCCCCGTGACAGCACATAGAAGCAACAGGCTCTCAAGGCCCGATCCAGGACCTAGAAGGGCATGGCTTCTGCTCTAGTCTGTTGGTCAGAGCTGTCATGGGTCTACCCAGGTTCAAGGGGACTTAAGCCCTGCCTCTCCGTAGTGTCGCAGAATTTGCTGCCATCTCTAATCGGCTGTAGCAGGGGATGTGACATTTGTCTGCCAAGCTTCTGAAACGATCAGCAAATCACACGGCCCTTCTGAGCCCTCCTTAGGCAACCAAGGTCCCTCTCTGTACTTATGCAGAACCTTCTTTGTGCCAAGCTCTATGCAGAACAAAAATAAGTGGGCTCGGGTCACTGCTTTCTTGGAGCTCACTGTGGAGCTGGGAAAATCAGGGCCAAGGGACTCAGTCAGGGAGAGAGATACAGACGCTTCGGATGCCCAGAGGAGGGAAAGAGGGCTTCCATCTGGGGAAAGGAATGGGGCTGGATGACATTTGAACTGTGTTTTAAAGATGGACGACCGCTTACGGCTGGATTTCCGTATTCACCGAGCATTTGCTGGACGCCAGTCTGTGGCCGTGAGAACGCGCAGCAGGCAGGACCAGGCCCCTCTCCCAAGAAGCTGACCATTCTGGTTGGGGAAGGCTACGAATAAGGCAAGACTGTAAACAAATAAAGAGCAGAGTTTCGATCATGATAAAGGCCACGGAAGAATAAAGTGGGATAAAGGGACTGAGAATAACAGGGGTTGGGGAGGATGTTGTAGGGGGGAGTCGGGCAGGGCCCACCCACCCACGAGGACCCCATGGGAGCAGGAATGTGACTAGAGTGGAGACACCCACCAGGTGAGCACTGAGGCTGGAGGCCAGTGGCAAGGTGGTCACAACTTTGAGGAAGAGGCCAGTGCGGATGGGGCCCGCTGGGTAAGGTTGGGGAGGGGAAGGCCCGGGCAGTGACTGACCGACTCGAGTTTGACTGAGTCTATTGTAAGGAGGCCCCTCGAGCTGCCGTGTGGACTGCGGATTCTAGACCAGGAGGGGCAGAATGGGGAGACCACGGAAGGAGGAGGCTGCTGTAGTGTCCACAGGGGAATTTGGGGCACAGAGTGGAAGTGGGGAGAAGGGCTTCTTTGGGGTGGTTTGGGAGGTACCGAAAGCATTTGCCAATGGGTAGTGTGGGCTGTCAAAATCAAAGACGACTCCAGAGTTTGGGGCCTGCTTGAAGTGGGGGTAAAGACAGGGGTGCTATTCCCTGAAAAGAGGAGCCTGGGAGGAGGAATGTAGCCCACGTCAAATGGCATTGCTGTCACCGGAATTTTAGCTTCGATGTTTCAGACACCTATTACTGGGATGGTTTTATTTTATTTTATTTTATTTTTAAGATTTTATTTACTTATTTGACAGATAGAGATCACAAGTAGGCAGAGAGGCAGGCAGAGGGGAGAGGGGAGTAGGCTCCCCGCTGAGCAGAGAGCCCGATGTGGGGCTCGATTCCAGGACCCTGAGATCATGACCTGAGCCAAAGGCAGAAGCTTTAACCCACTGAGTCACCCAGGCGCCCCAACTGGGATGGTTTTAAAATGCCACCTTCAAGATAGGCTTTCTTGTGTCCATCCTGCAGCTGAGCACATCAAGGTCCATGCAGCTCTGGCCCGGCCCCACTGTGAGCAGGAGCAGAGCCAGGGTGGAAAGCCAAGGCCCCAGCCAACCCCAGACTCTTTGCTTATAATATACACCACTGGTTCCCAACTCCACAACACCCTGGGGGACATTTAGCGACATCTGGAGGCGTTTTTGGCTGTCACAGCTGGGGAGACGCCACTGGCTTCTAGTGAGCAGAAGCCAGGGGTGCTTATAAACAGTCTGCACTGTGCGGGACTAGCTCTACCACAGATCTCGACCCCCGTCGGGTGTGCTGAGGCTCAGAAACTCAGACACAGACCATCCGAGGGAGGCGAGGAGCCGTGTGAACAGGAACAGAGGAGAGGGACGGGACTCTGGTACGGGACTAGAGTGAGCAAAGGCCCTGGGGCCAGAATGCCCAAGAAGGTGGGGAAAGGCCTTGGGTTGTGCAGGACCTGTGTGGTGAGAGTGGGTGGCGCCAGGCAGGCAGGCCGGGTACAGAAGCCAGAAGCCCTTGCCGCAGGCACCAGCACGGCCTGTGGGTCTGAGCCTGGAAGAGAGGCATGATGGGAAAGCACGCTTTCCCTTCCCATATCCCCTCAGGAAAACAGCTCATAAACATCTTCCCACCAAGGTCCTCACATGACCGAAGACCACATGGTGAAGCCTCCCCGCACTAGCTGTGTTCCAATGATGGCAGCATGCTAAGCCACAGAAGTGAGGCTCTCATTCTGGGGGGCCATCCTGGTGGCATTCCCAGAGGCAGCAGGAACCCTGCCAGGGAGTGAATCACAGCCTGGCCCGTGGAGGTGAGGGGCCTGCGCTGAATGTGCGGAGCTGGGGGACAGAAGCGCCCTGCTTTCCCCCTAGTCCGCAGCCACAGAGCACGCAGATCCCCGTGCCAGGTGCCGGTAAGGGCCGCACCGCAGCCCCTCCATGAGCCTGACAAGGTTTCAAGGATGGTTCTGCTACAGAGAAAGCCGAGGCACCCAGGGGTGAAGTGACAAGTCCTGGCGCTGGCACCTGAAGGCTGGCGGTGCCCCTTCGGGACCTGTGTTCTTTATCTTGACCAAGCCCAGGAAGATCAACCTACTCAGAATCACTTATTGAGCACTGACTATGTCCAAACACCCTTCTAACCCTTACACGTATGAGTAACTCATTACTCTTACCATCCTAAGAGACTGAGGCACAGAGAGGGAAGTAACTTGCCTGAGTTCACACAGCTGCCAAGCTAGGTCTCCCATCCTGGCAGTTCCACTCCAGAGCCCACACTCCTTCCCACCATTCCACTGGAAGCCCAGGGCTCGGTGGGAGGGAGGAGGATGGCCCAGGCCAGCTGTGCCTGGCTGTGCAGCCCTGGGGCCATTTCTGAGGTCTCCCACTCCTGCAATGGGAGATTAACACTCTGGGAACTGCAGACACCAGGGATGGGGTGGGCGGGTGGGGAGGGACCAAGGAAGAAAATACAGGACACATTCTTGGCTTGCGGCCAGCTAAGAAAGTTAAAGGCAAGGCCAAGAAAATCTCCTTTGGGGGCCTGGTGCTATTTTGCAAGGTGTTGCCTTTCTCCTCGGCTATATTTGCTTTGCCAAACTGGAACGCTTTTCTGAAATACAGCGGCCTAGGAGGCCTGGGGCTGTTTGCTGAGGGAACGAGGGAACGAGGGAACGGGGCCAGGGTGGGCGGAGAAAGTGGAGGGCAGGGCTAGGTATCACCCCAGAGGCCCGCCTCTGCAGCCTGCTCCTAGAGGGGAGCCACCGAGGCAGCAAGAAAGAGCGGGACAGAGAGACAGATGGCGGGAAGAGCATGGGAGGCAGGAGGCAGGTGACCTCCTTGGTTGCATTTCTATACTGATGACCCCCATCCCAGGCTTCCTAAATCCACTTGTCCACTCCATTGGGCCATTGGGATGTCTTGTTGACATCTCAAACTTAACATGTCCCCATACTTAACTCTGATCATCACCCCCCCATCCCTGCTCACCCCCAGGCTCCCCAGCACATTAAAAGTTGCTCAAATCCAGGGCACCTGGGTGGCTCAGTGGATTAAGTGTCAGACTCTTGATTTTGGCTCAGGTCATGATCTCAGGGTTGTGAGATGGAGCCTGCTTGAGATTCTCTCTCTCCCTCTCCCTCTGCTCCTCCCCCTACCTCGTGTACACTGGCACTCCCCCCTCCCGCAACCAATAAATAAATAAATAAATGTTGCCCAGATCCCAAACCCAGGAGTCATCCTGGCTTCCTCTATATCCCTCACACCCCATCAGCACCTCCTGTGGATCTGCTGTCGAGATTTACCCGACCCAATCACTTCTCACCACCGTGCAGCCTGGTCAGCATGACCAGCCACTTCTCACCAGCCGCCCTGCCCACCCTGCCACAGTCCATCTGCACGTGGTGGACAGAGCAGTATTTTACGAACGTGCATCAGCTTTCAGGACTCTCCCGCTCAGAACTTCCAGGTGGCTTCCCATCACATTAGGACTAAAAGTCACTTTTCTCACCGTGACCTCAAGATCCCTGGTGACTGGTCGCTGCTCCCCTCTCCTTCTGCACTAGTCCCCACCATCCCCCCTGCTCACCGTGCACAAGGCACTTAGGCCAGCTGTCTGGGCCTTCTGTGTTAACTGTCTCCTCTTTCTGGAATATTCTACCCCTGAGAACGTCCTGTGAGTCCCTCCTTCCCATCATCCAGGTCTCAGTTCAAATGTCATCTCCTCAGAGAGACCCTCTATGACCACCATGGGCCATCACTCTCTATCCCTTTCCCTTATTTTTTCTTTGTAAGACATACCATATTCTGAAATTGTCAGATCTATTTATTATCTTTCTCCGGTAGAATGTTGGCAACTGGAGACCGGGGACTGAGTCTTCCCCCCCGCCCCCCGCTCTGTGCTCAGCACTGAGAACAGTGGCCAACACACGGCCGGTGCTCGGATCCTTTTGTTCCTCAGGGATGAGTCAGCTTTGCAGGGGACCACTCTGGACTCCTGTTCTCTCCTCTGTACCCAAGGACCTGGCCCTCCCCTGCAAGGCCCTGTCTACCTTTAACCTTGCCTGTGACGCTTGTTTCCAGAACCCTAGAAGGTCAGATGGAGGATGTAGCAGTAGATACAAAAAAACAAATGATAGAAAAGTAGTTTTCAGCAGATGGTAAAGGAAGGGTTGGGGTCCCAGGAGAAAGCGGTCGGGTGCAAAAAGTGTCCGTGGGAGAGCTGGGTTTGAGTCGTACACCCTTGTTGTTTCCTTCCTCAACAATCTTAGACGAAGCAACTTGCTCCTCAAAGTCTCAGTTTCCTCCACTTTAAAAAGATTACAATACCCCATGCCCTGCTTACTTTGCAAGATCACAAGGAGGGTCAAACAAGGACGTATTATATGGGTCAACATTTTATGAACAAGTATGTGTTAAATAAAAAAAAAAAACTCAACAAAACTCTACTGAGTGACCAGACATTGTGCTGGGGTTTGGGGTGGGAGCATGGGAGTGGCCCTTGCCCTCAAGGAGAAGGATAATCACATAAATGTGCACTCACCAGTATCGAGGAGTGCACTGGTCGGGGCGGGGGGCATCCTCTGAGAGCCTAGTCTGGAGGTGGGTCAGGGTGGGTTTCCCTGAGGAAGTGCCACTTGGGTTGAGAAAGAATAAGCAGGAGTTAAATAGGTGGAGGTGTGGAATGAGGGCTGGAAAGGGCATTCCAGGTAGAGGAAACAGCTCATGCAAAGGTCCTGAGGTGAGAAAGAACACAGAGAATGCAGGGGACCCAAGGAGAACTGATGTGGCTGCAGAGATTGAGGGGAGAACATGCACAGAAGGAGCAGGCAAGGTAGGCAGAGGCCAGATCCTGTGGGGCCCTACAGGGCATGGGAAGGATCCTGTCTCTATCCTAAGGGCAGTGTGACCTTACAGGGATTTTTCAGGGGAGAGGTAGGGATAATGACAGAAGGAGATTTGTATTTTAAAAAGGCACTCTGGCTATTATAAGAAGAAAAATTGGGGTATAGCAGGGTGAAAGTGGGAAGACAACTGAGAGTCTAGTGCACACATCCTAGCAAAAGCGGATGAAGCTGAGACAGGAGTAGGAACTTGCACATACTGTGTTCAGAAGTCAGGGCAGACATCGGTCTGGTTGAGGGAGAGACTATTGGTGGAGGGACAGAGAAAGGAACTGGGCAGTGCCAGACAGGGAGGGCAGGGCTGAGAAGCAGGCTGAGGGACCCTGGCAATCACATCCTCCAGCATCTACATTTAACTAAGGTCAAAGGGGGAAAGTGACTTATCCAGGGAGCCTTGCAAGCACAGAGAGGACTCGGCCACCCATGTTGCCCCTCGTTCACTGCCCAAGCACTCAACCCTCTGCCCCAGCAGCTGGATCACACCTCAAGCCCACAGAGATGGGCAGGTGCAGCTTCTCATCCTAGCCCCACAGAAGAAACCCTGGGGATCCCCAGGGCTTCCATCCCAGGGTCTGAACGAACCCTCCAGAGAACTCAATCAACTCCCTCTTACCATAGTGGTGAATGCACCTCTTTGTAGGGTGGGCGCAGAAACTGGCCTCCAGGCTGCAAGGGCCCTGGACGGTTGAAAGGCAGGTGTTCACACCCAGGATTCAGTCACCTTCTTTCTCTGGTCAGTAATTAACCAGGCCCCATCTGGGCAACGACAAGCATGCTGGGTCCATTAGCCAGGAGCATGCTCTGCGTACCCCTCCTCTGGGAATCACCCCAACCGATCACTCTGGCCAGTGGGTGGCAATGCTGGGCAGCCCGGCCCCCATTTCCGGGAGACCAGCTCACAGGCCCTGCTGTTCTGGACAGGAGACGCAGGCCTCCCTGGACTGACTGGTGGGCAGTGGGCAGCCAGCCCATTCACCAGCAGCCAAGGCCATTTTTACTGAGAAGGTACTGGTCAAAGCCACACGTGCGACAGAGGCATCTCCTGGCTAGTGAGGGCCTCCGCAAAAGTCACCCATGAGGAGCAGTGCCTATTTTTGTCATCTGGCATTATGTTTCCAATTTACTATTCTGGTCACGTCTTTTCCAGAGACCTTCCCACAGCAAGCCCAGCCGTTTACCAACAGTTTTTCTTAACAAAATAATAAAACAAATAATATTTCTTATAAACAACATAAATAATGTTAGTCTTAATTTAAATTTACTTTAAATTTGATTATGATTTACTGTTTTATATGGCTTCTGAGTCTTTTAAAGCGCTCTCCTAATTCACCATAATAACTCGGCTCTGGTGGAGATCAAACCAACAGACCAGCAGCTCTTTGTACGCGCCTGGCCAGCCTGAGACAGATGCAGGTTCTTACTGAGCAATCCCCACCGGATCAGGAAATTGCTGTGTCCTCACTGGGTAACAGCTGACGATCTGGATACTAGGTAATTACTGAGTTCTGACGTTGGTAAGTAGAGCTCTGGGCTTGGCTGACTTTAATTGGATGTCCTGTCCAGGAAGAGGGCGTTGCTAAATTCTGATTGGCTGAATGTACTTTCTCCGGGATTTCCCAGTAGGAGTCCTGAGACACCTGCGCAGGAAGGCGGGTGGCAGAAACGCATCCATCGGCAACCGGAAGATGCTCCGGGTTATATTTCTCATGATGTGTTCCAGTTTCACTGTTCTAATTAATGTCTGACAATGTCCAGAAAAAAAAGCTGGATTTTGTGCACAGAAAGTCCCAAACCTGTATTGTCTTCCTCAAAAGAAGGCTGAAGTAACCCATGGTCTTTTTGATAATAAACAACAGCACTACCGTTATTGCTGAGGGCTCCCATTTGTGGGGGGGGGGGGGCTTACCAGAGGCCAGGACTGCACCTGACACGTGTTTTCTCATTTGAACCTCATAACAACCCAGTGAGATGAACTGTATGGTTATCCCCATTTCACAGATAAAGAAACTGAGATTTAGAGAAAGCAAATGGCTTGCCCAAAGAGGTGCTGCAAGTTAGTGTTTGAGTTGGGATTCACACTCAGAACTGCCTGATTTCAAAGTCAATATTTGGACCTTTACCAGAGGCTGTTCCTCAGTTTGCAAATAAAACCAAAACGTGATCCTGGGCGGTGGCCAGCACTCTGGTTCCTTCCCACAGACGGGAAGGGTGTTTCCTGTGGTCCAGTCAGGGCCTACTCTCAGTGTAGGAGAATCCACAAAGTCATCAAAAATAGCAAGAGGCTCCCAATCTGACTGGTAAGCAGCTGTTGTCCCCAATCACCCCCCGCCCCCAAAGCCTCTAACCACCCCAGCTCAACACTGGAGAGATCCTGTCTCCTACCCTCCAGTCTTCCAGGTCGGACTTCCCACAGTTCAGCGAGCAAAGGACTCAAGCCCAGCTCACCAGGGGATCTCACTACATCTAGACGGACACACATCCAAGATACCGCAGGTCCTGTTCCAAACACCACAATAAAGCCAGTACAGTGAATGTGGGGGTTTTCCAAGTGCACGTAGAAGTTCTGTTTATACTATCCTGTAGTCCATCAAGGGTTGCAACAGCCTTCTATCTATAACAACAACGTGCATATCTTTAAAAAATATCTTACTGCTAAACACTGTTACCCATCATCTGATCTTCAGCGAGTTATAATGACTAATCGCAGTTCCCCCTAACACACATAATAATAATGGAAAAGTTTGAAATATTTTTAGAATTACCAAAATGTGACACAGGGGCACACAGTGAGCAAAAGCTGTCAGGAAAATAGCAATGATAAATAGACTTGCTCGATGAGGGGTGCCAAAAACCTTCAATCTGAAAATAAAGAAATAACTAAATGAATAAATAAATAAAAATTTTAAAATGCAATATCTACAAATTACAATAAAGCAAGGCATGCCTGCGTATTGGCCAGTGCCTGTGTCATGTGGGTTGATATTTTGAACATCACTCCAGGTAATGTAAGACCCATGGTTTGGGAGATTCTTCTGCATTAACCCACCCAAGGACCTAGATATCCTTCCTTTCAGAATCATCTCACCGTTTTGAGAATTTGCTGAGATCTAGGACAGAAAGGCTTAGCACATAGAGTTAGCCCTCAGCCTATGGAAGTACGTTGTGTTGTTGTTATAAGTTATTGCTAAGCGGGGTCTGTCCTTTCTAGAATATTCTGTATCCCAGCATTTCCAAAGGGTACTCAGTAGCGGTCTAGGCCCATGAGATGCTCCACCATAAAAGAAAGTTGTGAGGTCATGTAAATTTGGGAAACCGTGGGAAACTGGCACCACATAATCTCACAGACCCCAATGTATTTGACCACAAGACTCCCTTGTTCCGGTGGGAGGGTCAGGTGGGTGGGCTAACATTAATAGGCATCCACTAGAATTCCCTTTGGGAACATCTACTGTTCCCGGCAAAAAAACAAGATAGGAATATCAAGTAATGTGTGTGTGTGTGTGTGTGTGTGTATGAGTGAGTGCGCCCGCGCGCATTTCATCTGCAAACTTGTGCTGACGCTCATTTTCAAAGAGGCACCAGACATCTGAGCATGAGATGGAAGACAGGCGGGGCCTCCTGCAATGTGGGTACTCATTTCTGTTATGTGGAGGCTCACGACTGGACTGTGAGTTTACACCAAGGTGGGTCTCAGTCTCACTGCCTTCCCTCCCAGCAATGCAGGATAGAGTCAATCCGGGAAGGCTTCTTGGAGGAAGGGGGTGGTGAGCCAGCTCTTTGGGAGGGGTGGGGCCCAGATGGGCAGGGAGGAGGGTGGAGGTGAAAATGTCACACCCCTGGAACACTTGGCACCCTCTGAACCATGTGGTGCCTTGTCAAAGCCAGCTGTTGGCTCTCTACCCTGGCTTCTAGTCCTTCATCCTTCCCCTCCTCCCCTCCCCGGTCCAGATCCTTCTCCTGAGTCAGCTTTGGGCTTCCTGCTGGGGATCAGATCCTTTCCTGCTCAGGGAAGAGAAGGTTGGCATTAAGACTCCAGGGTCACTACCTCCTTTCTCTGGGGCAAGGACAATGCCCCTTCCAAAATGAACAGAGTGTAAGGCTCTGTGTCTGTCCTTTTCCACCCGGGGAACCATGACCTCAGCCCTGAGGCTTAACTCTCTTACCCCCCAACCACTTCCCCAGCAGAGATGCAGGAATCAGCTGCCTGTTGCTAAGGGAAGGATCCCCCAGGAATGAGAAGCCAACTCAGGCTGGAGGTAGGAGCAGAGATCTGGGGCCCCAATGGGGGCCTGGGCCAGGAGTGGCAAGAGGTGGGAGAGGCCCTGTGAGCACAGGCACCCGCCAGGCTCCACCCCTGCCCAGGGGAGCGGTCTAGATCCCTCCCTCCCTCCCTCTCAGCTGACAGGGCAGGGCCCAGCTAGCATGCAGGGACCTGGAACCGAAACTCCGCAAAGAGTACCCACCCCAGGGACCCTTGCCCAGGCAGAACCCGAGCAGGCCCCAAACCTCCCTGGAGCCTGTCCAGTCCCAGGACCATGCTTCCCAGGGAGGGGGCTAATGAGGAAATCACAACGCAATGGCAGAGGGATGGATGGACGCTGGATGGACAGACATGTTTACTCAGCACCTGTTACGTTTCAGGCCCCGAGCTTGGTTCTGGGAACACAATGTGGACCCAGACTGGACCTGCCTTCTTACAGGCTGGGTGGGCCTGCCAAGTCACTCGACCTCTCTGAGTCTTGGCTGCTTTATCTATAACAAGAGGGCTCTTAACACCCCCATGCCCGTGAACTTTTGTGCTGTGACGTATGTGACAGCCTGAAGAGTGGCGTTTAGTCAAAGCACGGTGTAGACTGGAGATCCTTCCGCAGAAGGACGACTGTGCCGGGGTCTGTCCTCAGCCCGGCTCTAGAACGGAAATCCCAGTTCTCCCTCGGTGACCCCAACAGAACCTGCCTCAGCCCCAGCTCTGGTCCTCAGTTTCCTCCTCTCTGAAATGGGATCACAGCACCTGGGCTGGCTACTTCCTAGAATCAAAAGGAGAGGCTCCCACGCGTTACAAAGGACTTCCCTGGGGCAGAGCAGAAAGGGCAGGAGCAATGATTTCCAACCTGCAGGTCATAAGCTAGTATGAGCCTTGAAAGCAATATAGTAGCTATGGCTGGAAATTTTCCAAAATAGACTCGAAGAAATCATATTAGAGGATATGTCATGCTATGTCTTCAGCTCGTGCAACTTTTCTCCCAGGTAAATATTGACATACGTGCGTTTCCTGCGTCAGAATGTGAGGCAGCACTGGAGAGCTAGAGGACACGGGCTCAGCGTTGAGTGAGTCTGGGTTTGCCTGGCGACTCTGCCCCTCACTCATGGAGTGACATCCAGCAAGGGACTTGAGCGCTCAGTGCCTCAGTTTCCTCACCTGGAAAGAGGGATGGAAACAACCCCTACTTTGTCCAATGAACCGCTTAGAACAGCCTGGCTTGCAGTTCAGTGAGCATTAGAGATTCCTGTCCTCCTCAGAAGGCGGACCGAGCGAGGTCCTGGAGGAGGTGGCTCTGTCAGTGGGAAAAGGGGTCTGCTGCCCCCACCCCAGTGGAGAAGGTCATTCTGGCCCAGCCCCCTGATTCCTCAGATGACAAAGCTGATGCCCTGAACCAGGGAGAGGCTGGACCGGAGCCTGGGGGCTGCTGCTTCCTGGGCCGGGGCTCCGCTCTTTCTTTCACTGCCCCTTAGGCGAGAGAGGGCCCTGGACCCTTTGGCCTTCCCATCTGTAAAATGGGGACAACAACCATCTACCTCAGGGGGTTGACTGAATGAGATCCTGCACGTGAAGGGCTGAGCGCTATGCCTGACATACAGTCTTTATAAACATTAGCTGTTTTTACTCAGAATATATTATTCAATAAGAAATAGGTTTTAGGAATGTCTGGGTGGTTCAGTTGGTTAAGCATCTGCCTTCAGCTCAGGTCATGATCCCAGGGTCCTGGGATCGGGTCCCACATCAGGCTCCTTGTGCAACAGGGTGCCTGCTTCTCCCTCTGCCTACTCTCCCTGCTGCTCCCCCTGCTTGTTCTCTCTCTCTTGATCTCTCTCTCTCTCTCTCTCTGACAAAGAAATAAAATCTTTAAAAAAAAAGGTTCTAATATGTACATAAATACACACACACATATATTTATATACATTTCTATGTGTTGTATACACACGCAGAGTATGAACTCATCCTATTAAAAAAAAAAGGAAAGGTGTGTGTCTGTGGGCATGCTCCCAAGGCATTTCCAGTGGCTGACCATTTCTGAGGGGGGGGGGGTGACAGGGACACATTCGCTTTTTTTGTTATATCTACAATGTCTAATTCCTAATTTCTGTACAGCTCATGTGTTATGTGTGTGTGTGTGTGTGTGTGTGTGCAGAAAAAAGAGGTTATTTTTGTCAACCTGTACAATAACTACCTCCCAGCTGTTCCAGGGCCAGCTTCGGGCTGACCCCATGCTGTCTTCCACTGAAAATCACCTCGCGTGTCACTATGGCTTGGGGCACCCAAGAAGCAGCCTGATTTTTGTTTTCTTGTTTGTTTACGGTGACAGCTGAAGACCTACTGGTAGTTCTTTCTGGAGCAAATACATGCCAGAGATCACAGGTTTCTCCTGCAGGACAGAGGGAGGATGGCCAAGGCACGCCACGGTTTACCAAGTGAGAAGTCCCAGCATCTCCCATGTACAAAACCCACCCAGGAGTGGAAAGTGGTGAAGGTTGGGGACAGATGTTCTCTGGGCCTCTGATGCAGGACCAAGAAGGGGAGCAAAGTCGCGGGTGGGGGAGGGAGGAGGGTGTCAGTGGAAGGGGGTGAAGCAGGGGTGGGGAAGGAAAGGTGGTCATTCAGAGGCTGTTTTCCAGCAGGCTGGCCCATGTCCAGGGCCTTCCCATGGCACCATCTCGTTCTGAGCAGTGTGGTGTGTGTGTGTGTGTGTGTGTGTGTGTGTGTGTGTGTGTGCCCACGCTCCTGTGTAGAGCTGTGAGTCCATCTGCGTGTGTGCTCGTGCAGAGAGATGTGCCTGGGTGTCCAGGGGGTGCAAGGGAGGCAGGGAAGATATTTCACCTCCTTTCTTAGGAGGTGGAGGCTGCGGAGGAGTCCGTGTTGGACATTGGGTGTATGGAAAGATGCATCCTTTGAAAAAGACACCTGCTTCAGGCAGGCTGTGGTTTCAAGGGTTACCACAGGCGTCCAGAAAGTCCCTGACCGCACCCCTCCTTCCATTACGGCACCTTAGCTCGGCACTGTTATCACCCATCGGAGTGCTGCCTCGCCCTCCAGGGGCCCGGCACAAGGCCTTACTCCATTTTGGGCTGGCCCAGCCCTGGCACGGGGCCTGGCAAGTCACAGGTGCGCAACCCATGCCAAATGAGTGCCTGAGTCTGACAATGAATGCGGTCTGGGTGGCGAGTGACTCACCCATGCCTGAGGCTGGGGACACCCAGGTTCTGGTTTCCCTTTAGCTTGCCTGTGACCTGAGCTGGGGTGTGTTATGAAGCATGTGCCTTCCTTTGGTTCCGTCTGCACAGCAGGGTTAGCAGACCACACCTCCATCTCTTTCCTGTTCTGCGGACGAGAAATAGGGACAAGGGCTTTACTTTACAGAGCTGTGGGACTGTGTGACCACAGCAGTGGCTGAGGGACCCAAATTCCAAACAGGCACAACATGCCAAATGTCCAAAAGACACATGCCTGGTCACTTTGGGGAAATCCGTAGCAGCTGGCAAGCTGGACAGTGGGAGGCTGGGGGCCTGGAATGCCGGGTTCAGTGGCTTCCTTTGAGTTTGTAGGAGGAGGCTAGCAACAGTGTCTGAGATGGGACCAGGCCCAGTGAAAGAAGCTGAGTTTGGGGTGTCGGCAGCTGCCAGAACAATCACTGGAGGTCATTACTCCAGGCAAGATTGCTCCCCACTTCCTGAAGCTCTGTGGGCAACAGAGACGTAAGTGTCAACAGTGCCTCCTGCTGGACAGTCCCAGCATCACACTGTCTTAGTCCCAGATCTGAGAAACAGCAAGTAAGGGAGATACATTCTGGAATGTTCGAGCTGAAATAACACAGTTCAACAGCTATTCGTGCTGCTGCTGCTTTTACTAAGAGCTCACTGTGTCCCAGGAACTGTGCTAAGTCATTTTTCTGGATTATCTCATTTAATGTCCCCGGTGACCCTAAGAGATAGGAACTCTTACTAACCCCAGATGAGGAGATTGAAGCAGGACAGACACATTATTTTTTTCTGAGGTCTCAGATTCGTTTGTAACAAGATTAGCTTTCTCGCCCAGGTCCCTCTGACTAAAAGCCCATGGTTTTAACTGTCTTCTTGGGCTTCCTGTCAAGTCCAAGGATAACAGGGGTCTTTCATCTGCTGTCACCTCCACTCAGTTGGTAGTGGCTGTTCGACCTCTGTTGAGGATTCTGAGTGCCCTGATGAATTAATGATGTCTGTCAGGGCGCCACCAGGGATGTGGCCGCTTGTACATGAGGACTGTCTTTGTCTCTGAACTAGTCCAACCTACTGGCCAGTGAGAGCTTTAGGTTCCCTGAGAAAGAGACCAAAGCCCAATCCTCTGACCTTTGTCTTTACTCGTTCACTCAGTGACTAAAAAAACATCTCAGTCTTATCAAGTCCAAATACAAACCCTTGCTTGGCACCTTCAGAGCCATCCTGCCACCACCTGCCCCATCCAGGCACATGGCATCCCTGGTCTCTGTTTGCTCAGCCAGAAGCCTCGGTATCATCCTTGAGCCTCTTACCCCCCACGCCCCACATCCAATCTTCCAACAAATCTCATTGGTTCTACCCGCAAAATATATCCAGAATCCAACAACTGTTCATCACCTCCACAGTGGCCAACACCATTATCTCCCATGGACTGACATGGCCGCCATCTACCCCGTCATGCTACAGGCATCCTTAACCTGTGAGCTTGATCTCCACACTGCAGGCAGAGTCCTTAGGCCTTCTTGGTTTTCAAAGTACTTTTGCATAAGTTACACACACCTAGGGGCACCTGGGTGGCTCAGTGGGTTAAAGCCTCTGCCTTCGGCTCAGGTCATGATCCCGGGGTCTTGGGATAGAGCCCCGCATCGGGCTCTCTGCTCGGCAGGGAGCCTGCTTCCTCTTCTCTCTCTGCCTGCTTCTCTGCCTACTTGTGATCTCTGTCTGTCAAATAAATAAAATCTTTAAAAAGAAAGTTACACACACCTACACACATAGTAAAAAGGGGCAAGGAATTGTCACTCCCATTTGACAGATGAGAAACACTGAGGCCCAGAACAGTGATGTACTTGGCCCAAAGATGCACACTAGGGAAGTTGCAGTTCAGGGCCCTTATCGTGATATTGGGCGCTCCTTGACCCATCTAACTCCCAGAATCTCCTATGGGCACATATGAGAATTACACACACACACACACACACACACACACACACACACACAGGATGAAAAAGGGAAGACAGTCAGGTAAGGAAGAGGTCGAGAAGCCCAGGAGAGATGGTTTCTCTCTGCTTTGAAGTAGCTGGGGAAATGTCCATCCAATACAATGGCTCAGTTTTGATCACTTTTCTTTGGTGTGTGGTGCCCCCTGGGGTTCACTCCTAGGAAATGCAGTTGATTATCTAAGAAAGCTTGTGGGTGGGGGACAGGCTTTGAAGGTCATGGAGGTTCCTGGGACTCTCTGACCTCACTCCCTCTCTTTGCCTCTTAAAGGCAAGAGTGTGTGTCCAGATGGGTGAGGGTCATGTTGCTCCTTCTGAAGCTGACCCATCCACACCTCATGGGAACCCCAGTTGGTACAGCTTATCTGAAAGCAGTCATTAAAAAAAAAAAAAAAGTCAAGATTTTAAAACACATGCTCCTTATATACTGCTAAATAAAAAATTAGTACAAAAGTGCATATAAAATACTATCCAGGTACACATCTATCGAAAAGAGACACACAAATTGTACCAATGAGTCTCTGGAAAGCAGAATTAAGTTTTATTTTTATTTTCTTTATAATCTTTTAAATTTTATGCACAGCAGGTTTCACTTTTCTAAAGTCAAGTTTTATAAAGGAAAAAAAAAAAACATAAACAAAGCCCTTTCCACCTGGTGCCCTGTTAACTTGTTAACTGCTGAGAGCTGGTCAGAATGTCCCCTCCTAAACGCTACTCGTGGGCCCATGTGTGCATTCTGGCAGGAGGCTTCTAGACCCAGTGCCTTACCCAAGCACGTCTGGGTCCCAGAGGGGGAGAGGGTGGTGGCAGAAGGGACAGAAGAGGTTTCCTGGGGACCAAGAAAACTCAGATCTCGGAGAGAGGGATGCAGAGAAGCCAAGATAACAACCAAGATTCTCAGGCAGAGAGGAAAATGGGCTGCAGAGAGTTCACATAGATGAGTGTGCCCAGGGCCAGAGAAGTGACTAAACATGCCCAAGATCACACAGCAGATGGTGACAGGGTGTGTCTGGGATTCAGACCACTTTCTCCCAATTCCTGAGTTCTTTCCACAAACCAGCAACCTGGAACTTTCAGGAAACTCCCACAGAAATGCAAATTAGCGCAATAGTAAGAAAACATTGGCAACAAATTTTAAGTTTGAGGAGATGGAAGGTTGATGAGGATGTTGGGAAAAGGATATCCTCATGTAGGCTACTGGTAGGGGTTAGATTGGTTTAGCTGCTGTGCAGAGCAATTCACAGTACCTGTGACTTTTTTTTTAAAGATTTTATTTATTTGACAGAGATCACAAGTAGGCAGAGAGGCAGGAGTTGGGGGTGGGGCGTAGGGTGCGGGTGGAAACAGGCTCCCGGCTGAGCAGAGAGCCTGATGTGGGGCTCAATCCCAGGATCCTGGGTTAAGCCAGGATCCCAGGCTTAACCCACTGAGCCACTCAGGTGCCCCTACCTGTGACATTTTTAAATGTATCCTTTGACCCAGCAGACCCACACCTCAGTATTGTCTACCCCAGAAAAACACCCACCTAAGTGTACACAGGGGTGATCACTGAGGTGTTTTGTCATCTTGAAAAATTAAAACCATTCTACATATCGATCAACTGGAGGAGGGGTAAAGAAAATATGACACATCTGACCTGTGGAATAGTTTGAACGGCGGGGAAAAAAAATGTCTCCATGTACTATGTATCCAATGTAGGAAGTTCTCCATGGACTTTTGTGGAGTGAAAAATGCCAGAAGCAAGTTACAGAATGATAGAGTATAAAACTGCTTATATAAAACCACACAGACAGATGCACACTATTGTCTGTTTTCCGTTGGTCCGTAGAAAAACACTTGGAAAATCCACCCCCCATCCCCCCATCCCACCCCCGCCAAACTGATAATGGCAGTGACCTGTGGTTTGGGTGTGATTGATGGTAGATGGGAGACCGTGAATCTGAGCTCTTTAAACGTGTGAAGAGGAAAGCCTATTAATTTATTGCTTGTGTCATTAAAAATTCATTATTAAAAAGAAACAGGTAATAGAAAGACCCAAAGGAGGTAAAGGAGGAAGGCGGAAGCTCCCCAGGAGGCTGTGGCCCCCGAAGGCCCGCAGGAACAGGCGAGAAGAACCCCACCGAGATGGATGAATGGGGCAGGGGCTGAGGCTGGGGCGCTGAGGTGCACAGGTCTGGAGCCGCCCCCGCTTTCCCAGAAGGTGCGGGCGGGCCTGGGGCGCTGGGCCCGGTCCCGGCAGGTGCCTGGCGGTCCCTGCACGCCCGGCGGTCAGCACACCTGGGAACCGCTGTCAAGCGCCGCCCGGGGGCCTTCCCAGGCCTGGAAGGAGAAGACAGAGGCAGGTTTGGAAAGAGCGGGGCTGTTCTTACTGGAAAGGGAGAAGGGTTCTCGGGAGCACCGCCCTGCCTTCCCCAACCCCCCCAGGCGTCCCTGCCCCCGCTCAGGTGGCGGCGCCTCCCCCATGTCCTCCTCCCATCAGGGCCTGAGGAAACTTCAGGGATGGCTGAGGCCGGTGGGGAAGAAGGAGGTGGCTTGCCCAAGGTGAAGGGCTGTGCCAAGGCAGTAATCATAGGCTCTTTCCAGGCTGCCATAATGCCCCTGGGTTCAAATCCCAGCTCCACCCTTCCGTCTGTGCCCTTAGCAACCCCCTCTCTTTAATCGAGCTATCATTCACCTACCACAGAATTCACCTTTTTGAAGTGTGCAATGTTTAATAGAGTCAGAATTATGCCACTATCACCTCCATCTAATCCCAGAACATTTTCATCACCGGGGAAAAGAAAGGCCATAGGAGCAGTCACTTCCCTAAGCTTCTCTTCCCCCAGCCCCTGGCAACCATGACTCGACTTTCCTGTTGTTGTAGATTCGCCCATTCTGGACATTTCATATCAATGGAATGATACGATATGTGGCCTTTTATGTCTGACTTCATCCACTGAGCATAATGGTTTCAATGTTTACTCATGAGACAGCGCGTGTCAGTCCTTCCTGCCTGTTACTGCTAAATAGTAGTCCGGTGCAGGGACCTACCACACTTCGTTTATCCTCTCATTCGCTGAGGGACAGTGGGCTTACTTCCTTTTGGGGGCTATTATGAATAATGTTGTTATGAGCACTCATGTAGGTTTTCTTTTAAGATTTTATTTATTTATTTGACAGAGAGAGACACAGCGAGAGAGGGAACACAAGCAGGGGGAGCGGGAGAGGGAGAAGCAGGCTTCCCGCCGAGTAGGGAGCCCGAGGAGGGTCTCAATCCCAGGACCCTGGGACCATGACCTGAGCCCAAGGCAGACGGTCAATGACTGAGCCACCCAGGTGACCCTCGTGTCCAGTTTTTAAGCATGCATGTTTTCCATTCTCTTGAGGCTATGCCCAGCAGCGGAATTGCTGAGCCATATGGTAACTCAGGGGTTAACTTTTTGAGACACTGTCAGCCTTTCCTCCTATTACCTTCCCATAGGCCCTATTTCTTATCCTCTCTGAATCTCAGTTTCTCTCTGGCAAAGCTTCACTATTGAGACTTAACCTTGCAGACTGGCTGTAAGAGTTGGATGAGCTAAAGTATCGAAAGCATTTAGCACATAGTAGGTGTTCAGATAGTGGAATTATTATAACTACAAAAACTATAGGACTCTGAGACTGTTCCTTCTGCTTCCCTTCAATTCTGACTGGGCATCTACTCTTCCTTATCCCCACCTATTTTAACTATTTCTTTTTTTATTTTCTTTTTTCTCCTTTTTTTTTTTTTAAGATTTTATTTGTTTACCTAGAGAGAGAGAGAGTAAGCAAGTGGGAGAGAAAAAAAGCACATGAGCCAGGGGAGGGGCAGAGAAGCAGACTCCCCACTGAGCAGGGATCGATCCCAGGACTCTGGGATCATGACCTGAGCCAAAGGCAGACTCTTAAACCCCTGAGCCACTCCAGGCATCCACTTTACCCATTTCTTGAAATTTCCTTGAATTAACTTTACTGTGAAGCCCAATTTCTGCTCCCTGCTCTCTTGGGTGCATATGCACGCACACACACATTCTTTCTCTCTCATACACACACACACACACACACACACACACACACACACACCCCATTCAATAGTGACCTAAGCTCAAGCTAAGTGGAAAGGTAAAATCTTGCCCTATCCCCACCCCTACCCCACATCCCGGTATGTTAGAGCTGGAATCCATTACTACCGGTAGTTCTCGAAGTGTAGGACCCAGACCAGCAGCCCCTGGGAAGTTGTTAAAATGCAAATCCTCAGATCCCATCCTAGAAACACTGAATCCAGGGACACTGGGGATGAGCCCCAGTGATCTGTGGTGATTCATTCTAATACACACTAAAGTTCCCAAATTGTGAAGGAGGAAACTGGGGCACAGACAAATGAGTTAACTTGCTTGAGGCCATAAAGTGATAAAGGACAGAAGCTTTGGAATGATGTGGTCCTGGATGCAAATTCCACCTTCCCCATTTCTCGTTGTGTGACCTTGGACATGTCTCTTAACCTCCTTTACTACAATATCTGTCTCCGTTTGGGGCTGCTATAATAGAATGCCATAGACCAGGTGGCTTAAACATTTATTTCTCACAGTTCTGGAAGGTGGGGAGGGTAAGATCAAGGTGTCAGCCAGTTCTGTTCCTGCTGAGAGCACTCTTCCTAGTTTAGAGATGGCAGATGTCTTCTCCTTGTATCCCATGCCAGAGAAAAAATAATAATCTCTTGTGTCTTTTCTTCTGAAGGCACTAATCCCATTCATGTGGGCTCCACTCTCACGACCTTATTGCCTCCCAAAGACTCCATCTCAGAATACTATTGTTTTGGGGGTTAGGGTTTCAACATACGAATCTGGGGGGCTACAGTCTCCTCATCTATAAAATGGGAACAGTGCACAATTACTCCGAGGGTGGCCTCTACTCTGCATTAAAGGCAGAGTGAGGGCTGGAGCTCAGGCCTCCTGATTTCCAGGCTGGTCTTTTATCCTCGAGAAACTGGTGATCCCCCCCCCTACACCACTTGGTAAGAAGAATGCAGAAAACGTAACATCTGGAAGGTTGACATGCAGAGGAGGATTTCGTATTATTCTGTGATGCCCCAAAATGAAGAGCTGGGTTATTGGGGGTCGTTACAAGGAAGTAGGTCAATCGACGGGAGACGTTCCTAACTGAAATGGTTCAGAAACAGCATACGTGGCTCCAAAGGATAATGAGAGCTCATCAGCGGAAGACCTCAAGCAGCACATGGATACCCATCTGTCCATGATATTGGAGAGGAGAGACTCTCAGGGCAGAATAAGAAGCTGGCGTTGGTGAGCTCTAAAGTCTCCTTATATGTAACCCACTGTAGTAGACACGATTCGCACTTCCTCTGCGGCATTTGGCAGGAAGAACTGTCAATCAGGATGTTCTATTCACCCCTCTCGCCCCAGGAGAGGGCATATTATCCAGACTGGCCAACTAGAGCATCCCTTTCTCCCTGACCACGCTGATTGGTTCAGGGTGTGCCATGTAATCCAAGCCAGGCCAATCAGACTCTTTTTCTGCTAGAGACGTCCCGTAGCCACGCCCATCCTTGAATTTCCCCGTCTGGTGAGTTTGTAGAATTGCTTTTTTGCTTGGGCGGTTTTGGGGTTTCGGTTCTTGCTACTGGTAGAAGTTTTAAATATGCCATGTAAAAAGGGGCCTTCTGGTGTTGGAGCCTGCCTCACCCAGCATTTCATTAAAAAATAATAATAAGAGGGGCGCCTGGGTGGCTCAGTGGGTTAAGCGTCTGCCTTCGGCTCAAGTTTTGATCCCGGGGTCTTGGGATGAAGTTCTACCTGGCTCCCTGCTCCAGGGGTAGCCTGCTTCTCTCTCTGCCTCAGCCGCCCTCTCACTGTCTCTCAAGATAAAATCTTGAAGGAAGGAAGAGAGAGAGAAAGAAAAAGAGGGAGAGAGAGAAAGAAAAAAGAGAGGGGGGGAAGGACAACACTCAGAACAATAAAGGGAGCCTGGCTGGCTCAGATGGGTTGAGCATGAAACTCTTTGAGCCCCATGTTGGGATGGAGATTACTTTAAAACTAACTAACAAAACTCCCCCGGAGTTTAAAGACATTTAAAATCTTTATTCCCTCAGGGCGGGGCGGGGCGGGGTAGGGGGCGGAGATGCCACAGGGATTTCAGTCCTAACAGAACAAAAAGTTCCAAAATCTATTTTCTCCACTTCTCCCTTTATACATCTCACTTTCGCAGCAGCTGGCCCCTAACTTGTTTCTTTCTTCTTTAAATGTCTAAGTCCCATTTTGTTCTTAACTTTTATCTGCCTTTCCCAGTGTTTTATCGATCCAGTCTTGCTGGGACCCCTTGCTGGCCCAGACAGGAGAGGGAGAGGCTGTGAAAAGTCATGCAGTGCAGTTTTATACATTTTATTCTCAGAGTCAGTGGAAGAGGCGTGATTATAAAATCTCACCTATGGAGGGAGGCATGACCGTGAAGTCATACTTTCAGAAGAGATACTGAGGTCTTTTTAAGTATGAGTCAATGTCAAGTTCAGCTTAGTAAACATTTAGTGAGTGGCTACCAAATGCCAGCTAGGAGACAGGAATGAGGTTGAGTTGTCTGGGGCATACAGAATTGTTTGAGCCCCCAGATGTTGAAGGTGTGTTGCTCTTACGTATCATGGGCCAGGCTCTGAGGATGAGGATTCAGGAAGAGAGAGAGAGAGATTAAAAGCATGAAAATGATTTCTCTGAAATGGTGGTTAAATACTACAAAGGAGACGCATGTGGGGATTGGGAACAAATCAAAGTCAGGAGGTGAGGAAAAGCACCCTGAGAAAGTGACATCGGAGCAGAGACTGGAAGCAGGAATAGGAGTTTGCTGGAGGACTAGAGGGGAGAAAAACCTGGGAAGGGAAAAGGCTAGGAGGTGAGCGGGGGAGGGAAGGAGAAAGAGAAAGAGAAAGGGTGAGAGGAAGGGAGGGAGAGGGAGGGAGGAGAGAAGAGGGAGGGAGGGAGGGAGAAGGAAGGAAAGAGAGGGAGAGGGAGAGAGGGAGGAAGGGAGAGAAACCGGCAGGACTATCTGTGAGGCTGGAGCCTGGAGAACTGGAGGAAAAGTTCAAAGGGGAGGTGGAGGCCATGTTGTAAACTTTGACTTTGTGTAAGAGATCCTGAGCGCCCCCGCTGTGGACCAGAAGCCCCAAAAGCCACTTAGGGTTTGGGATGCGCTTTGTTCTAAATGCGGAGAATTGTCGGTGATAGTTCTTCCACCTTATGGAAAAGCAGGCTTACATAACCAGCTGGGAGCATTTCTTCACAACTCTGTTCAGTGACCTCGCACTGAAATGGACTGTGGAGGACGTAGTCACACCTCCACATACGCTACCAAGCAGGGCTTCCTCCCGCCCACCGAGACCCAGTTGTGAAACATTTCCCAATTTCCACCTTCCCACCCCTGCTTCTACCTGAGAATCTAATCCAAGGAGGGAGCCGACATCCTAGCACTCATGAAAGTTTAATGCTGTGATCTTTGCAAATCAGGAAGTGATCAAGCTTGGGGAATTTTATTTTTGTCTGCCCTTAACCATCTAGAGAAGGAATGGCAGAAGTTCAAACCCACAGGCTTTGAGGACAGCCAGAACAAGGTCCAAATTCCAGCCCCGTCACTAATCAGCTGTGTGACCTTGGGTAAGCAGTGGAACCTCCCAGAGTTTCATATGTGCAAAGGGATCCTAACACCCACCTCGGTGGGGTTGTTGTGAGGATCAAATACTACAATATATGTAAACTGTAGCACTTGCTGTGTAACAAGGATTCAGATAAACATTAATGCTATCAAGGGCTGTTTTCGATAAAGAGATCGAAAAGAGAATAGAAGTACGCTCATTTTATTCCAGAATGGCCTCATTTTCAGTATTTGAGAGAGTGGAAAGAAACCGAAGCAGGAGGTGCCTGAGTGGCTCAGTGGGTTAAGCCTCTGCCTTCGGCTCAGTCATGATCTTAGGGACCTGGGATCAAACCCTGCATCACACTCTCTGCTCAGCAGGGAGCCTGCTCCCCCCCACCCCGCTGCCCCCCGCCTGCCTCTCTGCCTACTTGTGATCTGTGTTGGTTAAATAAATAAAATCTTAAAAAAAAAAAAAAAAAAAAAAAAGAAAAGAAAAGGAAGAAGCCGAAGCAGCACAGTGAGGACCTGTGTGGAGGCTAGGTTGTGGTCACTGGCTGAGATTTTCTGGCCCACAACCAAGAGGACTTCTCTGAAGGTTTCAAGAGCTGCAATGAGCTTGGCCTTTGTGGTCTCCAAATGTCCTTTCATGTTGATACAGCGAGGCATCCAGACACACGATTTCCTAACCTGAGATGGGGGGTGGGGCACAGGGGAGAACAACATGTGACAGGTTTTGTCAAAAGAACAGGTGCCAGGTTCGGACAAGCCAAGTGGGTGGAACAAGTGGCAGATGGAGACGTTTCCCCATGGCCCTGTCCCCACTGCCAAGTGGGATTCGGAGCCTGAAAGCCGCAGTTCATTGGCAGCTCATTGGTGGAAGACCCAGTCTCTGACTCAAAAGGAGATTCGAAGATAGTAGGGGTCCTTTCATCTTCCTTGCCTTTGAGGTCCAAATATGGTCCCTGTAAGCCTCTGTGAAGAAGCGCTGACTGCTTAAAAAAAAAAAACGGAGGGGGTGCGCCTGGGTGGCTCAGTGGGTTAAGCCTCTGCCTTCGGCTCAGATCATGATCTCAGGGTCCTGGGATCAAGCCCCACATCAGGCTCTCTGCTCAGCGGGGAGCCTTCTTCCCTTCCTCTCTCTGCCTGCCTCTCTGCCTACTTATGATCTCTGTCTGTTAAGTTAATAAATAAAATCTTAAAAAAAAAAAAAAAGTGCCGACTGAGCTGAAGTCATGAGGGCTATCTCAGAACCGTCCACAACTTTCTGAATGTTTTCACCCAAGACCAAACTCAAGGCAACTTTGAGATCCACCAAGTTCGGTGAAAACGCGGTCTCTCAACCAAGAACTGCTGGGCTACAAGTTGAGAGCCAGCATCCCGCACGGAGATGAGCCCAGGATTCTCTCTTCTCTGTGTCTGCTCCTTGTTCATGCACATGGTCACAGCTGACCCATGGTTGCCATGTCGGATACCCACGGATCCCCAGAGATGACAAAGCAAGTTACCCAGAGGCGCTGTGGTGGTGGAGTTGGGCCTGGGCCTGAACCCAGAATCCAGCACCTGCGTCAGCCTTCTGGTCCTCAGAATGGCAGTGTCCTCAGCTGTAAAGAGGAGGCCATATTTCCTTGGAGAGTGGTGGCAAGAAAAAAAAAAGAACATTTAATAAAGAAGAGCAATAATTCCTTTCAGAATCTGACTGGAAAAGCAAAACAGATAAATTATTGAAAAACTTAGAAATCAAACATGAGCAGAAAGAAGAAATTTAAATATATATATATGTATATATATATACGTATATATATGTATATACATATATGTATATATATATATGTGTATATATATACACATATATATATATATATCTTCATCACCCAGAAATTAACAACCACGAACATGCTGGTATAGATCCTTGATCTGTTATCCATGCCTATGGACATGCAGATTTTTTTTTTTAAGATTTTGTTTATTTATTTGGCAGAGAGTACAAGCAGGCAGAGCAGCAGGCAGAGGGAGAGGGAGAAGCAGGCTCCCCACCAAGCAGGGAGCCCCACTCTGGACTCAATCCCAGGACCCTGGGATCCTGACCTGAGGGGAAGGCAGCCACTCAACCGACTGAACCACCCAGGCGCCCCATGGGACACACAGATTTTTTGTTAATGGGGCCGTATTTGGCTACTTGCTTTTCTGCTACTGAGTCTGTTGGAAACATCCCCGAGTCATTATACATCCCTGGGCAACATCCTTTTAAATGACAGTAGACTATTCTGCGGAGAGGCTCGTTCTTGCTCGGAGGTGATTACTGTTGGGGTGCGGGGTAACACACCAAGGCTCTGGTGTGGGAGGCTCCCGCCTCCCCCAGAACGAGTCCGTTAGCTCTGGAGGCTGCCACTCCCGGTGTGAAGGATGCACACGGTAACAGGACCGACCCACCAGATTTTCAGAGGGATTAAAGTAGACAGTGTGTGGGAAGGGCTTGGCTTAGTGTCTGGTGCATAGACCTCGCTCTGACACCGCCAGCGGTGTCTGGGGCTGTGTTGTTAAACTAGCTCTGAACAACACTTCTCTTAGTCCTCTTTGAAAGCCCATACTGAACTCCTAACTGCGGTTATTGGTAATAAGCACTTCTTCCCTGCCCTCCCTCCATGTACGGATTTACCGATACTCCGTCCCCACCCCCACCCCCAGCGCCCGGATCCCGCTGAACAAAGGGCAGTGCGGGCACAGAGGAGCCACAGCGGTCATGGAGCGGAGGCGGCGCGCGGAGCCGGCTGCCAGCCTCGCTCGCGGCTGCGGGACTACCCCGGGGAAAGCCCCCGCCCGGCCCCGCCCCGGGCCCGCGAATCGGCCTCCCAGTGGCTGCTGGCCGCCGCAACCTGCGGGCTGGTGAGCCCGGAGGCTCCGGGAGGTGGGACCTGGCCGCGCCAGGCGGGCAGCGCTGGAGCCGGCCTGGCGGGGGCCGGGCGGTGGGTCCCCCTGCTGCTGGGCCTGCTGCAGTCCACTCTAGGTAAGCGCGGGCGCCGCGGGGCGGGCGGGGGCCGCAGGGCGGCCCGGGGCGCCCACCCCGGGTGGCGGAGCTCCAGGAGGGAGGGACGGGCCGCAGCCGGCCCGCAGCCAGCCCGCAGCCAGCCCGCAGCCAGCCGAGCTGGTGCGATCGTCCCCGCCCACCCACCTCCCGTCGTCTTCTGAATTGGGACTTGGGACGAAACAGGCCCAAGGCTTGGAAATTCCTTTCCGTAGGAAACTGATTCAGTTTCCTAATGCCAATTCCGCTCCAGGTGCGCAGGGAAAGACAGTGGCAGTTGGAAAAGTAGTCGCGCTGTTTTATAAAGTGCTGCTTAAGGTTTCCTAAAGGCACCGTCCCCTGCATTAATACGAGACTGGATCCTCGCTATTAGGGGAAGTCCTGCCCTCCCGCGCAGTCCCCTTCCCTTCCTCGGGCCAGACGGTTTCAGAAGCGCCCAGACTGAGCCGAATCTGTGCGCTGCTGCTACTCTAACAAGCCACCTTCTTTTGTGGGCTCCCACTGGTAAATAAGGAGGCAGGGTACAAAATACCCTAGGCTGGGACCCAACCACCAAACCCCAACCCGTCAGGAGAAGGTCCAATAGAGCCCCCAGTCTTGGATTTCCTGGTCTCAGGCTAACAGTTTAAGAGCAAGAAGGGCCCTTGGGCATCATCTAATGCTAATATCAAAAGCCAATGTTTCTTGAGCAACTTCTATTCCCCTACTTAAGTGGCACAACCCCACCATCCTATGAGGTAGGGACTGTTCTCTCCCTTTTCAAATGGGGAAACTGAGGCTCAGAGCAATCAGGGGAGTTACCCAAGAAGGAAAGCGCAGGAAGAGCAGCCTGAAGCCGAAGCAAGCATGGCCAGCTCTGGCTGTGGGGTGGGCAGCTGGAGGAAGACCATCGGTCCACCTGGGTCAGCTCATGGATGCCCCAGCCCCAGGCACGTCCACAGCAGGGGCTGTCATTGCAGCTGGTAAAGGACAGTGCTTCTGTGTGTATGTGGGGGTGGGGAGGGATCATCTGTCCCCCTGATTCACTGTCAACTTCAATAGTTTTCCTATCTGGATCTAACTACACTTTTACCTGGGAAATATTTAATGTACCCGACACAAACCACTGTTTGTGATGTTTAGGGTAAAGCACAGTCAGATCCAGGTTCAAATCTTGGCCCCCACACAAACTGGCTGCGTAGCCTCTGGCAAATTATTTACCATCTGTCTCTGAGTCTAGTCCCCTGAATGGAAAGAGAGTGACATCCACCCCATAGGCTGGTTTGTCCCAAGGACAGAATGAGGCTTTGTGAAGGAAGTGTCAAACCAGTGCCTCCCACCCTTCCAGGGCTCAGTAGCCGGTAACCACTCTAGCTGCTGTTTCTGCTCTGGGCGTGTGCTGCCACAAGATAATTTATAATTCTCAGACTTTGGCCTCTGCAGCTCACCTGCTAGAAAGCTGGGAACAGTGACAGCATCTGCACCCCAGGGATCCAGTTCCAAGTGGGGATCCCAGGATGAGGTGGAAGCTGTATTTAACCCATATTTTAACCCATATTTGGGTTAAAAGGCCAGGGGTAGGGAGCTGAGGCAAGAGCCATCCGTAGACCTCCCCCCTTCCCATTCCCCCCACGCCATTCTGTAACCGGTATGGATTTCCATCATCAATTCACATTTAATTTACACATGATAAATACGCATAAATACACACTATGTGACCTGTGTGTATACTTCAGGGAGCTGAATTCTCATAGGACCATGAGCTCCTAAAGGGCAAGAATGGAATTATATTCCTCTTTGGAACTTCTGGTACACAGTGGTCCACAGATGTCATTGGCCAGTATCAGTTCAGAGATGTTGGAAGGATAAAGTTGAACAAGGCCCCATGAGACCCTCAAGAAGGAAGTATGGTCAAGAGCTCAGGATTTGGAGTTGGCTTGGCCTGGCTTTGGATTCTGCTTCTATAACTTATTACCTGACAAGTCTTCTGTTTCCCTCATCTCTAATGTGATGATCACGGTTAGTGCCTACCTCCTAGGGAAGTGGGGAGGATTGAAAAAAAATGGTTAGGACACAATACGCATTAGCTGCTACCGTCATCACCATCATCCCCATCACCCTCACTACCACTTCTTAGAGATGTCAGGGAACTGACATTTGAATCAGGTCTTTAAAAGATTAGATGAGGGGGCGCCTGGGTGGCTCAGTGGGTTAAAGCCTCTGCCTTCGGCTCCAGTCATGATCTCGGGGTCCTGGGATCGAGCCCGCATCGGGCTCTCTGCTCGGCAGGGAGCCTGCTTCCTCCTCTCTCTCTCTCTCTCTCTCTCTCTGCCTGCTTCTCTGCCTACTTGTGATCTCTATCTGTCAAATAAATAAATAAATAATCTTTAAAAAAAAAGATATTATTTATTTTATTTGACAGACAGAGATCACAAGTAGGCAGATATTATTTATTTATTTGACAGATAGAGATCACAAGTAGGCAGAGAGGCAGGCAGAGAGAGAGAGAGAGGAGGAAGCAGGCTCCCTGCTGAGCAGAGAGCCCGATGCGGACTCGATCCCAGGACCCCGAGATCATGACCGGAGCCGAAGGCAGAGGCTTTAACCCACTGAGCTACCCAAGTGCCCCAATAAAATCTTTAAAAAAAAAATTTATATGGTGAACACCAGGCTGTCAAAGACTCCTGGGTTCAAAGTCACCCAAGAGAATGTAGTTGTTTGAGAAGGACAGGAACCAAGATTAGCTGCAGCCTGGTGAGCCTGCTGGGGAGCTATCAGGGAGAGGTCGACAAGGTGACCTGTCACGTATTTCAATAAGGAGCATGGACTTTATCCTAAGGGCCAGAGAAGGACATGGAAACTAGGGAGAGGTGTAATCAGGTGTATATTTCAGGAGGTGAGGGTTAGCAGTGGGGAAGACGTGTCAAGGAGGGGACATAGGGGCCAGGTCACTGAGACGGTGACATCTAAGCCAAATGTGAAGGAAGCAAAGGCAGGAGCCTGACAGAGATCCAGGGAGGTGGACTAGTCTAGGCAGAGGGAACAGCTCATGGAAAGGGCTGGGGGGGGAGCATGCCTGGCATGCTCTAGAAACAGCAGAAAGGCCTGTGTGGCTGGGAGCATGGGGAGAGCAGTGGGTGGGATTAGTTAGGTCTGGTGTGGGGGGTTATAAAGGCTTTTGATTTAGCCTTGAACGAAGTGAAAGCCATTAGAGGGTTTAAAGCAGAAGAGCGACATGATCTGACTTTCACATTAGCCCTTGCTGCTATGGAGAATGGACTGAAGAGACAAGGTTGGAAACAAGGAGACCAGTTGGGAGGCCTTTGGAATGATCCAAATTTCACAAAATTTCACATTCATTCAACAAATACGTATTGTTCATCTTCTCACGGTCAGGGACCGTGGCAGACAAGCTCCAGGGACATGGCTAAGAACAGAACTGAGCGTCTGCTCCTGTGACCTTCAGGGCTGTTCCCTCCCAGAGTCCAGCAAATTCGGTAGATGTTAGATGGTTCCTGTTTGGAGGTGTTCCACTGAAACCCTCGGGTGCCAGATGGGCCACAAAGGCCTAGGGAGGGGAAGGGGCTGCGGTACAGGCAGTTAGTGGCATGGCTGTGATCGGAATCCTGGCCCTGGGTGCCCAGCCTACTTCATGTCTCCCATGTTTTAGCTACCCCAGATGACGCCTGCTTCTCAAACTCACTGAGCACGTGACTACCCACCACACTGCTCATCAGTTCCAGATGGCCTGTGTCAAGACCGGTCAGGAGCTCCAGGCTTCATGACTTCTTTCTCTCCCACAGGGAAGCCCCTTCTCCCCCCTCCCCAGAACGTGACGCTGCTCTCCCGGGACTTCGGTGTGTACCTGACATGGCTCCCAGGGCCTGGCTACTCCCAGAACGTGACCTATTTTGTGGCCTATCAAAGGTAGAGGGGAGCCTCCGGTCTTGTTTGGGGAGCCTGAGGAGGTGGGCAGAGGCTGGGGGGGCTTGTCTGGGACACCTGCGCTGGGTGTCGTCAGCTTCCTGGTTCTGTGTCCCACGGGAGACAGCTTGTGGCAGGTGTTTGGAGAGTGCGTTGATAAAGGTCTGGAGGTGGGGGAATGATGCTGATTAGGGGACAGTGCACAGGTGTTGGGTCTACTGGGCCTCTGGAGGATCTTTTTTTTTTATGTTTTTTAAATTAACATATAATGTATTACTTGCTTCAGGGGTGCAGGTCTGTGAATTGTCAGGCTTACACCATTCACAGCACTCTCCATAGCACATACCCTCCTGAATTCCATCACCCAGCCAGCCTATCCCTCCATCCCCCATCCCCCAGCAACCCTCAGTTTGTTTCCTGAGATTAAGAGTCTCTTATGATTTGTCTCCTCCCTGGTCCCATCTTATTTCATTTTTTCCCTCCCTTCCCCCCCATGACCTCCGCCCTGCCCCTCAGATTCCTCCTATCAGAGAGATCATATGATAATTGTCTTTCTCTGATTGACTTATTTCACTTGGCATAATATCCTCTGGCTCCATCCACATCATTACAAATGGCAAGATTTCATTTATTTTGATGGCTGCATAGTACTTCATTGTATATATATATGCCACATCTTCTTTATCCATTCATCTGTTGATGGATATCTTGGTTCTTTCCATAGTTTGGCTATTGTGGACATTGCTGCTATAAACATTGGGGTGCACGTGCCCCTTCGGATCACTACATTTGTATCTTTAGGGTACATACCCAGTAGTGCGATTGCTGGGTCGTAGGGTAGCTCAGGAGGATCTTTGAGAAGAGTTGGAACAGGGCTTGGGTAGAGCTACAGGGACCCAGTGGTGGCATTCTCCAGGGCCTGAATGAGGAGCTTGGAGTTGTTCCAGCTGGAAAGGGAGGGCAGACGTATCTCCTGCAGAGCCTGTGGTGGGCATCCCAGAGGATCATGCTTTTCTCTACAGAGCCTTGAGATCCTTCTCAGCCTGGCATTCCACGCAACCATAACTAATCCAGAGAAATCCAAACGTGGAAGCAGATTTGCTGATCTTTGCACATAGATAGCAATCACTTGAGGTTCTTTAGTAAGAGAGTAAGATGATGGAAGCAGGTAGTCAAGAGGACTCCTCTAGGCCGGGTGAGGAGGGCGAAGCAGGAAGGGGTGGTGCGTGCCGAGTATATAGGACCCACCTGTGCCAAGCTGCGTTCTAAAGTTTCACATGAATGTTTCACTTCTTCCTCCCTGTATACCCAGGCAGGTCTGCGCTTCCCCTGTTTTATTTTATTTTTTTCAAGATTTTATTTTGTTTATTTGTGGGAGAGAGAGTGCAAGTAGGGGGAGGAACAGAGGGAGCATGGAGCCCGACAGGGGGTTCAACCCAGGACCCTGAGATCAGGGCCCGAGCGGAAATCAACAGTCGGACACTTAACCGACTGAGCCCTGCACTTCCCCCAGTTTTAGAGACCAAGAACCTGAGCTCAGAGAGGGGCTATGATCTGCCCGAGGGAACCAGGGATGGAGCCAGAAGAAAAACCCCAGCCTGTCTGACCCCAAAGCTTACGTGCTTCCTGTTCTGTCATAGTCCCTCCTTCTATAGCATCTGGATGTGAGTAGGAGGGTGGGAGTCCTAGCCTGGAAGAGGGCAGATTGCCAGCAAGCTCTCAAAAGAAAGAACTGTACAGGGATGTATCAGGAGGCAGGAAACACCTAACATGAACTGTGTGCTTGTCGTGTGTCAGGCACTGTGTCCACACATTAACCGAAGTTATTCTCACACAGACCCGTGAGGAAGGGTGTGGCACCTGCGGTCTGCAGGGCAGAAAACAGGGGCGCCCAGAGCATGGTTTGCTCAGTCACGCCACTAAGAATAGTGGAGCCAGGATGGGCTGATTAGAAGTCAAAGTCCATCCTCCAGACGTTTGTGTTACTGTCCTTCTCTTTTACACTTTTTGAACACCTGTGAGGATTCTTAAATGATGATATTCTAATTGTATGATTTTTTTCACTTATTAGGTGGAATTATTTTACAAAAAGATGCTTCCTCTCTTAGCCTATTTGACATTCAGTATACCTTTCAGATAGGTACTAAATGGTGAAATGGCTGATTCAGGTTTTTGTTTCATTATTTTGTGCAAGTTTCCAAGGTCGTGAATTGGTTCTCTGTCATCTCCCAAAGGTGATTGATTTGGTTTCTTTGTTATCATTATGAACTCTAGTACTTAAACATAGCTGACAGTCTCAATCTAATGCAACTTGTCTATGAATTAAAACTTGAGGGATGCCTGGGTGGCTCAGTTGGTTGGACGACTGCCTTCGGCTCAGGTCATGATCCTGGAGTCCCGGGATCGAGTCCCGCATCGGGCTCCCAGCTCCACGGGGAGTCTGCTTCTCTCTCTGACCTTCTCCTAGCTCATGCTCTCTCTCACTGTTTCTCTCTCAAATAAATAAATAAAATCTTTAAAAAAAAAAAAAAAACTTGAATTATCCCGTTTGGAGGCAGTGAAAAATCCTTTCAAGTTTGGTCCCAAGTCCTTTTATTTTTATTTTTATTTTTTAAAAAGATTTTATTTATTTATTTGACAGAGAAAGAGATTACAAGGAGGCAGAGAGGCAAGCAGGGGTGGGGGGAAGCAGGCTCCCTGCTGAGCAGAGAGCCCAATGTGGGGCTCCATCCCAGGACCCTGAGGTCATGACCTGAGCTGAAAGCAGAGGCTTAACCCACTGAGCCACCCAGGTACCCTCCGAGTCCTTTTAATTTGATGCTAGTAATTTTGGTTATTTTGTTGCTGTTATACCAAGATCTTCCAGGCTCATTTGCACAATCCGGACCTAAAACCTGAATCAACCATTTCACCATTTAGTAGAAAATGGTTTTAAAGAACAATGTATGTGCTAGCTGTGCTGATCTCCACTTAGCTACTGCTTTCAATCTTTTCAGTAAACAGGATGAGACAGGTAGGTAGGTATACAGATCATTTTAATCCCATCTCTGTTTCTGGCTTCTACTGAGATGGCTGATTAAGTTAACCGTGAGTCCCATCCATGATCTCCGTATCAAATTTCCCAACTACACCCTCACCCTTGGTGTTCCTTCTAGAACTTACTTTCTCATTTTTTTTGCCATATGCATAGGCTGAGAATTTTCCAGTTATGGTTCCTTTTGGCCCAACAGTGCTTTCTACATACCTCTCTCCTCTCTCCTTTTACCATAAGAAGTAAGGAGAAACCAGGTCACGTCTTCAATACTTTGCCTAGAAATCTCCTCAGCTACATATCCAAGTTCATCACTTTTAACTTCTATTTCCCACAAAACACCAAAACGCAATTCAGCCAATGTATTTGCCACTCTCTAACAAGGATCACCTTTCCCCCAGTTTCCAGTAAGACGTTCTTCCTTTGCATCCAAGTTCTTCCTAGAACCGCCTTTGACTCCCTATCCCTACCAATAGTCTCTTCAGGGCACTCTGGGAATTTCTAGCACACACCTGAAAATTCTTCCCGCTTCTAGACATTCCCCAGTTGCAGAGCCACTTCCACATTTTTTGCTATTTCTTACATTAGCACCCTATTTAGGGTACCAAAATCTGTCTTAGTCTGCCAGAGCTCCCAAGACAAAATATCATAGCCTGGGGGTTTGAACAACAGACTCGTACTTCTCACACTTCCGGAGGCTGGAAGTCCAAGATCAAGGCGTCCGCAGGTTTGCTTTCTCCTGAGGCCTCTCTCCTTGGCTTGCAGATGGTCGCCTTCTCTCTCTGTCCTCATGTGGCCTTTTCTCTGTGTGAGAGTGCCTGGTATCCCTTTCTCTTCCTTAAAGGATATAAGTCCTATTGGTTTAGGGCCCCACCCTTATGACCACATTTATTCCTCATTACCTCTTAAAAGGCCCTATCTCCAAGGGCCTATACAGTCATACGGGGGTTAGGGCCTCAGCATATGATTTGGGGGGAAAACAATTTAGTCCGTAATACCTAATAAACTGGATTTCATCACATTTAAAACTTTTACTGTTTAAAAAAAAAAAAAAGCCTGAGGAAAATGAAAAAACCAGCTACTATTTAAAAAAAATATTCACCATATATATACACTGGAAAAGGACTAGTATCCAAAACAGATAAAGAATTCCTGCGTCTTATTAATAAGAAGACAGATCACCCAAAAAGACTTGAATCGTCATTTCACAAAGGAAGATACTCAAGTGGCCAAAAAGTACATAAGAAGATGGTCAATAGCCTTAGTCTTCAGGGAAATGTGAATCAAAAGTACAATGAAACACTACCACACACCAACTAGAAGGCTTAAAATGAAAGGGATTGACAATACTAAGTGTTGACAAGCATGTGGAGGAAATGGAATTCCTTGGCATTGTTGGTGGAAATGTACAGTGGCTTTGGAAATCAGCTTGACAGTTTCTGTCATGTTTCACCTTCAGATGCCAAATCTCCCAGATTCTACTCCTAACGCATTATTTACGAGAAATGAAAAGCTACGTCCATACAAAGACTTGTACATGAGCATTCATACCAGTTTAATTCATAACAGCCCTGACATGGACTGAGTCGTACGCCAGCATATCCGTGTGCTGAAGCCCTAACCCCCTGACATGAGTGTATTTGGAGATGAGGCCTTTTGCAAGGTAATTAAGATTAAATGCAGTCATAAGGATGGGCCCTAAACCAAGGGAACCATGTGCTAACATTTTTGTTCATATTTTGTTTCACATGTGGCTCAACTAGTTCAGTTCTATTTATGTTCATTAGACCAACTTTGATAATTACATTTTTCTTTTTTGTGTATTTTACATACCTACTGCTTATTTTTCTTTGTTCAGTCATCAATTACTGAGTGAGGTGTATTGAAAATCTCTCATGATGATTGTGGATTTTCTGTTTCGTCCTACAGTTTTGTCTGTTTTTGCCGTATAGTGTATGTAGCTGTTTAGCAGGTAGATAAAAGAGAATTTTTATATCTTCCTGAGAAATGAAATAATTTCTCATTTTGTGGTGGTTCTTCTCATCTTTCATATTTCTGTGAACTTTGAAGTCTATATTTGGTCTCATATTAATATAACTACACCAGGGTTGTTTTAATTATTATTGTTAATGTTTACATGCTATAGCTCTACCAAGAAACAAAACAGAGGAATTCTTCCCCCAAAATCTGTTCACTTTGCCATACCCATCTCAGCCTCCTCCATTCATGTATTGCTCGGTGCCCAAACCCAGGAGTGACTGTGGATTCTCCTCTCCACGTGTTCCACATCCAATCCATGAGCAGGTCCTACCGACTTTACCTCCAGAACATATCCCCAGTCCAGCCCCTTCTCGCCAACCTCACCTCCGTTCTCCCTTAGACCACTGCTGCAGCCTCCCAGCTGCTTTATCAGAGTGATCTTTTATTTTTTTTTAAGATTGATTTATTTATTTGAGAGAGGGAGAGAGCATACGTGCACACAAGAGCCAGTGGGGGAGGAGAAAAGGGGGTGGGAGAGGAAGAGAATCTCACGCAGACTCCCCACTCAGCACAGAGCCCCATGTGAGGCTTGATCTCACAACCCTGAGATCGTGACATGAGCCGAAACCAAGAGTCAGATGCTCAACCGACTGAGCCACCCAGGTGCCCCAAGAGTGATCTTTTAAAGACAGAAATTAGATCGTCTCAGGTCCCCTATTCAGAACTTTCCAGTGACTCCCTAGCACGCTTGGAATAAAATACAAGCTCCTTACCAGGATGCAGAAGCCCTACCTAATCTACCCATCCACCCCTCCCCCTACCTCTCCAGCCTGTGCGCACATCTCCCTCCCTTGCCCACTGGCCTGCCTCCACGCTGGCCTCCTTGCTTTCTTCCGGACAGGTCAAACTCCTTCCCACTGCAGACTCTGCTTTTGCCATTCCTTCCCGCAGGCCTACCCTGACTTCCTTGCTATCAAGGCCTCAAAACGACCTTCCTGGCCTACCTTTGGAAAGCAGTCCTCCCCCATTCCCCATTCCCGCTGCCCTTACCCGCTCCTGGGTTCACTTCGCTGGTGGGATGATTGTCTTTCTCCCCTTCCCACCAGAATGGAAGTTCCCGAGGGCAGGACCTGTCAGGCCTTGCCAGTTCCCCAAGAATAATGGCCAGTATGCAAGTCCCTTCTTCGGACCCCAGTGACGTCTGAAGGTTGGCATCACAGACGTGCGTGTCCCCTCTGACAGCCACACAGCACCCAGCACGATGCCTGGCACACAGCAGGTGGCCTGAAAGGCCTGAATGAAGAACACGGGAACCGGTTGCTAGCACTGACAGTAGCAGCCACCACGTGGCCCTGGGGAGGCACGTGGCGGGGATGACCCGCTGAGGCCCCAGAGCTAGTGAAGGACGGAGCCAGGATCCCACCCGCTTCTCCCAGAGCCTGAGCTCCTAAATAGACTGTTCTCATTCTGTCCTAGCCCATGGCTGGCTAGTAGGACAGGCAGATGGGTGGACAGTCGGGCAGATGGAGGGACAAGGGAGCACTTGTTCACTAAGCCCTCTCACCCCAGAGGCTGAGTCCACAGCCCAAACTCCCCTGTCTCCTCCCTCAGCGCTGCGACCCCCAGACGGTGGAGAAAAGTGCAGAAGTGCGAAGGAACCAAAGAGTTGGTGTGTTCTTTGATGTGCCTGGAGAAACAGGACCTGTACAACAAGTTCAAGGGGCGCGTATGGGCGGCTTCTGCCAGCGCCAGGTCCCCCATGGTGGAGTCCAAGTACCTGGACTACCTTTTTGAAGGTAAGTCTGTGGTTAAGGGACCTGGTGGGAGGAACTTTGGCTAAGTGGCACTGCTGTCCTGGCCACCGTCTCCCACGTCCCCAAAGCAAGGACAGCCACATGTAGCCTGGCTTCGTGGCGGTGGCTTAGGGGACTTCTGCCAGCACCAACAATTCCATTTACACCTCTTTCTAGCGATGCTCTTTATCTTCTAGTGAGCACAACCTTAGTCATGAACTACGCGAGGCATTTTATATATTTATTCTTATTTTTTATGTTCAAATTCTCTTTAGGAAACAATATTTGGGGGGCACCTGGGTGGCCCAGCCAGTTAAGCGTCTGCATTCAGCTCAGGTCATGATCTTGGGGTCTTGAAGTCAAGCCCTGCATCGGGCTAGGGAGTCTGCTTCTCTCTCTCTCCCTCTACCCCTCCTCACTGCACCCCCCACCACCACTTGTGCTGTCTCAAATAAATAAACAAAATCTTTTTTAAAAAAAGAAACAATTTTTAAATTCCAGCTTCAAAAGTAACTTCTGTGCACTGTAGAAATTGGGGTGGGGGAGAGAAGGAGAGAAAAATAGAGAGGAAAGCATCCCCCACAGGTACCGTATTCAGAAATCACCAGTGTTAACACTGAACCAGGAGAGTACTTTTCTCCTCCCAGTGTATTTTATTTCTGATCCTAATGACAAACCTGTGCAGTTCCTTTTCATCAACCCATTTAAAAAAAAAATAAAGTACGATTCACAAAAGCTAAGGACCTTACCAGGATACACAGCTAATGAGGGGCAGAGATGGAATAAGGATCTGGATCTTTCTAATCTTGGTCATGGTACTGGACCAGACCAAGAGTGAGGAGGGGTATTAAGAAGGAGAAGAGAAATATTCAGACAATAGCCTCTCGGAGCTGAGATCTGTAACTTGCTGCCCAGTCTTCTCAAAATATGTGAGAGCAGAATATGGCTTGGAGAGAGAGGAGAAAGGGCTTGAATGAAAGGTGGCAGGGAGGGATAGTAGAAAGGAAGAGCTAACCTGGGTACGAGAAGCTGGCTGGGTAGATGGATAAGAAGGGGAGAAGGGAGGGGGTACAGGAGGTTACAGCAGAGACGGGGAAGGAAGAAGGCTGCCTGGAAAGACACAGGCTAATTGGAAAGGAATCACATGTGGATGGGAAGACGGAGGACAGGAAGGGAAGGCAGATGAATGGATCCATGTGTAGATAGAAGGAATAGAAGGATGGGAAGAGGGAAGAGGTGGAAGGACAGGAGGAAAGGGGAAGGCAAAGGAGGAAGGAAGGGAACAAGGACAAGAAGGAATGATGTATGGAAAGTAAAAAAGAATGGGAGGGTAGGGAGGAAGGAGGGCAGGGAAGTAGGGGGCTGGCTAGCCTAAGGGCAGGAAGACAGTCTAAAGGAACCGGGAGAAAGAAAGGAGTGTTGGTTGGTAAGAAAGGAAGGATGGGGGGCGCCTGGGTGGCTCAGTGGGTTAAGCCACTGCCTTCGGCTCAGGTCATGATCTCAGGGTCCTGGGATCGAGTCCCGCATCGGGCTCTCTGCTCAGCAAGAAGCCTGCTTCCCTCTCTCTCTCTGCCTGCCTCTCCATCTACTTGTGATCTCTCTCTGTCAAATAAGTAAATAAAAAATCTTAAAAAAAAAAAAAAAAGAAAGGAAGGATGGGCAGGCAGGCAGCCAGGCAGGCTAGAAGAGCGAAGGACGAACCAGTAGTCGGGGGGACAGGGATAAGCGAGCAGCGTGGAAGGAAAGATACAGCGAGGAGGTGACTTTTTTATTATTATTAGTTGTGTGTTTGCCTCCTCCTCCTCCCTGAAGCTCTCCTGACTCTCCCCCAGCACACCCTCAAGCCAGAATGAGCCTTCCTGGCTTTCGCCACCCTCGGCTGGGGCCCTGGTCATTTACTCTCTTGAGTTTTGATAGTTGCATAATTCATTGCTCCCTAATTTCCTCCAACTCCTGGAGGTCAAGATCCCCGTTCCCTCCAGCTTCCTGTTCAGGGCTTAATATGTTATCAGTGTCCCCGGGACTCTGACCTACAGAACTGGGAAGTAACACATGTGTGTTGTTTTAAGCCACCCTCTTTGTGGTGATGTGTCAGCAACCATAGGAAGTGCCAGGGGACAGGATTCTGACAGACCCGTGGTACGTGCAGGCACCCAGGTGCAGGGGGCAGCAGGAGGAAAGGCAGGTGAGCTGTGAGCCTGGCCCGTTCATTTCACAGTTTGCCCTTCCGAATGATGAGAATAGTGGTGTCTCCCTCCCAGGGTCACTGCAAAGCTGAAATAAAATGACTTTAAGGCTCTTGAGGCATAGTAGGTGCTCAACAAACACCAGAGCCACTTTGCCTTTTCGGGAGTGTTCTCTGAGTTGGGAGGTGGGGGCAGGGGGCAGAGTGGGAGGGCAGGCCTGCCTGGAGGCAGGGGGATGGATGCTGACAGGTCCTGTTCCATTTCTGCCAGTGGAGCCAGCCCCACCCGCCCTGGTAGTCACTCGGACAGAGGAGGTTCTGAGCATCAATGCCACCTACAAGCTGCCCCACTGCATGCCCCGACCGGATCTGAAGTATGAGGTGGATTTCTGGAAGGAGGGAATCAAAAACAAGGTAAAAAGCCCCTTTCATGCCCCCCAGGCTGGACCTCCCTCCCCCACTGCCCCACCAAACCCCAGTGCCTCTCACCCTGCCTGCCTACTTTTTGCACACCTCCTCCAGGAAGCCCTCCCCACATACCTCTCACTCCTGGCAGTCACCCCTGACTCTGTAGTCAGGCCCTGATTGGCCTGTGCACCATCCTCCCACCCCCCCACCACCCTTCTCCACCTAAGAAGGCAAATATAAGATGTCCTGCCCGTGCACATTATAGGTAGTAACAGCACACCCGTTTTCTATCCAATATATATATTTTTTAAATTATGAAACCCTTCTTGTCCAATGAAAGCTGATTGAAGTATGATAGGCCCTAGGAGGCCTGCTTGCCAAGCCACTGGTTTCATTACCAACAAAAAAATCAGAAAACACAGATACATTCTTGGAAGGAACCTAAAAGTACCCATAGACTACCACAAATATCCAGCTTCAGACTTGTTTCTCACGTACGCACGTGTGTGTGTCTATACACATTGCTTGATGGCAGGGGTTGGCAAACGTCTTCCGTAAAGAGCCACATAGCAAATATTTTCTTACTTTGAGGGTCACGTGGTCTGTCCAGCTAGTGGACAGACCAGCTCTAACACAGGAAAGCAGCCACAGACGATGGGTCGATAAATGGGCATAGCCGTGTTCCAGGGAAATGCAATGTGCGGGAAAAAAAAGATAGCAGGCCAGATTTGACCCATGGGCCGTAATTTACTGACCCCTTTTCTTATTCCTTCTTTCTTTCACGGAACCCCCCAACATTCACACTCCTGACCACTTGCTCATATATTCTGGACCCTAGATCTTCCAACACGGTCCCTGTCTCCAGGACCCTTGGGTAAAAATACAGTGGGAGCCACGGGTGTCATGTTAAATGTTCCTCATTAAATTATGTAAAAGAAACAAGTTCATTTAATTTTAATAATATATTTCATCTCATCCAATAAAATGTTATCATTTCAACATGTAAATAATATAAAAGTTCCTGACAGGTTTCACGTCCCTTTTGCACAGAGTCTTTGAAAGCCGATGTGGATTTTACACTCAGAGCTCATTTCAGTTTGGACCAGGGGCTGCTGGACTGGGCAGGGCAGCCATGGAGTTTTCTGGGTCCGTAATGACCGAATGACTGAGATGCTCCCTACCGCCCGGATACATTGGGAGGCCCTGAGGGTGGAAAGCCTGAGGAATCTGGCCTCCAAAATGGGGACCTACATGCCCTGGGGGCAGCGGGGTGCCCACAAAGGTGACCCTGAGGGACAGGGCAGTTTTGAGTGCTCAACTTCTCTACTTGAAGATTCAGTGGAGAAGATACCAGCTAATGTTGCCTCCTCATGATTAGACTGTAATGCAGGGAAAGAAGAGGCAGGGATCCCAGGTGTATCCTCCCACCCCACCCTGTCCTGTCCCCACAGCGGGTCTGCCCACACCCCCTGCCATCTCTCCAAACAGACGCGATTTCCAGTCACCTCCCATGGCCAGCCAGTGCAGATCCCCCTGCAGCCGGCCGCCAGTGGCCACTACTGCCTCAGCGCCAGGACCATCTACACCTTTGGTGATCCTAAATACAGCGAGTTCTCCAAGCCCACCTGCTTCTTCCTGGATGCCCCCGGTGAGTGCCGAGTGATACAGAGGTGAGGACTTCCCCGCCCCCCTGGGACATATTATCTCCATCCTATGGTGGTTAAGAGCGTTAAGTCCGGAAATAGACTCCCCTCGATTAGAATCCCAGCTCCACTGCACTCACTGTGTCTTTGGGTAGCTTACATCACCTCTCTGAATCTTGGTTTCCATAGTCTGTAGGATGGGTTTACTCTTATGAGAATTACACGGGGTAATGCATGTGAAGCCCACAGCACCCATACAATTAGAGATGGGAGCTATGGTCATTGTTTCTGCAGTTTTTTTTTTTTTTTAATGATTTATTTATTTGAGAGAGAGAGCGCGCGCACACACACATGCACAAACTGGCAGGGGGAGGACAGGGGGAGAGAATCTTTTAAGCAGACTCCCTTCTGAGTGCAGTCCCATGAGATGATCCTCTGAGATGGTCACTACCTAAGCCAAAACCAAGAGTCATATGCTCAACCAACTGAGCCACCCAGTTTCTGTAGTTCTTATTTTTCCTCACTTAGGAGCCAGCTGGGCATTCCTGGTGCTGCTACCACTTCTGCTTCCCCTGCTGTTGGTCATTGCCATAGGCTTTGTGATCTGGAAGAGCTTCAGAGAGAACCCCTGGTTTCAGCAGGCAAAGATGCCATGGGCCCTGGTATGACAAGACTGGGCGTGTGCAACAGAGGGGGAGGGTTGTTGAAGAATAAGGAAATGGGGCTGCACTTAAAGACATGAGTCAGATAGAGTATCAGTTAGTCCAGACTACAAAAATCTCCTATTTTCATGTCTAAATTTCCACCATTAGTAATTCATTCCTTTGGCAGCAAATTCAAATGGCAAATATACCTGGGAGGGAGACATGCCTTAAGTCCCCATAGTGAAATCCTCTCTGCTATGGATTTGTCAAGTGCTGAGAGCAGAACCCCCAGGCTTGGGACTCAGGAGGGATGCCCAGAAGTGGGAGGGAGAGGGTGGTGCCAGAAGGGGAAATCTTAAAAGGATCCCAGCACTGAGTTCACAGTTTAACCAAGGGTGTGTCTTGCCCAGGCTGAGCCCGGAATCTCCTCACTTGTCTGCCGAGTCACTCCCTTAGAAGATGGGGCAGGGGAAAGCCTGGAGAGGTCAGATGGGTCTGACTTGTTCAAATGAGGGCTTGGTGAGGCTGGCTAGGCTGTAGGTGCAGCTCAGTGCGCCCTCGGGTCAGGATTTTGGGTACCTGCTGCCCAGAAGTGTTTTCAAAGTCCCTAGCTCTGGGACCTGCAGGGAAATCCCATCTGAACTACAAGCTGTGTGTTAGACATTTCTGTGCTCTGCCACACCCCTCCACCTGCTCATTACATGGAAAGTCACCACTCAGCTTCCAACAGCCAGCACCTGCCCCGGGGGGCTTCCTCTGGCCTCTAGTGTCCACTACGTCCGTGCACGTGGCTGGCTGGGGAACTAGCATCACTTTCACTCTTCCCACCCTTCACCCGATGGTGCCCTGAAGTACGTGGGCTGCACTGGCTTCCAGCTGCCCCCTAGGGGTAACTTGCCTGACGACAGCCTCTCTTGGTGGCTCTCCCCCAGCCCTAGTGAATTTTCCCTTACTGGTGTTTCCTGGGATCACTTCCCAAAAGAACTACTTACATTTGACTCCTTGCCTCGGGGTCTCTTGTCAGGAGAACCCATCCTTCAGGAAAGCCCGATTTTCTGTTCTTTTCTCCCCTCCCCAAATCAGGACTTTTCTGGAAACAGATACCCCATGGCAACCCTTCATCCCAGTGGTCCTGAGCCCCTGGATACCTTGACCCTCTGTCCCCAAAAGGAACTGACCAGAAGGGTCCGGCCAAGCCCCGGAGTCAGGACCCCAGCCACCATCCAGGCAGGACCAGAGAAGAACAGTGCTGAGGAGGAGGACAATGAGGAGGAGGCAGACGACAATGTCAACTTTCAGCCGTACCTTGAACCACCCTCCTTCCTAGGGCAGGAGCACCAGATCCTGGGAAACTCTGCGGCAGGGGACACCTGGAGCCCTCCTGTCCAGGTCAAAGGCTGGTCTGCTACCCATGCTTCAGACAGAAGCTGGGCCAGTGCGGGGGGCTCCTCCCCCTGGGATGAGTCTGAGTCCTCTTGCTATTTGGCCAAGAAGACGCTAGGCCAAGGGCCAGGTGGGGACGAGTGTCAGGAGCCTCTCCCACTGCCTGAATTCTCCAAGGACTTGAGTTTCCTTGAAGATCCCTGGAAAGATGACCTCTCCTCCTGGGCCAGCTGGGGCTCTTTCTCACCAGGGCTGGATCTGCTCCCTGGGGAGCCCCCAGTTTCTCTCCACGCACTGACCTTTTGCTGGGACAGCAACCCTGAAGAGGAAGAGGAGGAGGAGGACGAAGAAGAAAGTGAAGATGGAGGAGGAAGGGAATCAGAAATTGAGGATGACAGTCCTGGCAGCTGGGGGGCCGGGAGCCTACAGAAGACTGAGGTCAGAGGTCGGACCCTGGGACATTACATGGCCAGGTGAGCCATTCCCCAGCTCCGCCCCCCACCACATCTGGTGCCACTGAGCTTTCCTAGGACCGAGATGCCACTGAGACTTGAGAGTCTGGGAGCATCACCGCTGAGGACATGGAGGGCTCTTGAAGCATTTCGGAAACCCCAGGGTTGTTGTCAATTGCCTTGAGCAGTAAGAAGCCACTGCATCGTCTTTGACTCACCAGCTTTGGGCTGAGCTGCGGGAGGGGTGGAGACAAGAATGGGCTAAGGTCAGAGGTTGGTTGGGTGTTCGTATCACCCCCACTGCCTTTGGAGTAACAGGCCAGTTAGGAGAATCATCCCTGAATAGCATGAAACTGGTGAAGTCAGGTCACAGTGGACACCAGAGGCTGTCCTGACACCACATGGGGCCATCTGGATCTGGGGGGAGGGAAATGGGAGCACATCTTTGTCACTGTCATGTCTTTCTCTGGCACCTGCCGAGCTCCCCCACCCACAGGTCTCAGCCTCCTAGTTCATGAATTGTCTTGGGTGGGCCCCAGTAAAGAAAGATCTAGTAAGCAGGGGATGTTGGAGAGGAAGGGAGAGGGTAGTCATTATTCAAATCCCAGCCTCTGACTCATGGAATTACATACCTTTTATGATCAGATGACCTGGATTCAAATCCCATCTCTGACGTTTACCAGTCATGGGACCTTGGGTAACCCAACTTCCTTCACTCTACCTGGGTTTTCTCACCCGTTGCTGAGAGTCCCAAGAGAGAGACGTGTAGTGTGGTGCCTGGCACATCACTGGTACTCTCTGCATGGTGGCTGGTGGGCTTTTCCATCCTCCCAGGCTCTGAGAAGACTCCTGGGCACCTCCCACCTGTGACCCCTAAACTCTGAGCAACTAACATTCACCTTTTAGCGGGTCTCCCCTCCGATCTACCTCCTGCCTTCTACCCTAACTTCCTCTCTCCTCTTGGTCAGGAAACTGCACTCTCAGAAGCCAGAGCCCAGCGAAGAGGGACCCTGACCCCTCTCCCCTTTCCCGGAAAAGAAGGAACCAAATGATCCACCTTCCAGGGGTCTGCTTTGTTGGGGTTGGGGTTGCAACCCGGCAGAGAATTGGACTCTTGGGCTGTGATCCCTGTCTTTGACAGCACTTTAGGCAGACTCCTTAATTATAAAGAAGTCCCATTTTCCCTTCTAGTTGTAGAAGTTGCTAGAAGATCCTAGAAGATGCTAGAAGAATCCAGCATCTTCTAGCAGCGGGTATGTTAAAGGTGAGGGAGAAGCAGTAAAGCATCCCCCAAACTGAAACCAGGAGATGAAGGAGGCCACTGCATAGAGTTTATGCACAGTTTTATTCAGGGTAACTCACTGACGGGGGTATTGGGTGGAGGGTAATCTGTACAGAGGCATAGTTACTCTGTGCAAAATCCAGGCCTCAGTCCATAGGTATAATAGAGCCAGGGGACATTCAGAAGGGCATTGTGCTGAGAGCAAAGGGTTTGCACACACAGAGGGCTGGATCACACCTCCTTGACAGCTAACTTACATTAGATCCTCTGGCACCACCTGTACGTCAGGAAGGGGAAAGTCTATGTTATCTCTAAAAGACTCATGGGAGGCCAAAACAAGCCTCCCACCCTCGTCCCAGCCCTGGTGGGCATTTCTAAGGTGTGTGTATGAATCTCCAAGAGCCCAGAACACATAGCCTCAAGAGAGGTCATGGAGCGAACGTGAACAAGATGGAGGGCCAAAGATGGAGTCGGTATGGTCAGCGCCCCTACAAGGGGACTCTCCTTACCTGGGGGCTGGTGCTGGGTGTTCTCAAGCCACTACCTTGGGAATCCATCCCTACCAGCATATGGGCAAGCAGAGCTGAGTCTGTACCCACAGGGACCAAGATTTTTGTCATAGTGTGGCTGGGCTCTGAACCATCATGGTTCTGTGACTTGGGCCCTGCCATTTAACTGCCAGGACTTACATTTCTCCATTTCTGAAGAAAGCATCTTCGTAGCCATTTTCCCCATGGAGCTGTGTTGTTTTGAAGGCAATATGAAGGTTGACCGTTAAATGAAAGATCTAGAAATGGGCATCTGCTCCAGGGCTTCTCAAGCCATGTTCCCAAACGGTTCTGGGTTTCATGGAGGGAGTCCCAGTCGCAGGGGGAACCATGGGCCATAGGATCCCCCACTTCAACCAGAGCGGCCTCCCTGAGCCCTAGTGTACCCCCAAGGCGTTCCGTGTGAGGGTGTTTAAGGGGTTCCATGGCTCAAGAAGTCAGCAAACCACTTTTTTTTTTTTAAGATTTTATGTATTTACTTGAGAGAAAGAGCACAAGTGAGGTGAGGGGCACAGGGAGAAGTAGACTCCCCATTGAGCAGGGAGCCCGATGTGGGACTCGATGCCGGGACTCCAAGATCATGACCTGAGCCGAAGGCAGATGCTTTACAGCCGAGCCACCCAGGTCCCCAGCAAACCACTTTTTAATTGAATACCTGTCTTCTGTTTCAAACAAATGTCAACTCACTATGCATGTTCGTAAGGGTGAGATGTCTGGTCTCTGGCCAACTGGGTCAACCGTGTGCCCTTGGCCATGTCAACCAAGTGCAGGGATCCTCAGCAAGGATTTCCAGGAGCACAAAGCTGGCAAGAGGCCTTCACCATGCTGGGACTCACACATCCATGCACACACACGCACACAGGCAGACACACACGTGTGTATGTCCACAGGAGATGGACTTGTCCGCGTCCCTAAGCACAGAGAAGAGGAAGGGCGTCTGGGACCCAGCTGAGCTGCTGCATGGAAGTAATTTCGAAAAAACTAAAAGCTCTTATCACTATTGTCTTTGGTCTCTGTGAAGGAACTACTTTATCTCTTTTCTTAAACCTTGTTATTTTTTTAAGCATTGCTTTCAAAATTTCATTTCTGAGAGAGGCTGAGTTTTTTAGTAATTCTCAATGCCAGCTCCTTTATCATCATTAAATCATTAACAAAAAGCCATGGGAAGCATTAGGAAAGAGCGCGATGTTCAATGTCATAATTTGTCAGGTGTGCTCAGCCCTTAACTGTTTACAGAGCCCTCTCCTGCACCTGGTCGGGGTGCCTAGCATGAGCTCTGGGGCCAGCTGGAAGGATGGGTGGGGGAATACCCTAGGCTAAAGCCACACTGTGATTCTTTAGTGCCCTGAGATTATGCACTGTTTTTTTTTTAAAGATTTTATTTATTTATTTGACAGAGAGATCACAAGTAGACAGAGAAGCAGGCAGAGAGAGAGAGGGAAGCAGGCTCCCTGCTGAGCAGAGAACCCGATGCGGGACTCGATCCCAGGACCCTGAGATCATGACCTGAGCCGAAGGCAGCGGCTTAACCCACTGAGCCACCCAGGCACCCCGATTATGCACTGTTTTTAGGTATTTGTATCCATGTCTAATTTTGTTCTGTGTTGATATTGTATTTAAATAATTTCCTAATGGTCTTGGGCATTTACCCTAAACTGTTCTAAATAAAAAGCTCTATTTTTAGAGAAAATGGCAGGATTGCATGGAGAGATGTGTGTGGTCTTATTTCTTGAAAGCTCCTCCCCATTCATCTAGCTCTTAGACAACATGGGTCTTGCCTTGGGTCCCCAGCCACAGACCCAGAGACTGGGATGTGGACATATAAAGCAGTGCTGGGATTCCAGAGAGCACCAACAGGGGAGTGGGAAGCCAGGCAGGGAGGGAAGACAGCCTGTCCAGGTACATAATGAAACATATCACTGCTTTGGGCAGCTGGAGTTCAGTCCCCGCCTAAAGCAGGGCTTTAGGGGTTCAGTGTGGGACTCTCCAGATTTGTTCATCCAGGAGCAGGAACTGGGGAATGTATCCCTCAACCCTGTCAGTCCTATGCAGAGGGCCACTCCCCGCTGCGAGTCCTTGATCTGTGCTGTTGGAATCCATCGAGCTGAGTGTGTGAGAAAGATGAGTACCTCGAGATCGGGGGAAGAACACCCAGGTCACCAGCTACAGTGAGGCCCATGCTGTGCCCACGACCCTGGCATCTCACCCTATTGCAACGATGGTCTGGGGAAGGATACAGAACATCTTCTGCGGCCAGCCTGGCAAACCTGAACTCATTCCAGTAGATCTCTGCTGAGAAGAAGCTCCTGGATTCCAGCGACTCTCCCAGAACCGCCTGGTAACTGACCAGCATGGTGCCTGCAGATTGCTATCATCTACTGGGGCCTGGGCTGGTGCTAGACCCAAGCTGACCCTATCCAACAAGTCTCTCTCCATGGAATTCAGAAGTCTTGGCTGCCTGGATCTAGAACAGATAAGTTCCAGCCTGCTGTGGCCCCATTTCCCTCTCCGAGGAGCAGGAGAGCACAGCGTTCAGAAGAAACAAGAACGAGGCAGCCCGGGGGCCTGCCAAGATGAGAAGTGATAAACCCTGGATCCCGTCCATTCCTGAGGCCCAGCTGCTACCCTGTCCCCAGCTTCCCAGCACCATAGTTTTAAATCAGCTCCCTGGGCTGCCAGTTCCTTGTAACCGAATATCCTCATCAACTCACAAAGGGACCAGACCGTGCATGTTACAGCTCGTGATCAGGTCGGAGCATCTGACCCTTGAATGGATGTGCGGTAGGTCCTTTCCAGAACACAGGGCAGAAGTTCCTCTCCAAGTGATCCCCAGTCACCTCCCAGCCTGCCCTCGGATGCCAGGTCGCCTTTGGAGGGACTCTTGGACTGTTTGCTGCCCACCTGGCAGCCAGTGGGGTTAGCAGGGCTGCTGGATCGCACGGGTTACTGGAGCTGGGAGAGGGGAGGGTTAGGGTAGCAGGTGTCACATCCTGAGAACTCCTTGAGGGAAGGGAGGGTTTTCCTCCTGGCACTATCACCTGGCAAGGGGTGGGGGCTTGGTGTTGAATAAATTAATGAAGGAATGAACAAGTGAATTGACCTATGAAAGGGAGTCTGTAGGGGCTGGCTGTGGCTCAGTTCCATATAAGGTAGCCAGAGCTTTGCATAGTAGATGACACCATCCCACATCTTAAATTCTTGTGCAAGTGAATAACCGTCCTCCCTCAGCCCAGCTTCTGCTCTGAGGGGAGGGGAGCCAGGGATCAATGCTGCTCATTGAGTGAAATGGTGAGGAAGGGAGCAGACACGGGAGACAACACAGTACCTTCACCCCCTAATTGTAAATTCTTATTTCCCATCATCTGGGACCTGATCGAATGGCTATTTGCTTGCAGCTTCCTTGGGTTCATTCACTGTGTACACCAAGTAGGGTTAATGGGATGAGAGTTGGGGGGGGGCGTTAAAAAAAAAGACTTTCTCTAAATGAGTGAGTCAGATCCTCAAGTCCATTACTCAAGAGATCCTGCTTGGTGCCTGGACCCATTCCAGCCCAGGCAGCCCCACCTCTTGGCATGTGATGATATGGAATGCAGAGGTCTGACAGCTTTTTATAAATTATCAAGAGGTTTTTTTTACCCCCCTTCATTGCCTCTCTAAGTGGATGAGGAGGACGAGGCAGGGATCTCAAGGTAAGACCATTTCAGGGTACCCTGCCATGGTAGGAAAAATCACCAGCAGGTGGTGGGAGGCCCCTGTCCAGGGGCCGATGCCTCCAGGGCAAGTCCTATCAATTCTGGAAAAGAAAAGCCCACTCCACAGAAAGCCTTAGCTTCTCTGGGTGCTACGGAGACATCTCAGCAGCCAGATTCCACTAGGGGCTCAGACTTCCCGCACCCTAATTCCTATCTCTGAGCTCCAGGCCCTCTCGTGGAATGCCCCCCCACTCCAGCCACAATGCCTAATCTGTAGGATCAATGCCCTCACTTCTCCCATCCCTTGGAATTTGGCCTCAGAAACTACAGAAAACTCAGACTCCTAAGAGAACATTTATCACTCCCCCCAACCCCATGCCCAGATGCCCAGGAGTCCGGGTTTTTGCAAAGGTTTTTAAAGGCCCTCCCTTGGTCTTTGGTTCCTCATTTTGCAACAGGAGACTCCCGTGAGAGCGCCTCCTCAGAGACTGTCCAGAGACACAGGCATGTTCAGTCCTCCCAACAACACTGAAAAGACCTCCGCTTCCCTTTTGCAGATGAGAAACCTGGGGGTCAGAGATTAAGCTACCTGCACACCTCAGGTTCAGTGGCAGAGTGGGGATTCGAACCCGGGTCTATGTGCCCAGAGCCCATGTTCTATTCACTTCCTGGCTCCCGGGGCACACAGGAAGCTGGACACCCAATTCTTGCATGAGACACAGATCTCCTTAATGTTTTGATGAAGAAGCATGTTCTTCTAAGCATGTAATAAACTTCAGGAATTCCGCACCCTGAGAGCAAGCTGAAATGATAAGCGGAGTCAATAAAGGCTGAGATGAATTTGTGTTTATGTCACTGACAGTGGCCATGAAGGGAATTCTGGGATCTCAGGGGAGGTTTCCAATCCCAAAGTGACCACTCAAACTCCAAGGACCCTTAGAGGATTTCTAGACCCAGCTCCTTTACAAACAAAGAAACTGAGGTCCAGAGAGGAAACAAAACCCACCAAGGTCACCTGGAGTCAGGTGCAGGCTGGGGACCAGACCCAGGCTCCCGACCTGGAACACTAGTCAATGTCCCTGATTGACACAGTGCAGACTTGGGGCGGCACCCCAGAGTGAGTCTGATTCTCTGGCTCTTCTCTAAGAAGAGGCCTGGGGCTGCCAGGGCTTAGTCCCTTGCTCTCGCCATCTTTGAACCATCAGGGACTCCTTTCAGGCTCTCTCCCTGCGGAGTCAGCAACCAGGGACACTCTCCCCTCCCCCAGCGCACACCCCACTGCCCTCTGGTGTTCTTGCTTCTGCAAAACAGGTTCTGACATCCCTGGGTGTTGAAGGAAGGGACAGAAGCAAGTCACATTCCCGAGTATTTGTCATTTTAGGATGTGCTTTTTCCACAGTTTAGGGGTGTCCACCACCAGTACTGGCCCACTCCCCCCAGCATAGTCATCCATTCAGCAAGTATGACCAGGCACTTGCTTTCTGCCAGCTCACGGTAGATGCTGAGATATCAAGGAGAGCAAGTTACACCTTTTGTCCCCAAAGTCAGCAACGGGGAACACAAACACAATGTGTGATACACATGAGGATGGGTGAGAGTCAGGAAGCCAGTGGAGCATAGAGCTGGGGCTCCTAACCCAACCTAGGGAGAGGCTCACACCAGGATGTCTTCCTGGAGGAAGTGAGTTTGAGAAGAGGTCTGAAGAATAAAGAGGAATTAGGTAGGGAAAGGGGGTTCCAGGCAACAGTACAGCTCGGACAAAGGCTCACAGTCAAGATGATGCAAAGTGCATTGGAGAAATTTATCAGAAAGCAAATAAATGCATTCTTCTGGCAATCTGAAACAGAGAGAATGAACAGGGCGAATCTGCTGCTGTACAAGTCAATTCAGTGTTGGAAAACTGCTCTATATTCAGCTACCTATAGGGTACCGAGAAATACAAGGGGTGCTCTTTGCACTCAGAATGTTTTCTCCCTCCCTGGGGAGACAAGAACCATTGCATTTTAAAGACCAGAGAATGGAATCATTATCGAACATCTAGCAGTGGTCACAGCCATTCACTGAATAGTCCCAACAACCAAGAGAAGCCCATGGTAAGGTCAACCACACTACCACACTAAGCGCTATCTCTTTAATCAAAAGAAATTTACCCCCTTCTATGTGCCCTCGCTGCTGCTCTGGTTTTCCTGTTTGGAGGTAGTTACATAAAAGGGGGCTAGACTCTTCATGCAACTAGTTAGGGTTAGGGTCAAGGGTTAGGGTTGAGGGTTAGGATTAGGTTAGGGTTAGGGTTTCCAGATAAGGTTGGGGTTGGGTTTAAGGGTTAAGGTTAGTGTTGAGGTTAGGGTTAGTGTTAGGAATGAGGATTAGGGTTAGGAGTTTTCAAAGATGGTGCTGATATCTCAGCTTGCCCTCTCTTTGAGTCTGTCCTTTTTAGTTTTCAACTGGGTTAGGATTCAGTTATTGTTAGGGGTCAGGGTTAGGTTTGGGGTTAGTTTTATGGGTATGGTTTTTAGTTGGGGTTTTGTTTAGGGGTTAGGGTTAGTGTTTGGGTTATGGTTAGGTGTTAGTTTTAGCATTGGAGTTTGATTTGGGGTTCCCAATAGTGTTGGGGTTTAATGGTTAGGGCTAGTGTTGAGGTTTGCTTTAGTGTTATGGATGAGGGTTAGGGTTAGTGTTAGGGTTAGGTATTTCCGAAGGTGTTTCTGATGTCTCTGCTTGCCCTTGCTTTGAGTCAGTCCTTTCTAATTTTAAACTGGGTTAGGGTTAGGTTTAGTGTTAGAGGTTAGTGTTAGGTTTGTGGTTAGGTTTATGGGTTAGATTTCAGGATGGGGTTAAATTTAGGAGTTAGGGTTAGGGCTGGGGTTAGGTTATGTCTTGGGGTTAGTGTTCAATTTAGGGTTAGGGGTTCAGGATAGGTTTGAGGTGGGTTTAATGGTTAGGATTAGTGTTAAGGTTAGGATTAGTGTCAGGAATGAGGGTTAGCGTAAGGTTTACAGTTCGGGTTAGTGTTAGGGCTTGGTTAGGGTTTGTTTTTTTCAATGATGTTTCTTTTTTTTTTTTTTTTTTTTTTTTTTTTTAAAGATTTTATTTATTTATTTGACAGAGAGATCACAAGCAGGCAGAGAGGCAGGCAGAGAGAGAGGAGGAAGCAGGCTTCCTGCTGAGCAGAGAGCCCGATGTGGGGCTCGATCCCAGGACTCTGAGATCATGACCTGAGCCGAAGGCAGTGGCTTAACCCACTGAGCCACCCAGGCGCCCCTTCAATGATGTTTCTAATGTCTCTGCTTGCCATAACTTTGAGTCTGTCATTTTTAGTTTTAAACTGGGTTAGGGTTAGGTTTTTTTCAAAGATGTTGCCATCTTTTAATCTGTCCTTTTTAGTTTTAAACTGGGTTAGGGTTAGGTTTAGGGTTAGTTTTATGGTTATGCTTAGGGTTAGGGTTGGTTTTAGGGTTAGGGTTACCATTAGTGGTTGGGAGTTAGGGGTAAGGTTGAGATTTTGGGTTAGGATTTTTCAAAGATGGTGCTGATGTTAGTTTGAGTCTTTCCTTTTTTTTTTTTTTTTTTTTTAAGGATTTTATTTATTTATTTGACAGAGATCACAAGTAGGCAGAGAGGCAGGCAGAGAGAGAGAGGGGGAAGCATACTCCCCGCCTAGCAGTGAGCCCGATGCGGGGCTCGATCCAAGGACCCTGGGATCACGACCCGAGCCGAAGGCAGAGGCTTTAACCCACTGAGCCACCCAGGCACCCCGAGTCTTTCCTTTTTGTTTTGAATCTTGGTACACCTGTAGAATAATACTAGATCATCCCAAAGTGCAGGTTGAGAGCACTAGAAGTTCTTTAGGGTCAAGCTTTGCTGAGCTGAAATGTCAGTAACATCTTCCATGAAAGATTTCCTTCCCGTATATATTTGAAGAAGAGATGGTCTCTCAAAGAAAGAGAAAATGAAATTGCAGATGGTTGGATCAGTCTAGAGAACAGCACTTTCCTTATGCCTTTTTTTTCAATAATCGTGCTTTTTTTAAATACATAAAACCATATATTGCCTTGAGGAACTTTAGAAAATGCAACTGTGCCATGGAAAGAAAATAAGAACCACCTATTGTTCTACTAATCCACCTCCCAGAAATAATTGCACTTATATTTTCCTTTTATAATCCTAACATTTAAGACTTTTTTCTCTATGCGTGTATGTGGGTAGTTTTTAAAGACTTTATTATTCATTTATTTATTTATTTTCTATGAGAGAGTACAGGTGGGGTTTGTGTAGGATCAGAGGAAAAGGGAGAAGCTGACTTCCCACTGAGTGGCGAGCCCGATGCAAGGTTTAATCCCAGGACCTGGGGATCATGATCCGAACCGAAGGCAGACGCTTAGCCGACTGAGCCCCTCAGGCGCCCCAATGTGTATGTGTGTTTTAACCATGCTTGTACTGTACATAGTGTATGCCATGCTTCCTCTCATTTAACAAAATATGGGGAATCTTTGGCCCTCTAACATTTTCTCCAGTGCTATTCAAATGCAACACTGTACTCATCTTGCATTGGGTGGACTTAGCCAACCCTCTATTGTTTGACATGGAGGCTCTTCCTTTTTTTTTTTTTTCCTATTTACTATTAGAAATGAGCCTGAATGTTCCCACATTCTTATCGTTTTCTGAAATTATAGGAAATGACTGCCACAAGCCCTACCTTCATTCCCCCAAAGCACAGCTCAGATTTGGCTGTTTCGTCAAACACTCTTTACCAAAGACTCAAAGCTGATAGAAAGAAAACATTTACAACACACAAAAAAACAATTTAAATGCAGATTGAAGGATATTCCAGCCTACCACATCCAAAAGCCGTAGGCCATCATCCCACACAGGGAAACTGCTTTGCTACGAGGCATAAGGAGGAGGAGCAGCAAACATCCTCCATCTCCTCCTGCCAGAACAAAGCCAGGCAGCCACAGCTTTTCCTTTGCTAACAAGGAACATTCTGGAATGTGTTTTCTGTGCCCTTGCCTGCCCCAGTTATTGTCCTCAGGAAAAATTCCTAATAATAAAATCACAGGGACAAAAGTCACATGCATCTTGCAGGTTTTTGAAACACAGCGTCAAATTTTTGCTGCTTTTTTTTTTTTTTTTTTTTTTTTTTGCCTCTGAGCTTCCTGATAAAGCACTGGAGTGTCTTGGGTAGAATCAGTCACCAGACCAGATAAACGAGCTGGCCTGTCACTGTTACTGTCTTCTGCATGCAGGAAGGGAACTCCCTTGGATCCTGCCCAGGACTTGGAATTCCGAAGCACACACACCAGACACCTTTGCACCTCGCTCCCCCTGCTCAGGCCCCACCTCCCCCTCCTTTCCCCGCCCCTGTGGCGTGGCCAGGTGGAGCCCAGTGCCTCTGAGGCGGCAAAGCTTCCCAGCCCTCCATCTGGTCTCAGCCCAGAGCCAAGGCCAGAAGAGGGCTCTGAGCCCGGCCCCATGAGGACGCTACTGACCATCCTGGCCGCGGGATCCCTGGCCGGTGAGTGCCCACTGCCCTGTGGTCAGAACTCCCCCAACACCCAGCACGGTTAACCAGGGTTCCATACACACACACACACACACACACACAGCTCCAGATGGCCAGTTTCAGTTTCTCCACCAGCGCTTCCCTGGGGGACAAGCTTCCCCGGAGAACTGGGGAACACCTCAAGGTACTGGGGAGGATGAGTGGGTCCCTCAGATCTGGCTTCTTCCAGAGACTCCACTAACCTCAAGACTTGGGGAGGCAGCCAACTGTCAGAACTGGGGTGCCGGAAGCCCTCACCTCGGTGGATGGAGAATTGGCTTGAGGGAGGCAGACATCCTTGGACCCCTGGAATAATTCTGAGAGTTATAGCATCCCTTCTTCCGCTTCTGGTTGGCACTGGCCCAACAAGGGCAGGGGGGAGAAGGACAGATGGGCAAAACTTGACGGTGCCCTTTGTTTCTCTCCACTACCCGTGGTGGCCTCTTCTGACCCCTCACATTAGATTTAAAAGAGCATTAACTGGGGCACCTGGGTGGCTCAGTCGGTTAAGCGTCTGCCTTCAGCTCAGGTCATGATTACAGGGTCCTGGAATTGAGCCCCATGTCAGGCTCTCCACTCAGCAGGGAGTCTGCTTCTCCCTTTGCCCCTTCCTCCACTTGTGCTTGCTTTTGCTCTCTCAAATACATAAATAAAAATCTTTAAAATAAATAAATAAATAAAAGAGCATTAACTCTAGGAAATAAACTGAGGGTTGCTGGCGGGAAGGTGAGTGGGGGATGGGGTAACTGGGGGGATGGGCATAAATGAGGGCACTTGAAGTAATGAGCACTGGGTATTATATGCAGCTAATGAATCACTAAATTCTGCCTCTGAAATTAATAATACAGCATATGTTAATTAAATCGAATGGAAATAAACATTTTTAAGAAATAAAGTAAAAGAACATTTTCTCCCAGAAGGGCCAGGTCTGCTACATTAAAAGATCTTAAAAACATCAGGGCCCTTTTGAAAACGGGACAAAAGCACATAGTTTTAAAATCCAATAAAATGGATTTCTTGATTTAACATTGTAGAGAACTTTCAGATAGATACATGAGATCCCAGATTGGCTCTCTGCTCCCTAAGACGTTTAATAAAATTCAGGGAACTTTCTCAGGAAGTGAACGTATTGTCCGGACTGAAGAGCGGGGAGAGATGGCCCTTGCAAGGCCCCTTCTAGCTCAAGGGCAGGATGAAGTCCATACGGGCCGGAGCTTCCCAGCCCTCTCTGTTGCTGTCCTTTTTGTCAGCTGGTGAGATCTCAGCGTTTCCCGCTGCTATCTGGGTCTTTCAAGTCTGTTCAACTCCGGCATCCAGCGTTGGCATTCCCAATGCATTGGGCCCTTGATGAGTGAGGAAGACTCGCTGTATTCCCCCAAATACTCCATTCTGGTTGGAAATCTTAGAGGCTCTGGATCCTTGTGGATGGGGACCAAGGGGCAGCAACCTTAGGAGTTGTTACAAGACAAGAAGGTTCTCGGGGCACCAGATCTCCACTGCCCTGGCATTCTCAGGCTGATTAGAGAATATTCTGGATTATTTTTGTTTGTTTTTCCTTATCTTCCTAACTTGTTGGCATAAAATTGTTTTTCCAAATGAATGTGGAAACTTCCTTTCATAGAAGCTACCAGTCTGTCAGTTTCTAAACAACACATGTGTCCCTAAGGATTTCACAATGTAGACTTTCACCCAGGAAGTACGGAAACAACGCAGGCTGAGGAATACATAATAGCTTGGGGCAGGGGGAGAATGGGCAGGGCAGGAGAGGGAGAAATCTCTTTTTTTTTTTTTTTTTTTTTTTGAAGAATTTATTTATTTCTTAGAGAGAGAACGCTTAAGCTCAGGGGGCAGGGGGACAGAGGGAGAAAGAGAATCCGAATTGGATTCTGCACTGAGCGCAGAACCCGACTCAGGGCTTGATCCCAGGACACCGAGATCATGAACTGAGCCGAAATCGGGAGCCAGATGCTTAACCAACTGAGCCACCCATGTGCCCCAAGGGAGAGATCTTGTTAGCCCTCAATGCCCCCCTAAAGAAGAGTCCAGCCAAGGTTCACCTACTCCATTTCTGGAAGCCAACTTCAGTTCCCTCTTGGAAAATGATGCCAACCTCTTCCAGCCTGGGCCCCTTACCTCCTGAGCATGTCCCAGCCCCAGCCACCAGGCTCCCCCACCACAAGTGGCCTGCCAGGATACTGACCCCAACCAGCAACCTTCCCAGTGCTGCCCCTACCCCACCACTTAGCGGTAGTTAAGCCCAGCCCCAGATAGACCCTAGCCTTCTCTCAAATCCCACCCTCCCTCTCTCCTGCCCTAACTTTATCACCCCCACTGGAAGCCACCATTCAGTTCTGACCTCAGGTGGACTCTCTCCCTCATCTTAAGACTGAGCCCTGAATCCAGAACAGACCCCAATTCTGCCCAGACTCAAAACCAAACAAGAAGTCAGCCACACTTCAGGGCTCAGTAGCATAGCCATCACTTTGGCTAGAGGCAGTAAGACATGTCCTCCCCATGTCCCTAGGCCCTGTTCTAGGAGTTCCAGGAAGCCTGAAACACAAAGGTTTCTATAGCTGTTGGGGCTGACCAGCTCAGATTCAAAGAGGAATGTGGCCTTAGATTTAACCAGTGGGTACACAGCAGGGTTGGGCTGTCCAAACACTCTTCCCCATCCCCAGGGGCCTCCTAAGCCCATGGACCCCTCTTGCGAGATATTGTATGTAGGCTTGGAGTGGGGAGTAAATAACGATCCGCTCCCTTACACCTTGGCCCTGTTGGTGGTCATGACCATGTCCGGGGTGGAGCGAGGCACACACACATCAAAGACACATACGCACTCAAGGCCCCAAGGCCTTGACGCAACTGGGGACCCAACCAGGTCCGCACCTGCTTATTTCCCACCCCAGCCAGCCAGGCCCTTCTGAGCATGCTCAGAGCCAACTGCCGGCTCTGGCCGCCATTTTCCTGCAACCCCTCTTCCTTTCCACAGACCATGCGGGGAAGGCTGAGAGAATAGTTTCATAAGCGAAGTCTCTCATTTATAGTTCAAGATCGCTTCATGGGCAGTGGCCCCTCCCTTGTGGCTCGCCAGCCCCCCCTCCCCCGGTGAAGTCTGTGCTCTGCCTTCCTCCCTGGGCAGGATGGGCAGGGACTGGTTCAGCCCACAGAGAGGCAGGAGCTCACAAACGTCCTCTCCAGCCTTGCTTGGAATTACTGACTCGGAGAAAGTCATTCTTTGGTGTATCATTGAAGGGTCAATGTGTAGTTGAGTGTCTTTCCAGTATCCCGTGGGTGAGGGCACCCGCCTCAGGTGTGCTCAGAAGGGAAGGACAGACAACCCCAAGTGTGGTTAGGGGTGTGGAGTAGACGCAGCGCTCACACGAGGCCGGTGGGGACACAGGGGGACACAGGGGCTGCAGCTGCTCTGGAAAAGAGTGTGAAGCTCTGGGCAGTTCTTCACAGAGTCAGACAGAATTACCGTCCGACCCGGGAGTTCCACTCTGAGCTCTACACCTGACAGAACCGAAAACATAGGGCCACTTAAAAACTTGCACACGAACGTTCACCATAGCATTGTTCATAATAGCCGAAAAAGTAGAAACAGCCCCAGTGTCCCTCAACTGATGAACAGATAAACAAATTGCAGAATAGCCACACAGCAGGGTACTATTCAGCCATGCAAAGGAAGTAAGGGCTGACACATGCTACATGAAGAAATCTCGAAAACATTGTGCTAAGTGAAAGGAACCAGACACAAAAGACACTTTTCATAAGAATCGTCTGAAAAGTCCAGAATAGGAAGATCCGTAGACCTAGAAAGCAGCTTAGTGGTTGCTTTCAGGCTGGGGGGAGGGAAGGAAGAGAGACGGACTCCTAATGGACACAGGGGTCCTTTTTAGGGTGATGACAATGGTCTGGAATTAGATAGCGGTAATGGTTTCACAGCTTCGTGAATATATTCAGAAACCCCTGAAATGCAAGCTTTAAAATGGTGAATTTTATGGGCTGCGAATTATAGCTCAATAAAAATTTTAAAAAGAAGCGAAGGAGGACAGAGATGGTCAGCCCCAGAGTCCCTGGTGGGTGCCGGTCCCACCCTCCTCGTCGGAGGGCTTGCTGGAGGGCTGGGGGCAGGATCCTTGTGCCCGTCTGCTCACCTTGCTCCCGCTTCCCACAGCTCACACTGCTGAGAACACCTCAGATCTTCTTCAGCACGTAAAATTCCAGTCCAGCAACTTCGAAAACATCCTGACGTGGGACAGCGGGCTGGAGAGCGCCCCAGACTTGGTCTACAGCGTGGAGTATAAAACGTAGGCTTCCCTCTCCACACAACCTCTTTGGATTCTGCTCTGAAGCCAACCATTCCAAGAAAATCCCCCTCTGCCCTATGTTTTCCTTCTCCCCACCCCCGCCGCCCCCGGAATGATGGGACACAGCCTGAACCAGACCCTGCCAGACAGAGCTTTGCTCCTTTGTGGTTTCTTTTGCAAAGGGAGGATAAAATAATGGTTAAAAGGACAGGTTCTGGAGTCAGACTGCCCAGGCTTACCTGCAGCTCTCTGGCCTTTATAACCTGGGGCAATGCGGTAATCTCGCCAAGCCTCAGTTTCCCCACCCATAAAGTAAGCCTAGCAAGAGGACCTCCATCATAGGATCATCAGGTAGATTAAACAAGATAGGCATGAGGGCTTGTGCCTGGCAGGTAATGAAATTGTTTTGTTGTTATCCGGGAGACTAGGTCAACAAAGAGTCGTGTCCACCCCCTCAAGCCCATGCCCCTCTTCCTTCTCGTCTCCCTTCCTACACAGAGGAGGAGGTTGGCATGGGCTTAGGGGTCTGCAAACCTGGGTTCCATCGCTGATCCTGCCATTTCGTCCTGTGGCAAGTCACTTCCCAGCCTCAGTTCCCTCATCCATAAAACGGGGATAATAGTGCCTGCTTCAAAGGCTTATGGTAATGATGAGCCCAGAATGTGAATTCAGACTGGCTGGGTTCAAATCCACACCGGTCCCAATTTTACCTCTTTAAACCTCAGCGTCCTTATTCGAAAAGGAGGGAGAACCATGTCTGAACCTCACGGGATCATTGTGAGGACTAACAGATCAGTCACAGAAGGGGCCTGGGACACAGAATGTGCTAAGTAAATATTAGATATCATTATCATTATTAATAAACCGCAGGCCTGGTGCCAGGTCCAATCATTCAAGGTGTGCTCCGGCCCCTCCCGTGCCTACAGGTATGGGGAGAGAAAGTGGCTGGTAAAGGAGGGCTGCCAGCGGATCACCCGGAAATCCTGCAACCTGACCATGGAAACGGGCAACTTCATGGAGCCCTACTACGCCCGGGTAACTGCCATCAGCACGGGAGGCCGGTCAGTCACCAAGATGACCGACCGGTTCACCTCGCTGCAACAGAGTGAGTGGGCACCCCTCACTGCAGGGGGAGGGGTGGAGGGAGGCCCCGAAGGGCAGGGGACAGTTCAAGATGTGGCTTTTAGGGAAGGTCGTCCCAACTAGAGAGCATCTGTGCACAGCCAGCCGTCTTTCTCCAGCTCCATCCTGGCCTCCCAAGGTCAGATCACCTTCCTCTGGCCTATGGACTCCAGCCAAGGGCTCCTAACTCAGTGCCCTACTCTGGCCCTGACTCTTCTAATCCTTAGTCTTGGTCCGGGCTTCCACATCACCTCCTAAGTAGGTGTCCCCACTCTCAGCCCCAACAACCTCATTTCACTATGTCACCACCTGCTACTCTCTGTCACGGTCAGCTGTACGTTGTCTTCATAGCTCCCATCCCCATCTGCAGAGATGGCATCTGCCTGTCTGTATCCCACCTGCCTCCGAGGCAGTGGAATCCCACGTTCTCGGTCCTTCTCGTAGGGTCTGGCATGGAGCAGGGCCCACAACATAACTGATGAATGAATGAATATGAGTCACCAAACTCCCCATGCAAATTGAGCAGGCGGTGGTGTTCACTAAGGGACTTCACAGCCAGGTGGCTTTCCAAGAAAAGAAAAAAGAAAATTAAACAAGTTATTTTTTTTTCTTGGCTTATTCAATTAATACATATTTGTCATAGAAAATCTGGAAAATATAGAAATGCACAAAGAAAAAAGAAAGAAGCCCAAAATAACATGAACACTAAAACATCACCATAGCTGCTAGCAACAGTCTCTACTCTTTTGTGACCTGGTTGGTTGGGGGGTTTTCATACAACGCCCCTCAGGAACATTTGCCCACGTCGTTAGGCACTTCTCCGCAACCTGACATTTCACAGCTGCAAAATGATCTGTTCTATGGAGGTTATCTTAATTTATGTCCCCAATTCCCTTTTTGAGGACTTTAACTCAGTTTTTCAATTTTGTAAACAAAACGAAGTGAACATCCTTCTAGCTCCTATATCATCCATCTCGGAGATCAATGGGCCCTTGAGGGAATTTTATAAATTCACTTCATGGGGAATAACGGCTCATGAATCCCCAAAATCAAGTCAAATTTTTGTATAGGTACCTTTTGGGGAAGAGAAGACCCATATCATTCATCAAATTCCTAAGAGGGTCTATAAACCAGTAAAGGTTATTTGGTTATTTGGAAGATCATGTCTTGAGAGAGATTGAAGTCTCAGGCCTGACCTTTGAGGCCAAATCAATAATTTGGGGTGCCCCGAACATTACTTAGTTTATGCTGCTGAACCGTCAGTCCCCAAAGCTATCATTGCCAATAGATCAAGGGAAAGGGTGCTCTGGGCGGACTCAAGGTAGGGATTGTGGAGGCAGGGACGGGGGCATGGCTAATCTAGGAGGCCAGTGCCTCTCTCCCTGGGTTCTGCCCATTTACCTCTGGGCACCCCTTTGCCAGCCTTAAACCCAAACACCGGTTGCTAGAAGCACTTTACTCTTCTCACCTATTTGTCTAGCTGCTATTTTCAGAAGCATAGCTGGGGTTGGGGTGGGAGGAGGGGGGAGGCAGTCAGTCATGTCCCCTGGTCCAGGGCAACCTCAGAAACTCCTGGCTAATTCTAGCCTTTTCTTTTTGTTTTTCTCTTTCCCTTTTCCAGCTACCATCAAGCCACCCGATGTGACCTGTATCCCCAAGGTGAGATCCATCCAGATGGTCATCCATCCCACCTCCACACCTATCCAAGCAGGGGATGGCCACCGGCTCACCCTGGAGGATATCTTCCCTGACCTGTTCTACCGTTTAGAGCTCCAGGTCAACCAAACCTACCAAATGGTAAATATATATGTGTCTCTGGTCCATCCCTCCCTGGGAGCTCATTTCTCCGTCATCTACATGGCTTCAAGTAGAAAGGAGATGTTTTATATAAATTAACATTTTCCAAAACACAGCCCTCCCTCTTGTAGATCACACAGGCAAGATCCTGCTAAAGTCTCTGACAAGTCCTGCAAAGCCAAGACTCCAGTGTCATTTCATTGAATATGACTTCTCTCAAATTTCTTGACCAGAGAAACTCCTTTTATTTGCATAATTTTTTAACTTTTTTTTTTTTTTTTTTTTTTTTTTTTTTTTTTTTTTTGCCTAATGCTTTATAATATTCTGGAGAGCAACCTCTACTCACATCTTCAGATGTCCACTTTGGAAAATGCTGAAATCTATGTCTACTATTGCAGTTCTTTTTGCTGGTTCTCCTCCATTGGCAGGAACTGGATACGGCAGGGTCTTAAGATCACCAGCAATGAAAGTTGGAAGGCGGGGGCATAAATGGTCAAATAATAGATGAGGTATTTCTTTTGTATCCAGAACACATGTATTTTCTCCTTAGCATGCACCAGGGTCCATAATTCCATTGAATGACTATTCCCAAGAGGTTTAGAATCTAGTAGATGGGAAAGGAGTTAAATAAGACTTTAAATAGTTATAGATAGAGGAAAATAAAGATTCAGTGCAGTGGAGCAGGGGCAGGGAGGTGGGAGGGGAGATGGCAGCCCAAAGGTTCTGGAAAAACTTCCAGAAGAATTTTCTGGTGCCAATACCAACTTTTGAGGCAGTCAGTAATACATGCTTACTCTATCATTTATCCCTCACCACAACCCTATGAGGTAGGGTCTACCTTCTTCATCTCCTGAATGAGACAGCAGAGGCTCAGAGAGGTTAAGGCACTTGCTCAAGATTGGTCAGCAAATGATAGCTTGGTCAAAATTCAGATCCAGCACGGTCCACAGCCCACATTTCCCCCTCCCTGCCTAGACTGCCCCACCATGATCGGAGAGAGAGAAGCAGGAAAACTTAAAAGCTTCCTGGAAAGCACAAAACTGCCCAGCCTGGCTGGAGCATGGAGACATGCAGACCAGTTTCTCAAAACCTGGCCCCAAATGGCATCGGAATCTCCAGCAATATTTATTTAAAATGCAGGGGCCTGGGCCTTCCTCTAGTCTACTCAATGCAATTCTGCAACAGCACCTCTAGGGTCTGAGTTTTTAGCCGGCAGCTGGAGTGCTTCTTACCCACCCTGACGCTGGAGACCTGGTGTAGAGGAGGCAAGGGAGGTAAGCCTGGGCGGACAGGCTGGGAGGTCTGGGGTGGTAGACGGAGGTTCTATCCATGGCAGTAGTCAGGGGAGCAACTAGAGATTACTGAGCAAGACAAGACCTTATCACACTACCTATTAGTAAATATTTGGGCTGCAGTGAATATCTTACTGACAACTTAATTCAGTTTGTGGTCAGAGAACACACTCAGCTTGTTTGCAGCTCTTCTTTATGGCGCAGCATCTGGCCCATTTAGTGAGCGTCTCACGTGCACCGGAAAGAGTGTGTGTCTTGCAGTTGTGTGGCGGAGCGCTCTGTAAATATCCGTTCCATAAAGGTGGCTAATCGTGTGACTCGGGTCTTCTGTGTCTTTCCCGATTTGGAGAAGATCTATCGTTCTTTTCATTGCTGAGAGTTAAAAATCTCCAGCTAGCACTGTGGATTGGTCTCTTTTCCTCCTAATTCTGTGCAGATTTGCTTCATGCCTTTTGAAACACGGTTCTCGAACACATGCACGTTTCTGATTGTTACAGCCTCCTGATAAATCGACCCTTTTATCGTTACGAAATGTCCTTTTTTTCCCTCCAGTGCTATTCTTTGTAGTGAAGTCCGCTTGTTATATGAATACCTGTGATTCATAGAGCCACTCCAGCCTCGCACACTCACAATCTGCCTGGTGTGTCTTTTTTTTTTTTTTTTAGATTCTATTTATTTATTTATTTATTTGAGAGAGAAAGAGCGCACAAGCAGTGGGGAAGGGCAGAAGATGAGGGAGAAGCAGGCTTCCTGCAGAGCAGGGAGCCCGGCATGGGGCTCGATCCCAGGACCCTGAGATCATGACCTGAGCCAAAGGCAAACGCTTAACCCACTGAGCCACCCAGGCACCCCTGCTGGCCATATCTTTTTTTCCTCCCTGTATTGTCGCTCTAACTGTGTCTTATATTTAAAATGCATCCCTTGAAGACAGCATTCTGACATCCCTGCCCTTTTTTATTTCGAGATATAACTCACATGCCACAAAATCCTCCCTTTGAAAGTGCACAGCTCTATGGTGTGACCATCACTGCTAATTCTTCTTATGCTATTAAACTGTTTTCCAGTGCTCTGACTCTTCTCTCAACTCCAATCTGTTATTAAGACCATTCAGGGGCACCTGGGTGGCTCAGAGGTTGAGTGTCTGCCTTCAGCTCAGGTCATGATCCCAGGGTCCTGGGATCAAGCCCCACGTTGGGCTCCCTGCTCAGCAGGGGGCCTGCTTCTCCCTCTCCCACTCCCCCTGCTTGTGTTCCCTCTCTTGCTGTGTCTCTCCCTGTCAAATAAATAAGTTAAAAAAAAATCTTAAAAAAAAGACCAAGTGAGATTTTTATTTAGATATTATATTTTTCAGTTTTAACATTCCCAATTTTCATGGTTTCTACATCCTAGTGAGATTTCCTAGTCATTTTCCTTCCTAAGCACATTTTCATTCACTTCCTTGAGCGTATTTATACTATTTATACTATTAATAGTATACTATACTATACTATATATACTATATACTATACTATATATATACTATATACTACTACTATATACTATATATACTATATACTACTACTAGTATACTATACTATATATACTATGTACTATACATATGCTATATATACTATATATACTATATATGCTATATATACTATATATATACTATATATACTATATTTATACCATATATACTATATACTATATTTATACTACTAGTATATTATACTATACTATATATACTATATACTATACTATATATACCATATATTATATATACTATATTTATACTACTACTAGTATACTATACTAGTATATATTTATATTTATATTTATATATTTATATATTTATACTAGCTGGTAGGATATCATTGTCTGGGAGTGCCTGGGTGGCTCAGTCAGTTAAGCAGTTAAGCATCTGCTTTTGTCTCAGGTCATGATCTCAGGGTCCTGGTATCAAGCCCCCTCATCAGGCTCCCTGCTCCCTCTCCCTCTGCCCTTCCCTCTATCCCTGCCTCTGCTTGAGCTTTCTCAATCTCGTTTTCTCTCCAGTAAATAAATAAATAAATGAAACCTTAAAAAGAGAGAGAGAGAAAATCATTGCTAATTCCAGTATTTGGTCATCTTGGAGTAGGTCACCATTAATTGTCTTCTCTCCTGAATGTGGATTATGTTTTCTCTTACTTTGCATGTCTAACGATTTTGGAATGTAGCCTGGGTGTTGTGAATGGTATAGTTGAGGGACTCTGGATTCTGTTCTATTCCTCTGAAGATTATTGATTTGTTTTGTTTTGTTTTGTTTTAGCAGGTAGATAATTTGGCTGAACTTCAAATTCCAAAATCTCAGTCCCATTCTTTCACCTTTACCTGGGCTTCTTGGAGTTTACCCTACTTGCTTTAAGGGCCAGGCTGGGATCTGGGCGAATTTTATACTCAGAACTTGGGCCTCCCTCTCTGTGGATCTCTCCTATCTACGGTCTCTCCCCTCACTTTCTAGCTGTTAGGATTGCCCAGAACTCTGTCTTCTTATTTTTCAAACCAGTCCGATTACAAGGTTTCTATTTAGGTTTAAACCTTCCCACAAGGTGAAGGCCTGCTTTCAACCTAAAAGACGAGAAATTCACCCAATGACTTTCCCTGCCTCCTTTCTCCAATATCTGCCTGCTTCTGCTTATTCTCCAGTGCTGACAGGTGGGTTTTTATTTGGGCCAGAGTTTATAGTTTTTGCTTTAGGGAGGGTTGATCCAAAGAAGCTGTAAATTACTGGGAGCAGAAAGAAGAGAGATCAAATGTGAAAATGAAAGAGAGATCAGGATAGAAAGTTAGGGCCCACTGCAATAGTAGGGGCTGGAAATCACTGGGCCTGAAGCAGGCCAGAGGCAGTACAACATCTGGGAAAGGAGGAATTTGGGGCCATAGCAACTCTGCTGGATTGTGTCACACGATCTTTAATGTGTGCCCTTTCAACCATATGAGTGACACAAAACAATAAGTCATGAAATCTATTTCTGTACTTCACCCACTCACACCACCCTTGAAAAATAAAAATAAAAATAACCCTAAACCCTGGGTTCCATGTGCCCAGAAAGGTGAAGATGTACCTGAAATGCAAAAAACCAAAGAAGAAAATTCTTAGTTTTTGGACGTCCAAGAGCACAACTTCTGGCCCTTTAAAGGGAGGTTTATGGGTCACTTAAGGCCAATTAGATAGAAGAGATGTGAAGGGGGCTTTGCCAGAAATGGCTTCAAGTTCTGGGCCTTGAATACTGGAACAAGATAGATGCTATGAATAGAGCTAGGGAATCACACACAGGTGCAGGTTTGAGGTTTGGGAGGGGGCGGGACCCAGACTTCTAGAAGACATCAGCGCGTTTGGACATGCTGAGTTAGACATGCCCGCAGGGTGCCATCCACCAGTGAGCTCAAAGTGCACGTCCAACCTGACAGCTCTTGCTAAGTTTGGAGTTTTCTACACATTGGTGATCTCAGGAGCCATGGGGCCAGATAAGATCACTTGGTGAGAGAGTAAGTGGAGAGAGAAAAAACTGGATGAAGAGTAAATCTTGCAGAACAACAGAATTGAGGCACTGAGACCGAAGAGAGAAGTAGGATGAGTACCAGAATGATGGAACAAGGCAGCCAAAGGAGGAGTTCAAGGTCAAGAGGTTAGAGACACACCAGAAAGCGAGAGTAAAAAAAACAAAAACAAACAAACAAAAAAACAGTTCCAGCAGAAAGAGCAACTGCAAAGGAGCAAGGGCTCTTTAATGGGCAAGATGCAGCAGGAACAATGGGTGGTCAGCATTGGTGGAGCCCATAAGCCAGGTGGGCCATAGAGAGAGAGAAGTGGACAGGGAGACAGGGACCAGGGTTTTATCTCATGATATGGGCCAAGCCATCAAAAGATTTAAATAGGGGAACATTAGAATTAGCATTGGAATGATAATATTCTTTTAGAAATATCACTTTGGCACTAGGATGACTATAGAGGTGGACGGGGGCAAAACCAGAGACAGGTGACCAGTGAGGAAGCCACTGCCAGAGTCCAGACTCAAGATGGTGAGGCCCAGTTAAGGCAGAAGCAATGAGGAAGGCAAGAGAGGGATGGATAGTCAGGGTTTTTTGATGTTTGATAAAGAAGGAGGAGGAGGAGAAGAGCTAGAAGAAGGAGGGATAATGATGATGTTGGTGGTGATGGTGATAGTTATGGTGATGGTGGTAGCTATGGTGATGATGGTGATGGTAATGGCGCAGAAGGTAGGGAAATAAGAACAGAGCCTTATGGACTGACCCACCAGTTTTTGGTTTGGGTAGCTGGTGGCACCATTGTATTGAGCACAGTGACCCAGGCAGACGTGTGCGCAGGCTGACGGGCTCCAAGTGGAGACTGATGACTAGGAGAAGTCACTCTGGGTTCTCTGTCTACTTCAGCACCTTGGAGGGAAGCAGAGAGACTACGAGTTCACTGGCCTGACCCCTGACACAGAGTTCCTTGGGACCACCATGATTTTTGTTCCAAACTGGTCCAAAGAGAGCGCCCCCTACGTGTGCCGAGTGAAGACACTGCCAGGTAAGTTCAGCGGAAACCAGAGGGAGGCAGGACTCCAGAATTCAAATATCCGCCCTGTGCTCTCTTTCCCTGTAACCCAGGTGAGGTTTGGCAGTGCTCACACAACTGCAGGATTATTACTGTGTTACCAAATTCAGTCTTCGTTAATCCGTCACTGAGTTAGCTGATGGGTTATCATTAAACACATTTAATCCCCGCCCTCCAGCCCACTGGGTTTCCTGTCCCTGGCCAGCTTTCTGTGTACCCTGGCAAAGCAAATTTGCTTAATATTAACCCAGGTGAGATATCCTAGGAAATAATATGCAGAAGGGAAAGCAGAGAAAAGTCCCCTCAATATCTTCCAAAGTCAAAGAGTAGTAACAGTGATGACAGTGATGAGAACTAGCATTTCTTTTTTTTTTTTAAGATTTTATTCATTTATTTGAGAAAGAGAGAGGGGGGGAGAAAGCACAGAAGGAGAAGGAGAAGCAGATTCCCCACCTAGCAGAGAGCCCAACATGGAGCTTGATCCCAGGACCCCAAGATCACGACCCAAGCCTAAGGCAGGCACTTAACTGACTGAGCCACCCAGGCACCCTGAGAACTAACATTTCTGCAACCAGGGACCAGGCACCACTAAGTGCAATCCTCATGAACCAGCTACAAGACGTCTGTGATTATTGCTTTGTTTTACTGAGGGAGCCGAGGTTCAGAGTGGTTAAGTAACTTGCCCAAGGACATGCAGGTGGCGAAGGATAGGACTAGGCTGAATTCAGGAGCACCAGGGCACTACCGTCAAAATCGTTTTGAGTCATCGGCTCAGGGAGATGGTGCACCATGCTCCCTTCCTGTAGCACACTGAAACTCGATTCTCATCGTTAAGCAGCATATGATATTTTTATTAGCGTTCATGTTCACAGAGATAGAAATGTTGTAATGCTCAGAGCTACAAGTTTAGAAGATGAAAGTGATAGTAGTGGGTCCGGTGGATTTGGAAAAAAGAGTCTCCTCCTTAGTCATCAGCTTCAGAGTAATGATGTCAGTAGGCGATTTCAGTTTTGATGAACAGAGACGGGGTGCCTGCTAGAGGCAGAGTCCTAGGGTCAAGTGCTGCTTGGTAGAATCGTCATCACATAGGTTCTGGTCCCTGGTATTGTTCAGAAACTCAACTCACCAGTTGCCCCAAGAGCTCACAAGAGACTGACTTCTGCAGCCAAGTCCAGTACATGAATTTTCAGGGGAAGAGATGCCGGGTAGAGCAGCCAGCACTGGCCACTTGCACGAGGCATGCCCTTCCTGGGGAAAGCGCCACCGGGGAGACCAGAATAGAAATTGGCAAGAGCAGAACTGGAAAAGGAAACTGACTTTGCAGGCACCACGCTGGGAGCCTGTATATGATTTGGGACCCTCTCCCCTGGAGGAACCAGAAAAATCTTGCCCATTCCTGACCCCGCCTGTCCCCCAACCCTGCTTTCTGACAACATGAGGACCACTCCATGCTTATCCTTTTGTTCTTACGTGATCTAGCTCTTGATGTGATACTTTTTTTCCCCCTAAGACCGTAGCTGCTTTCATATAAATCACATTTCTTATTGGCTAGTTCTTGCTGACATAGAGAAGACACATCATCCTTAAAAATAAAGTATGTGAATAACAGTTCCTACCGTTTATTAAGTAGCCACTCCATTGCCAGACACTGTGTTAAATGTTCCATATATTGTCCCATTGAATTTTTATCAGAACCCTATAGCCTGGGTAGCTTCATCCCCAAGAGGAGGAACTCTGGCTCAGAGAGGCTGAAAGGCTCAGCAGTAACCACACAGCTGGTCAGTGAACCCAGTTAGTTCATCTGATCTTGAAACCTCACCTTGCAATTTTGTTCACAGCTAGACCTCTCTACTGCACATTTATTCCTCTTATTTCCACTTCAGAGTGATATATCCTGCCCTTGACTCCATAGCCTGTGGTCTGTTCTTATACCCGGAGTCCAGAATTCCCACTTTCCGGGCGCCTGGGTGGCTCAGTGGGTTGGGCCGCTGCCTTCGGCTCGGGTCGTGATCTCAGGGTCCTGGGATCGAGGCCCGCATCGGGCTCTCTGCTCGGCAGGGAGCCTGCTTCCTCCTCTCTCTCTGCCTGCCTCTCTGCCTGCTTGTGATCTCTCTCTGTCAAATAAATAAATAAAATCTTTAAAAAAAAAAAAAAAAGAATTCCCACTTTCCCTCTTGGGATGTCTGTCTACTCCTAGACATGTCACGGAGTAACATCCCAGTATCTTGAAACTGGAAAGGACTCTCACCCCATATCCAGTTCTTACAGATTAGGCAACTAAGGCATCCTTGTGCGATGCCTGTGAGGAGAGCTTTGTAGGTGTACATGATAAGCCTGGTTCCCACGAGTAGCTGTGTGACCTTGGTCAAGTCACTCAGCCTCTGACACTCAGCTTCATCATCCCTAAGAAGAGAGCATCTCTGGCCCTCTCTGTTTGGTGGGATATCATAGGTAAAGCACACCACACAGTGCAAACAGGTAAGAGCTCCATAACTACTGGCTACTCTTTTTAATACAGAGTAGACCAGAGAGAGTCGTGCAGCAGAGAGAAGGCTTCTCAGCCTATGGTGGCTGAACCAGATCTCTAACACCACACACTCCAGAGCTGTTTCCATTACTTCTTCCTGCCTTCCCATGTGTTAAATGGCACATGGGAGTGGTCCGAGTCCCTGTCCTACCCCGCCAGAGGAGCACTGGTTTTCCCATACCATTAGGCATGTCACGTAGAGACTTTCTGGCTGAGTCTTCTCCCTGGAGTAGCAACGGGAGTATTACGTGATGGGGGACAGGACGTCACTGAAGTGGGAAGCTGACCCAGGGAGGCCCAAGCCTCATGGGCTGGGAAGGAGCTGGAAGTGGAAGCTCCAGCGATTCCCAGGGTTCACAGCGATTGCCAAGGTCACTGGCAGCTGGTGACCAGCACCCCACGCTGAAGCCACCAGAAGGAATGAAAGGAGGGTGGCCTGGAGAGTCCAAACCCCTGGAGAACACAAGTCAATAGTTTTAACAAAAACCCAACTATAGTTTCCTCAACCTACGCCCCCGACCAGTCCCACGGGGGCGAGAAGTGTGTCACACCAAGAACCGGCTGTGGCCATCCTGAAGATGCGGGACCACAGGGAGAAGGCTCCACACTGAAGCCCTCAGTCGTCCTTCGGCTTCCCCTTGAGAAAGGGTGGTGCTGCCCCAGGTGCTCCCTCCAGAGCAAGATCTTCCCTAACATCCGCCCCCCACCCTGTACCTCTGCAGTGGGGCAAGGAGGGCAGGCCCCTCCCATTGCCACGGCCTCCCTGCAGGGGGCTCTGCCTCTGCCCAGAGCCCCCTGCAGGGAGGCCGTGCTGACCTCAGACCCAGGCAAAAGAGGCCTGTTTAGAAAGCTCCACTCTGGCCTTGCTCTGGCCATGGCCTTCCCCACAAGATGAAGAGGAGTCTGAAGGTCAAAATGCACAGGTCCCACTAGAGCCTGTGACCTCCCTTCTAGGCCACACTCTGGGTTCCTGGAACCCCGAGATTCCCTGAACAAATGCCCTGAGGCTGTGTCCAGTCTAATGGATCTGTTCCTTGCATCCCTCCTCCAGGGAGGAGATCCTCTGTTGATGTGCAGAACCTCAGCCCAAAGGGTGGCCAACAGGCAGCTCCGTATTGAGGGGAATGGATGAACTTGGCCGTGTGGGCAGAGGAGTCCACATCCACGTGCACGAGACCCCTGGCAGGGAGGGATGGGGCCAAGGTGGGCCAGGGGACCATGGCAGGCTCTCCCTGTCCCTCCACAGTTCAGCACAGGACCCCAAGGAGTCCAAGAATTCAAAGGTTCTAGGTTGTGATCAAAAGTGTACTTGTCAGGGCAGGAGAATACACATATGTTACTGAGTATACAAATACGATTTATAAATTCTGGATATTTAGACATCTAGTACGCGGCCCTCTCCTCGTACTCCTGACCCAGCCCCGCACACCCTGGGGGCAGGAGAGGACTTCCCAAGCCTGTCCAAAGAGGGCAGGGAGGAGAAGCACCCAGCCCGCAGCATCCACACAAGACCGGGCCCAGACTAGGCCCTGGCCTCAGTCTCCCTGCTCTGGCCCCTGTGCTCCCCCAGATCGGACGTGGACATACTCCTTCTCGGGCGCCATCCTCTTCTCCATGGGCTTCGTCGTCGCGGGGCTCTGTTACCTGAGCTACAGATACGTCTCCAAGCCACCTCCACCTCCCAACTCCCTGGTGAGCAGTTGCACCTGGGGCAAAAGAGGTCCCAGGGTGGGAAGGGGGGCAGGTCCCCAAACCAGCAGACAACACGGGCCCAGGGACCCCTGGCTCTCCCTCAAGGGCAGGAATAAGCACACAGGGTAGAAAATTCAGCCTCGTTTCTCCTCTCCAACCTAAAGCTGGTGAAGACATGGCCCAGCAGGGTGTATTGGAGAAGGGTGGGTGATTGGAACTAGTGGGCTTGGAGCAGAAACCCACTTGTCTTGAAAGCACCTGTGTTAGGCAGGGAACGTGGGACCTGGGAAAGCCTCTACCTCTGCGAGAGACTGAGGGGTCCCTGTGCGGACTAAGCCCCATATAAAGCACCCAAGTGCCACTGGCAGCCCCACTATGGCGGCACGCACTGGCTCTCTGCTGAAGTAGCAGGTCGGCTGCCTCAGATGCCCAATCTGCAGGTCTGGGGCTCTAGGAGCTGGTTCTTGGTTATCATGTGAGGAACAGGGGAGCCTGAGGGCATTTTGCTCAATATCAAAGCCCACATGAGCTATCTCCTGTAGAACTCTCCCGGCCTCCCCTTATCTGCTATCCTTTCACAACTGGCCCCTTCCATCAAACTTTTAGAGACCCATGAGTGAGGAGCTGTGTGGGCCACCACCTTGAGAGTATACTCCAAGGTAACCTCCAATCTGAGTCACCTACTTTCTAGATCATTAGAAGGGACGGCCTCCACCTTCAGGGAGGCCCAGAACTGAGAGGAGTCTCTGGAAAACCAACCGGATGTGCGGCATGTGCATTTTGAAAAGTCCCCCCAGGGGTCTACCCCATCCCCCTTGCCTCTCCATGGAGGACCCAACCACCCGCGGCCCCTCAGGGATCTTACAATGCGCCCTAATGGGTTGACTGTTGTTGTCCCCACACAGAACGTCCAGCGAGTACTAACCTTCCAGCCTCTGCGGTTCATCCAGGAACACGTGCTGATCCCCGTCTTTGACCTGAGCAGCCCCAGCAGTCTGGCTCAGCCCGTCCAGTACTCCCAAGTCAAGGTCTCTGGGCCCAGGGAGTCCCCAGGAGCCCCACCACAGCACAGTGTGTCTGAGATCACCTATCTTGGGCAGCCAGACATCTCCGTTCTCCGGGCCTCTGGAGTGCCACCTCAGCAGACGCTCTCCTCACTGTCCTACGCACCCCAGGCGGCCCCTGAAGTCAAGCCCCTGTCCTATGCGCCCCAAGTAACCCCCGAAGCTAAAACTCCATGCTACACTGCACAGGCCATGGCTGAGGTTCAGCCTCCCTCCTACACCCCTCAGACCGCTCCAGACCGCTGGCCTTCCTATGGGACCTGCGGGGAAGGCTCTGGCAGAGACTCCCCATCCGTGACACCCTCTAGTCTCCAACACCGCAGGACTAAAGGTCAGCTCCAGAAAAAGGCGCCAGCTGAAACCCATATCCCAGATGGCCTTTCTCTGCAAGGGGTGACCTCCTTGGATATGAAGGACCCCCAAGAAGCAAATTTCTTCCACCAGCCTCTGGGAGCTCACAAGGACAGAGCACCTGACCCCAGGGTACTACATAGAGGGGAACCTGGGACACCATCATACCTAAAGGGCCAGCTCCCCCTTCTTGCCTCTGTCCAGATCGAGGGCCACCCGGTCTCCCTCCCTTTGCACACTCCTTCCCTCCCATGTTCCCCCACAGACCAGGAACCAAGTCCCTGGAGCCTGCTGGAGTCCCTCGTGTGTCCCAAGGATGAGGGTCCTGAGTCTAGAATGGAGACCCAGAGCCCAGCCTCTCAGGACTTAGACCTGGAGCCCCCCACAGAACTGGACTCTCTCTTTAGAGGCCTGGCCCTGACCGTGCAGTGGGAGGCCTGAGCAGAGAACAGGGCAGGTCGGGGCTTCCTCCTTGTCCCCACCCAAGCTCACATCGTTGGCCATCACTCCCACCCCCAACCTTGCCATGTGCTCTGCAGCCTTGCCTCAGGGGAATTCTCTTGAAAGAACCAGAGGAAAGAGGGACCTGGGGCCCCTGCCACGGCTGAGCGAGGTGTCAGAGCAAAGCGGCATGATAAGGACTCTGGCTGGAGGATTCTGAGTGTGCGGCACGTGCAGATGAGCTCCGCGGGGCAGGAGGGGACCATCAGAGTGCTGGGTGTTAATGCACGGAGACCTCACAGAGATACAGCGCCACTGGCTCCTAAGAGGCTGGACACGAAGTTCTCCACCCCACTCCCAGCCAGTTTCATAAGCTAATTCAACAGAGAGTGAGGTCTCTACCTCCTCCTGAGAAACGGAGCCTGGAAAGGACACCCCACAGCAGGCTGGGCCAAACCAGAACTTGGCCCATGATAGCACGATGGCAAGACTCCAGGGAGGGGTGCAGCCTGGGGCTCAGTCCCCACCAAGCCGCTGTTGAAAATCCACACTGTCTCAACCTGGCTCCTCTGCCAGAGGCTTTACCCCAGGGGAAAATCAGGTCTACCCGTGAGGGAGAACACACAGGCCTTTCCAGCCCGCAGAAGCTGTAGACCCTCTCCGGAGAGCAGGATTCGTAAGGAACGGCGGCGGGGTGGAGGGGAGGCACACGGCCCCCAAGAAAGAGTACACACTTCAAGACTTTGAAAACTCAGCCTTGGGTTCAGCTCATCTGGGTTCAAATTTCCACCTTACCACTTACCAGCTGTATGACTTCAAGCAAATGAATCACTGCTCAAAACCTCAGTTTCTTCACCTGTAAAATGGGGATCGTAAGACCGACTCCACGGGGTTGTGGTGAGGATGACGTTAACAATGTCTATAAAGCATTTCATGGGGCCTGGCCCGTGGGCAGTGCCCAATCAATGTAGCTACGTCCCCTTGTGATTTTTTGTAATCGGGCCGCACAGTGAGTGACCCACTCCCCCAGCTCAGGGTGGTTTCACATGGGGCATTTTTTCGTGGGCTCAAATTATCCTGACTTTTTCAGGATTGCTCGAGGCCAGGCCAGAGGGGCTAGACTACCTGGGGGAGGTGGAAGGACGGCGGGGCCTTCTGGAAACAGGGTCCAAAGACAAATGGAGCCTTCTCTCTGAGGTTGCAGGGGGAAGTTGTTTGGGAGTGCGGTGGCATTCCCTGAAGATCTCCTTCCCCACACCTCAGCAGAGGCAGTGAGGTGCTCGGTACTTGGTGTTCGGTACTTGGTGGTCAGTACTTGGTGCTCGGTGCTCGGTGCTCGGTACTCGGTGCTCGCTCACTTGCCTTTCTGCCCCCGTGGCCGCTCTCCCATAAGGAAATGGCTCCTTGCTTGTGCTTACAGCATGCTGGCATGTCCTTTGTGTCATTCACCTCCCAGATGACCCTAGGATGAGATAACCAAGGTCCAGAGAGAAGGGACCCAGCTAGGGGGCCTCCCACTGAAGCCAGGACACCGACACCGCTGGAGCTCAAACCCAGCGTTTCCATCCTCCTCACGAGAAGGAGCTTCCCACACTAGTGTGGGTTCTCGGAGATGGGATGGAGGGGGCGGAAGGAAGGCGGCCCCAATGGGGTCTTTAAGGGGTCAGGACCTGTTGACACCCTGTTGTCCCAAAACCTCTTCTGAACATTTCTAAGAAACAAGATCAACGTCTGTTGCCTCAGCATGACCTTCCCGAGTATACAATGTCCTCCGTTCTCTGCACCCAGATGTGTCTCCCACCTCTTCCTCACCACCCCCCCACCCACACACAACACAGCACCAGCTGGTGGTGCTCTTATCTGCTTGTTATTAATTTTTAACATCTCTTCAGGGTCACGGGTCTAGATCCAATATCTCCATAACAGAGGGGTGGGCCACCCTCCTGACCACCTCGGCTGCTCTCTCAGCAGCCGCTAAGGTGGCCCCGTGATTATTCCCCTCCCCCACACTGCAAACAAGTCTATTTCCTGTCACTTGGGGTGAACTTGGCCAAAGGTTGACTATCTTCAGTAATGAGAAACAACTTAACAGCCAGACTGTTCTCACCAGGTAAGTGGGACAGGGAGTCACAGAGATAGATCTATTTTTAAGGCCATAAAAGGGCTGAGAAGCTCTCTAAGCTCCTAGGGGTGACAGATGTCCCAGCTATCCATGACTTTCTGAGGGTGGAGCCTGAGTGCCTAAGAGGAGAGAGGAATGGCTCTGAGCCCTGTGAGCCTCCCAAGCAGGCAGCCCAGGCTGGCAGATAGGGCTGGAAGCAGCCAGAAGGCAAAGGGCCTGAAGCCCCTCTGGGCAGAGGCATTGGCATCCCCTAGTATCCTAGGCCCTGACCCCATTACCAGGAATCTGCATAGCCTTGCCGCACCTAGCCCTGCTGAGGGAGTCTTCGCAGGAATAAACAGATGTGGCAGCCGCTAGCAGGACTGCAAGCAAGAAGGAGGAACTCAGGGAGCCTGGGTGGCTCAGTGGGTTAAGCCTCTGCCTTCGGTTTAAGTCATGATCCCAGGGTCCTGGGATCAAGCCTCGCATCAGGCTCTCTGCTCAGCAGGAAGTCTGCTTCCCCCCTTTCTCTCTGCCTGCCTCTCTACCTACTTGTGATCTCTGTCTGTCAAATAAATAAATAAAATCTTAAAAAAAAAGAAGGAAGAACTTAGCCATGTCGCTTACGGGTTCACTCATCCTCCTCCCGGTAAACTGCCATGGAACTTTGCATTATTGATATTTTGCGAGGAAGAATGTGGCTTAGAGAGGTTACTTGCCCACGTTGGTGTCCTAAACTTGCCGCATTGTGAGAATCCCCTGGGAACATATGAAAAACGCAGCTTCCCCAGCCCCACCCAGACCCACTAAATCAATGGCTCCTGGGGAATCTGTATTTCTAATAAACACCTTTGGCGATGCCTCTCAGGCAAGTGGAGGGAACAAGGTCCTCATACCAACAGTTTCCTTGTGGATTGCTTCAAATCACCTCCCAGGAGTCGCCCTTATTCCAGCCCCTGGATGGGGGTGCGGGGCAAGGCTACTCAGGGGGTATTTCCACCCGTGAAGTCTGCAGACCTCTGCCCCCCCACACCCCTGGCCCCGGGCACATACAGGGGTTGCCTGAGTTCCCACTCAGAGGATAGGGCCCCTGAGACTAGAGCTCCTCCCGGGTCCCAGAGGCTGGGTCTCTCTGTGCCCCTCCCAGGTCCGAGCATCAGCCTGAACAAGGAGGCCATGACCATGCATCACCTCCAAGTCTGATCCCCTGTGGCTGTCCCCAGCCGAGGTTCCAGAAAGTGAGACAGAATCAATCAGCAGAGGCAGGAATGTCCTCACTTGCTGTGGCTGATGGGTCACAGCCCTGAGACACCCTGACCCCCATGCTCAGCCCCTAGGCTGCTCAAGGCCACTTTCCTTTCCCACGCTCAGGAGGAAGTGGCAGAGGGATGATACATTTTGACCTGTAAGTCTGAGAAGAACCATAAGCAGAATTAACTGAGTGGGGAGAGGGACAGAAGGAGGGAAGGGAGAGAAGCAGGAGGAAAGTAAGGCTGGTGTCTGAAATAGTGGCGTGGAAGGTCAAGGTGTTGGGTACGTGAATTTGAACAACTGTCCTTAATGCTCATACTTCCAGGGAAGGCAATAAAAGGGAGAAGAAGAGAAGGAAAGGGGAGAAAGAAGGAGATATTGAGGGGTACTACCACGAGGAGCCAGCTACTGTACCCGGCAATTTATGCATCTTAACCTCATTTGAATCTCACTACCATTCTGCAAGATAGGTATTCATTCATTCATTCATTCATTCTTCAGCAAGCATATATGAAGGGGCTAGTTGTAGGGCAGGCGCTGTTCTCGGGGCTAGGGATACAGTGGACAAGACAGGCAGGCGAGCTTCCTGTGTTTTAGAACTTACCTCTAACTCACCAACAAAGAAACTAAGTTAGCCCAGAGAGGAGGCCAGGGTCCCTCCATTAGTGAGCGCAGGGGCCAGAGGCTGGGATTTCAACCGAGGTTTGTAGAATTCCAAGTCTCACCTGCGGGGTCAGCTGTGTGCTCCTTAAGACACTTCCAGACCTCCCCCAAGCACTGCCCCAGTGAGGAAGGAGGGCATCACTGGGCTGAATGGGAATCCCACACACAGAAGGAGGGTAGGCTCTCAGCATTTCTAGAGCTATGGAATCATCAGTGGCGTTCTCATCGAGCCAGTGTCTCCAGGGAGCCGGGCAATCATGTGCCCTAACCCAATCTTCTCATTCTCCCTGGAAGACCAGCATCATGGAGCCCACTGTACAGATAACAGGGGCAGAAAGGTTGAAGTGACTCACCCAAGGTCCTACGGATAGTAGCGGTGGCCCCTCCACCAGGCTGCCTTGGGGGAAAGGCAGTCACAGGACCAGTTTAAATGTCCGTCTCCTGCTGCTTTAGAAGCCCACACCACCCTGCTGTATGTACAGATTCACACTCACACCTCACGGAGAGTGTATACACGTGGGTCTTGGAAAGTCCTTTTGAGGTCAGCTCCATACAAGAAGGAAGACAGACACCAACTGTTCTCCCCAGAAGAGGCCTTTAACACTGTCCCCAGGGAGGAAGGGGGAGAAGCAGGAGAGTTTAGAAAGAGGGTTTCAAATAGGGCAGGAGATTAAGATTTTAGCTGAAGAGTTCACTTGCATTCGCTCACTTTCTCCCTCTCCCTCCTCCCACCACCCCCCAGCCCCCAGTTCTAGAGAGCTATCCCTGAGACACTGGAAAGATCGATGGTGTTTCCGGCCCCAGGAGGAGGCCAGGGAGGGGAGCTGTGCTCTCTGGACCAGAGCTGACACCCCCTTCCTCAAACCTGGTCAATCCTCAAGACCTGGCTCAGGGGTACCTTCCTGATCGCCCCCCGCCACCATTCCTGCCTGTCTCCTCACCTAAATGAAAGCTTCCTCCACACATGGGTGTTAGTCCCCTCTGCCTGCAAAGGGTGGGCGTGAACGAACGTGGGGGGAAGAACTGAGATTCAGGAGGGGCTGTGGCAAAGGCTGGGAAGACAGAGTGGCCACTCGGGAACCCCAAGAAATGCCGCCCCGTGAAGGAAGAGGCCCCTGTCGGGGCCACACCCCACGCAACACAGGGCCTGGCGTGAGAAGCAAGCTGCTTCCATTTTGACCAGTGATATGGTACCAGCACTAAATACTGGTTTTAGGTCACATTCTTTCCGCTGTCTTCACGAAGAGTTCCACTGCTCACGGTGGGGGGTCAGATTAGAGACGCTGGGTGTCTGCCCCAAGGCGCCAGTCAGAACCCCAGCAGCAGGGAAGACAACCCCGTAGCTGCCTTCCCTCCAACCAGGCCTGAGCTCTTACCTTCCCTCTACTTCAGTTGGGGCTGGAGGTGGGAGGGTGGGCTCTAGAATTGGGCAGAAGGAATCCTGCTGAGGGAAGGAGCCCTGTGGGGAGGCTGCGGTGGGGGTGGGGAGGGCTCCACCTGTTGCTGCCGCCTGAGCGGGGCTGGCCTGGAGGGACAGCCCCTCCTCTCTGCCCCCCCTCCCCATAGTTCCCATCCATTGTCATCAACTGTCTCAGCGCTGCTATATTTAAGGCCCACGCAGGCTCCAGGATCACATTCTTTTCCCCGTCCCTGCTGAGCCCAGGGCAAGAAGAAACCAAGGTCCGGCTCATCCCCTGGAATCGTCTCCCCAGAGACGCCTGAGTGTGCGTAGCTGCCTCTGTGAGTCCCCTCCAGGGATCGGGGTGGGCAGGGACACCTTCAGAAAGTGAGCCCCTCAGTTTTCCATTAGGAAGTGGGGTGTGTGTGTGTGTGTGTGTGTGTGTGTGTGTGTGTGTGTTGGGAAAGGAGCCTGAGGGATTTGGGAAGAAAAAGTACACGCGTGCTTAGGTAGCACCCCTGAGTGACAATCGGAGGGGACTGTGGCGACCCGCGTCCCCTCACTGTTCTGTGCGGCCCTCCGTCGTCTGTGCTGAGCCCTCTGTGATGTGACAGCTGCTGGAGAGACGATCGGGAATGCCCGCAGAGTGGATGGGCCCAGAGTGAGCTGACAGGCCCGGCATAGCTAAGGGACTCCTGGCCTCCGGAGGTCTGCTTGGCCCACCAGGCAGGCGGGGAAAGGGAGGAAGCCCTCCAGGCCTGACTCTCAGGGCCAGGAGGGCACGCGTCCAGTCCAGGCTCACTGGCAGGAAACCGAGGCCCAGAGAGGGAAGGGGTGGCCTCGGCCACTCCACGGCAGGGTCAGAATTCTGGAATCAGAAGGTGGCAGAGCACGGCCGGCCCCTGGGACCCAGCTTTCTGCCCTCGGGCTCTGCCAGTCCCTCAGCTGCTGTGCCCTGCCCTTTCCCTCCTGAGGAAGGGGTTCAGCCTCCTTGCCCCTGGTCTCTGGGGGTGCCCGTGAGAGGGCCTGGTGAGAAAGCAGACTGGGGCTGGGGAGAAAAGGGGAGGCCATGCTGTGGGACCCATGACCCAGGCCTTGTATCCCTGGGAGAGGGCAGGGGGCTGCTTCCCCGAGGTCCACACCCTGCCGACCCCTCCCCGCCAGGAGCACATGCTGCTTCACTCCCACTGCTGTTTGATCCCAAGCAGTCAGTGCTTTAAAAATAATTGATGGCTCATCTGCTAAAGCTGGGGGGGGGGGCTCTGGCTGCGGAAGGCCCAGGAGGTCAGGGATGGGTGCCAGTCACCGCCCCCCCGCCACGGTGCTAATCAGGAACAGAGCATCCGGGGAAGGGAGCCAGCAGCTGATGCCAGCGAACGTTCCTCAGCTGCTGGAGCCAGGGCCACGGTGTCCCAGGAGAGGTGGGGGGAGGGGGCCTCCCCATCGAGGCCAGTTCCCAGGGCTGTGAGGAAGGAGGCACAGAATGAGCCTGGGCCAGTCATTCTCTGGGAGCGAGCAGAGCCTGTTCCTTGGGGTGGGGGGGCCACATGGGAAGCCCAAGGGGTGACAGTCCTCTTACATTCAGCTCAGGTCATCTGCCGGAGACCAAGGACGCTTGGGGCAGGCTTTGGTTCTGGCTAACACTGCAGTAATCCAGATACTAAAAGGGAACACACTTTTGGGAACTAGAAAGGGTAAATGCCCATAGAAATTGTCCCCCCTGACACCCCACAACAGGCCCACAGGGCCATGGTGCTCTAATGAGGCCAGCGGGCCCATCTCCCATGCTATGGACTTAGAGAAGCGGTACACACACACACACACACACACACACACACACACACACACACATTCCACCACTGCCAGGAGGACCTTCAGGGAGACTGGGGCCAAGGACAATATCAGGTCTAAGCCTGGCAAGGACCCTCCCGGGTCAGAGGCCTGCCCCCCTGAACTCCCACCTGAAGGAGATATGGAAGCCTCTCCAGGGACTATGGTCCGAATCCTAGAGCCTCAGCATCAGAGGGACCCTCGGAGACCAGCTGTGACACCACGGCCCAGACTGGGGCACGAACTTTGTGCAAGAACCCAAAACAGCTCGTTCCTGGGCCTTCCACTCTCCCTGCCTGCCTCTCCACACCCATGGAGTCACTCCCCGATCCCTGAGGCTCCCTCCACACTCGCTGAACCCAGCTCTGACTGGGTACCACCTGTGGCCCAGACCTGAGCCTCAGGAATACAAAGGGGGAGCGCTCCATCATGATGCCCTTATGAGAAGAACGGCCCTGTGGCCTACTGTGTGCCCAGCCACAGTCAAGGCCTGGTCTGGAGTAGACATGTGTCATAGATGTCAAGAGAGCTCAGAGTCAGGTGCCACTCATAGTCCCAGCCTCAAGCAGCTGGGTGAACTTGGACAAGCACGGTCCCTCCTCATCAGTAAGACAGGAAGATAATGGGGCCAGCACACTGAAAACACTCACTGTTGTTACTTTTAACTCACTTATAGTCTTGTTGGAGAGTGACGATGTACAAATACGAACTAATTTCATAAGGGGAGGTGTTTTCTGAATCAGAGCTAGACTGCGGAGAGCAGACAGAAAAAGCATGAAAAGGATTAAAGGAGAGAAAAATTCTAGGTGGCGGATAGTTTTTTGGCAGGGTTACTCCGAAAAATCATACTAATATCTAACGCTTCCATGGCACTTGCTATGCTCCTAGCACTCTTCCAACCTTGACCACCATCCTGGAAAGTCAGTAGACCCATTCACAGATGAGGAAACTAAGTCACAGAGTCTTGCCCAAGGGCACACACCTGTAGCTGGAATGAGAAGCGGGACCATGCCCAGAGTCCCCACCCCTGACCCTTGCACCAACGGAAGTATGCTCTCTTGGCTTGGGCTGTAAAGCCTGAGTGGGGCTCAGCAGGCCAGAAGGGGGGAAAGGTTCCCCCCAGAGCAGCAACCAGTGCAGGCAAAGGCTCCGAGGTAGGGCTGGGTGGGCGTGTGCAGGAAGAGTGAGGACATCTGCCCATCTTGAGTCACAGAGCAGCCCTCGGACACCACAGTGTTGGATCACTCATCAGTGGAGGCCCAGAAAAGGGAAGGCTTTGCCCAGGTCACGGTCAAGGGGAGGGCAGAGCTGTTGCTCATGCAGCCGCAGAGTGCAAGGACTGATGCACTAGCCAGGCTCAGAGTGCGAAGCCTGTCTCTGTCCTGTTGGCCAGGTCCCTGCCCCCTCCCTGGCCTCCCTGCTGTCTGCCCCCTGGAGTGAGAACTCCCACCCCACAAACTTCCCAGGGATGCCCGGGACCACGTGGGGAAGGGATGGGCAGGTGCCTGGTAGAATGACCGTGCGCCCCACTTGGCAGGTTGTTGCTCTCGCAGCCATGACTCTGCCCCACAGCCCTGGAAATGTGGGGGAGCCCCGGCCCCCCCAGGCCGTGGAGGTCCACCGGCTGGAACACCGCCAGGAGGAGGAGCACAAGGAGGAGCGGCAGCACAGCCTGCACATGGGTTCCTCAGTTCGGAGGAGGACCTTCCGCAGCAGGTGGGATCATCAGGGACCCCACCCAGGCCACTGTCCCACCCCGAAGGGTCTGAGTGGGGAGGCATAGCCTGCTTTCGGGATAAGCCAGTCTGAGGTAAGAAGTTCAAAACTGTTGTCTGGAGACCCTTCTTTCTGGAGAATCCAGTCTGAGGTGGGAAGCACAGCCTTGCTTTATGGAGATCCCAGTCTGAGGTGGGAGGCACAGCCCTGCTTTGTGGAGGTCCCAGTCTGAGGGGGGAGGCATAGCCCTGCTTTGTGGAGATCCCAGCCTGAGTGGGGAGGCACAGCCCTGTTTTGTGGAGGTCCCAGTCTGAGCGGGGGAGGCACAGCTGTGCTCGCTAGTGTCCTGAGACAGGTTAGGTAGATGCTGTCCCCCCTGCTGTCCCTTAAGCTCAGGGACACTGGGGCCAGATCTCCAGGCAATCCTGCACCAGCCCTTAACTCCCTTTTCCCTGGGCAGTGAGGAAGAGTATCAGTTCAGCGCCGCAGACTACGCCCTCGCAGCCGCCCTGGCTCTGACGGCCTCCTCAGAGATATCTCGGTAAGTCAGGTGACCTTTTCAGACAGCGCTGGGCTGAGAAAGGGCCAGTCCCCTGCCTCTACTAGGCTCCCACATTGGACTTACAGACTCTTCCCAGAGTTACATCTAGCACGGGGGCCCAGAACACTCTCTGGGTGGGTCCCCAGGCAGTAGTGAGACCCACCCCCGTGGGAGAGGGTGGGGGCCACACTTCACCACGGGACTTTGCCAGAGAGCATTGGGAGGCCGAGACCTGGGTTAGAAGGCCCGGTTCCTGGTCCTAGCAGCTTGAAGCAAGTCCCTGCCCTATAAAATAGGGGGACAACTCCTGTCCACTTGGTCGTCGTGAAGACAAGAGGAACAAAGACTTGTGAAAGGGCCTTGGGAACTATAGCCATAGTACTTATTATGCACCTACTGAGAGAAGGGCATTCAGGTATTTTGGAAGCAAGAGAGGATTAAAAGCTGCTCTTGTCCTCAACAACCTTAAAGTGCAGCTGGCAAGGCTGGCGTGGGGAGGCCGGGCAGCCCTGGCCAGGGTGCCCCCATGAACCCTGGGCCCTCGGCCGCTGCCTGCCTCTGCTGCGCAGGGAGTCCCAGCTGAGGCGCCAGACCTCCGCCGTGGAGCTGGAGGACCGGGGGCAGAAGCGAGTGGGCTTCGGCAACGACTGGGAGAGGACGGAGATCGCCTTCCTGCAGACCCAGTGGCTGCTGCGCCAGAGACGCGACAGGAAGGCGCTGAGGCGGCGGGTGAGGGGTCTGGGGGAACTGCGACCCCTGGGGGCCACCCAGCTCACCTGCCCTCTTCCCAAGGGGTGGCTGGACATCCCGGAAAGAGTCCAGACTCTGGTCTGGGACTGGGTCTGAAGGCTGGCGTCCCCGCCCTCCTGCTGTGTGACCTGGGGCAAGCAGCTGACCCTCCCTGAGCCTCAGTTTTCTCACCTGTAAAACAGATGTGTGTGGTGTACACACTCTCAGGGATGAGGTGGGGATTTTAAACCAGACTGGGCTTGTAAAATGACCTTCCCAGAAGAACCTCTGGAAATACTATTCCTGACAAACATCAGGGATCTGAAGCCATCCTCGGTGCCCCCTCCCGGGGCAGGAGAGCATAGCTAACACTCACAAGGGCTTTCTCATTGCCCGTGATTTTTCACATACTAATTCCCTTAATCCTCACTACAACCCCACAGGAAGGTGGGGAATATTATTATCACCCCTATTTTACAGATAAGGAAACTGAGGACTTGCCTATGGTCTCACAGGCGGGAAGTGGCAGAATCTGGCCTTGACCCCAAGCCAGCTGTTCCAAAGCCCATGCCCTGCCCCCTGTGCCACCTTGCCGCTCAGCTGACACTCCCAGAGCCTGAGTGTTCGGGGGAACAGTGACAGCAAAGATGGGGAGATGTGATCTCCTGGCTCATGGGAGTCACAGATCCCCTCCCGCCTCCAGACAGAGGAGAAGGTCCGGGAGGCCAAGGAGCTGAGGGAGCTGTGTTCCGGCCGGGGGCCCTGGTTCTGGATCCCTCTGCGCTCCCACGCCGTCTGGGAGCATACCACGGTCCTGCTGACCTGTACTGTCCAGGCTTCGCCTCCACCCCAGGTCACCTGGTAAGCCACCGCGGCAGGAGAGAAGGGGGTCCTCACTTGCCCCCAGGCTCTGAGCTTGCAGGGTTAACTGTGTGTACTTTACATCCCAGCACCTCCTTCCAGGAGCCCACTTCCTCCCCGCCCCCCGAAGTTCTTGCTGCCTTAGGAAAGCTGCAGCCCCATAGACCCTGAGCTCGGCCCGCCCCCCCCCCTCCCCCCAGAGAGCAGCAGCTGCTCCAAGGCTCAGGATGGGTTATTCTTAGCCTCCTCCCGGCCAGCCTGGGGCAGGAAGACACGGCCACTGGGGAGCCAGCCCTTGTAAAAATATGACTCTGGTGGCAGAAGGCAGCTGCTCTGAGCTGGGCGTCTCCAGGCTTGGAAGATGATGGCGGGAAGCAGGCAGGGGGCAGAGGAGCACCCCCCCCCCTCCAGCAAGGAACTCAGACCTGGAGTGAGAGCCCTGTGTCCAGACCTTGCTCTCTCTACAAACGCAGGGTGTGGCTCCAGCCACATCTCAACTTCTCCGGTCCTGTTCCTTTCTCCTGTTCTGTAAAATGGGTTGAAGGCCTCCTGCCCAGCCTGCGTGTGGTGAGGATTTAATGCCACACTTACGGGGAAGCCTCAGAGCTTAAGAGGGGCTGGGAAAGTAGAAGACACCATTCCTGGGAGTGTAACCACAGCAGAAGCTGACCAAGGGGACGGGAGGGGAAGGGAGGTGGCCAGTGTCTCCCACTGTTTAGGGGGCTCCCTCTGGGTCTTAGACCCGGGGTCAGGCATGCTGGGGGATAAGGAGAGGATTTCAACAAATAGCTACCAGGAGAGCGATCGGCCCCAGGCCCAGATTCAGGCACTGAGGCATAGAAATGAACCAGACACAACCTCCCCTCAAAGAACGCTCAGCCCCAAAGAGAAATGTCATCATACAGAGAAGTACATTCATGGGTGCAGTTGGGAATACAAGAGTGAAGACGAAGACAGTGAGGTGGCTGCCTCCCCCTGGAGGATCCAGGAAGGCTTCTCAGAGGAGGTGACACATAAGCCAGATCTTGAGAGTGAATAAGGCTGTGGTCTAGTAGGAGAGAGAGGATAAGCACACAAACAATAGAGATCATGAAGGGAAAAGCAACATTGTATCCTTGAACCCACTTTTACTGACCCACCACTTTCTTCTCCTTTGAGCCCTGGGGCCACCCATGGGTCAGAGAGGTAGTGTGACTTGTCTAAGGTCACACAGCCAGTTTGAGTCCGAATTCAAACTTGGGTCTCTTGCCTCCCAACCATCGGTGTTGCTACCGGCCTAGAGAGTTCGAAAGTGAAAATTGGGCTTGCTGTTCCTCCTTGAGGCACATGTAATGCTTCAGAAGTCAGAGACAGAGAAAGCACTTAGGCCAGGAACAATCAGGAGAGGCATCGAGGAAGCGGGCTTCGGGGCTGGTCATTGCCAGATGACACGCACTCACAAAAGGGTGCGGGGAGCTGGAATTCGTGCTGGGCACTGGATTTCTATGGGGACCAAGGCAGTCCCTGGCTGCAAGCGGCTGGCCAGGTAGGAGGACTGCTCCTGCCAGCTGGCCTGGGTTGAGGAGGGGGTCAGTGCCTCAGCTGTCCTGCCCGGTGGCCCCGCCCTGCCCTGCCCTGCTCTGGCACTGAGGCCCACATCTAAGGCATTCCGGAGGAGCCTCTCAGAGAAGAGACTCCCGTCCACCCTGCCAGCAGTGTTGCCACAGCAGGGAGCTGAGTGTGGTAAGTGGTGGAAACAAGGCCAGGCACCCCTCCAGCAGGAGCAACACAGGTGGCCCCCGGTGCTCCTGGTTTTGGGGATCCAGTTTTCCGCTGTCGGCCGGTCAGTTTGGGCAGGGCCATGCACTGTCCTGGCATTGGCCCCCAGGCTCTGTCCAGTTCCTGGCAGATACCCTCCCCCAGGTCAAAAGGAAGATCCCGGCGCACCCAGGCTCGTCAGGCGAGTACATTCATTCAGCAATTATTGAGCACTTCCTGAATGCAGGGACAACAACAGGACAAGTCAGGCAAGGCCCAGTCTGGCCACATTAAGGTGGTAGAGGTAGGCCCTGGCCATGATTCTAGATGATATCGGAATCAGTCTCCCAGGCCCAGCAGCCTTCAAAAGTAAAACCCAATACGGAAATCTGTGAAGAAAAAACCATTGAGATAAATAATAAAAACCTCACTGTGTTATGAGGGCCTCTCTGAGCCAGGCTGTGGGCCTGACGCCTCGCCTCTGTCATCTGGGCACTGTTTTATGACTGGCTGTCCCGTAGGGTCAGTGGCACAGCCTGTGTCTTCGAGGGGCTGCCTTGAGGTGGGAGACAGGGCCCCAGCGAGAGGCAAGATAAACACCGAGGTCTCTGGCTGTCCAGGCCTTGCCCAGAGCTGCCGCTGCTGCTTTTTCCTTTGAAAGTTGGAAGCTGGCCAGGCCGAGGTGTCTGGAATGTTCCTGATAAGTGGGGGTAGGGGGAACTGACTTTGGTCCCCAGGCCTAGGAGAGGTAGAAAGATTGGTTGTCAAGATAAGGCACTGCCCTCCCCAAAGAAGACTTAGTTGGGTTTCTTTCAGAAGAGGGTGCAGCCTGGAAGGGGGGTGGTGATGGGGTGTGGGTGTGGCACTGTTTGGTTGCCATGGACACAAACAGGGTGTGGGGAGAGCCGAGTCCCAGGAAGGTGATGCGCTGAGCCCAGGGCGCCCTCTCTCGGCTGCGGCCTCCCTTCGACCTCAAACACCACTGGGGCTGACTGTCCCCCCAACAGCCTCATAGACACAGAGGCCCAGAGAGGGGGACTGACTTGGGCAAGGTCACACAGCCAGCTGGGTCAAGAACCATGGCCTCCCAAGCTTCACAGACTTTCACTCACCAGCCGTGACTCCTTAGGCCTCCAAACCCCAACAAGGGGCTGTGGACAGACAGAGCCCCATCCCCAGAAATTCTGACTCCAGAATGATCTGGGACGCAGGCTGGGCACGGAGATTTTCTTAATGGCTTTAATAAGACAGGAGTTTATTTTTCTTTTGTCTGCGCGCCTGAGTTGGACAGGTTGGGGCAGCTGTGTGACTCTGCTCACAGACTCTGCTCCCCTCACTGCTGGAGGGCACAGCCCTGGGCTTCCTTGTGCAAGATGGCCACCGTCTGGGCCACATTCTTGCCGTCACATGGAGGGAACTATGACATAGAAGGGGGCAAAGGGTCATCAGTAGCGGCCACATGGCACTTGTGCTTTCTTTGTGTTGACAAGTTTTAGTTACATGGCAACACCTAGTAGAAAGAGGGCAGGAGGGCACCAGGGTGGCTCAGTGGGTTAAGCCTCTGCCTTCGGCTCAGGTCGTGATCTAGGAGTCTGGGGATCGAGCCCTGCATCGGGCTCTCTGCTCAGTGAGGAGCCTGCTTCCCCCACTCTCTTGCTGCCTGCCTCTCTTGTGATCTCTCTCTGTCAAATAAATTTTAAAAATCTTTAAAAAAAGAAAAAGAGGGCAGGAAGTTGGTGTCACATTGGGTGGCTCAGTGATGAATCCTGTTCCTTTAGAGTAAGAGGGAGGGGCACCTGGGTGGCTCAGGTGGTTTTGCCTCCTGGACTCCTGATCTTAGCTCAGGTCTTGATCTCAGGGTCGTGAGTTCAAGCCCTGTGTTGGGCTCTACACCCGGCATGGAGCCAACTTGAGAAAAGAAAGAAAAAGAAAGAAAGAAGGAAAGAAAGAAAGAAAGAAAGAAAGAAAGAAAGAAAGAAAGAAAGGAAGGAAGGAAGGAAGGGAGGAAGAAAGAGGGAATGGCCACTGGAGACCAATGAACAGCTTCTTATACAAATTTCCAAAGGTTTCTGTTCAGAACCCCGGCAAGCTGTCTCAAAGCACCCTAATGAGAGCCAAGATAAAGAACCATCCTCCTGAGAGGCTGACAAGGGAGGAAGAATGGGGCATCTTCTGTGGCAACCCCCTCAGAGGGTAGCTGCCACTAATTATAGGCTCCATCTTCTCTGTCCCCCCACCCTTCCTGGAAGGAGAATGAACCCCGGAGTGTGGCCAGTGCTCGGGGCACTAGAGAAAGTTTTACATATCTTGCTGCATTTGATTTTCCCCACAACCTTATGAAGTTAGTGCTCTTATTACTCCCATCTCACAGATGAGGACAACCAAGGTTCAGAGCAGAGAAGGTGCTGTCTCTCGTCCCATAGACAAGTAAACAGCACAAAGCTGAGGTTGGAATCCAGGCCTGAGAGCCTCCGGGTCCTTCCCCCTCAGAGCCACGCTGCCTGCCACAGACCTTTGTATCCCCACAGGTACAAAAATGACATGAGAATCGATCCCCGCCTCTTTCCCGCTGGGAAGTACCGAATCACCAACAACTATGGGCTCCTGACGCTGGAGATTAGAAGGTGAGACTGTCACCCCTAGAGAGACCCATGACCTCCAAGCCCCAACCCCCCCACCCAAAGCCAGAGCAGGACTTCAAATCCTTATTAACTGAGTCAGCTTCGTGTTCAGAAGAATCTGGGGTGCTCATTAAAACACTGATTCATGACATGGGGCCTCCTCTTGCCTCCAGAGAGTCAGATTAAGTGGGTCTTATTCTGGAATGGGGACTGGACATCAGTATTTAACAGATACTCTTAGGTCATTCCAATGCCCTGGAATACACGAGAAGAAATTCGTAGCCAGAGGCCAGCTGGATGGACTGAATGCTGAGCTGGGAATGCTGAGAGTGCTCCCTGCCGGGGAGAGAAAACACACACACACACACACACACACACACACACACACACACACACACACAGAGGCACAGCAGCAAGGAGAGGCGGTTGGAGGGGAGAGAGCTGGATGGGCCTTTCAGGAGATAGTGAGTCTTAAACATGGTTTTGAAGGGAAAGGAGTGGGGCTCCTGGGTGGCTCAGGCAGTTGAGCATCTGACTCTCGATATTGGCTCAGGTCTTAATCTCAGGGTTGTGAGTTCAAGCCCCATATTGGGTACAGAGCCTACTTAAAAAAAAAAAAAAATGAAGGCAGAAGCAGCACGCATGGAGTGCGGGCACCGGGGGCTGTGAGCACAGTGCCCCCCAAAGCACACATTAGGGCTCCCATGAGCTACCACGTGCTGACTTCCTGCCGGTGCCAAGCCCTGTGTGAGGGGACACACACACACACACACACACACACACATACAATTAATTCTGCTCATCACCATTCCCGCAGGGAAGTCTTGTCTGTGGTGCAGTAAAGGACACCCAGGCTCCAAAAGATGTAGGGTCCTGCATGGCTTGTATAGGGCAGGAGCTGAGTTTGAGGCCGTTCCCCACAGCTGGGTTCCTTCCAATACACCAATCCCTCCATCTGAACCAACTTGGGCTTCAGAGCCACAAATCTGGACAGGACATCGATCCTACCCTCCAGAAGCAAAGTGGGGAGACATGGACATAAGTATCTGACCACAGGAGACCATAGAGGGTGGGGGCCGTGGGCTGGGCAATCAGGGAAGGCATGCAGGGTCAAGGTTGCCTAGAGAGGCAGGTGGGCCCAGTCCTTGAAGCAAGACAGATTCCCACCCCAAGCAGTCAGGGTAAGAGCGGGGATACCAAGGAGCCTCTCTGCTTGCTGATGGGGCCAGATGGCCACAACCTAATGACTCTTTTGTCCCCAGTGTAGCCCTGGGATGGACCCGGCACAAGCTCTGGGAATGAGATGGGGTTGGCCTGACTAGTGATGAGACTGAGGACTGAGACTGAGAACACCTGGGCATCTGGCCCAGTTCTGGCACAGACTGGCAGGGGTGCCCCGCTCCTGCTCCAAGTCCGTGCCCCGCTCCTCCTCCAGGATTCTGATTTGGAGGTGTTGACAGGGCAGGAGGCTATGCCTGGGAGCGAACTTGTCACCTTGAAGCTGGGTTGAATTCTGGGTGCTGTGTGACTCTGGGCAAGTAACTTGACCCGTCTGATCCTACCAACTCAGGAATGACGATCATATTTTCACAGTTCTTCCACCTGAGTTGGGTTAGGCTGGTGTTATGTCCCTAGTTCTTCAGAGAAGGACATTGAGGCCCAGCAAAGGGCAGTGGCCAGTCCAAAGACACACAGCTTTTCAGAGCTGGGGCCTGAACCAAAGCCTAAAGTCCCCACCCCCCGACCCCCGCCAAGCCGTCATGTGAATGCCTGCCTCTCCCACACGTGGGGACTTGAGTTTCCCATGGAGCCCAGCAGTCTTGGGGGGGCCCTTCCTCTCTCCTTTTCAGATGCACCGTGGAGGACGCAGCCACATACACGGTGAAGGTGAAGAATGCCTATGGCCAGGCCTCCTCCTTCGCCAAAGTCCTTGTCCGAAGTAAGCACTCCCATTCCCACCAGCCAGGCCAGCCCACAGCACACCCAGGGTGAGCAGAGGGGACGTGAATCTGCGCTTAGACTTGAGGACGGCCCCTTGATGCAAGGGTATTGGGTCTGGGACCAGGTGACCAAGACAACCATAGAGATTCACTTCCCTGGAGCCTGAGGAACAAGGGAGAGTCCCTCAGATTGCACAACCTATACAACTATCTCCAAAGGCCGTGTTCATTTCATTGGGCTGGGCTGGGGGGTCAGGACCCAGCTTATGGCCCCCAGGAGGGTGGCCTGGTCCTGCCAGCCCTCCTGAGGGGGTCCTTAGGGGGAAAGCCTGAGCCCTCCCAACTCCCCTCTGGACCTCACTGCCCCAGTTGGGTTCTGGTGCGTATTTCCCAATGGAGCAGTTCCCGACTGGTGGGGTTCCCCCAGGGGCATCTGAGATGATGGCACAAGGCAGGGGAGACACTCGGGAGTCAGCCAGACCCGTGTCCACATTCTGGCTCTGCCGCTGACTGGCTGTGTGAGCCTGGGGCACCTCGCTTCACTTCTCTGAGCTTCCTCAACTGTAAAGGGGGTCTCCCCCCATCTCGCTCAGGTGCTCAGGTGGATTAAATGAGATGGTAGAGGTAAAGCGTGGCCTGTAGTAGGTTTGGGGAAGCCGTAATTCTCTCTTCCCCACACCATGAGGAGGGCAGAGCATAGCCAGCAGGCCATGCCTCTGAGCCCAGGAGACTGCTACCTTGTCCTCAGGGCCCCTGAGAGAGAGGTTGCATACACACACATGCACTCACACACACACACACACACACACACACACACACGCACGCACTCACACACACTCCCTGGTCAGCAGAAGGCTGGCGTCCAGCCCCCTCCCTGCCTCTCATCAGACCTTGTCCTTCACAGTCCTCTCCCCGCATCTGCCCTGTTCCCCAAATAGCTCTTGAAAGGCAGCTGTCCCCTCCGCCAGTCCGGCTCTCTCTGGAATTTGGGCTGCCCTTATAGGCTGTGCCTAGATTCAAGACCAAGGTCAAGCATCAGGGCCCTGCCTCCCTCTGTCCACCCATCCTTCCCATCCCTTCTTCCAGACCCCTATCCCTCTCTCCATCAAGGCCAGCAACTCTGGGATCCACCCTCAGACTCCAGCCAGCCTCCTACTAGGGGATCCACTCACAGTCATTGCCATCCCTCCCCTCCTCTCATCTCCATAGCAACTGATAAAAGGCCCCGGGTTGGGAAGCAGGAGGTCTGGGTTCTAATCCTGAGTCTTTCACTGACTTTGTGTGACTCTGGGCAGCCTCCCAGCCCCCTCCAGGCATCACTCAGGAAGGGCCTTACCAGGGACCAGTCCCATCATGGCTTCAGGCTGCTGGGGTACTAGCTGAGGGATTATGCCTCAGTTTCTTCATCTGTATAAGAGGATGAAATGGCACCAACAGACAAGGCACTGTGAGGATAATATGTGAGTTAATATGTCCCATGTGAACGAGAGCTATTATTAGGCTCTGTGGTCTTTGTCAACATCACCCTGGATATCACCCGTAAGCCCCCAGATGGCCCTAGTCTTAGCGCTGCCCTTCCCCTGCTCGCTGCCCCCACCAGAAATCCCATGCTGACCAGAGTTGGCCTCTATGCAGACTGTGTGATCCTGACAGTGGGTCTGGGCAGAGGATGGAAATCACCATTTATTGAGCACTAACTGTGTGCCCGGTTCTGGCTGAGGGCTTTGTTCATGTGAACTCACTTATTCAGAACCCCACCATCAGGAGCGAGGAGCCACTGCCCCCAAGTTACCGAGAAAGGAGAGGCCCAGAGGGGTGAAGGAACTTCCAGCAGCCAGAGGGAGACCCACCAATAGACCAGGACGGAAACCCACATGCCTCTCATCTAATAGGGATGTGAGGTCTGAACCTTCTCAAACTCCATTTGCCTTGGATTTTCAGCTTACGTGGGGAAGGATGCTGGCTTCGATTCGGAGATCTTTAAAAGTAAGGAGGCTCAGGGAGCGATGGCCTTCGGGGAAGAGGGTGTCTGGGCTCCTTGTCATACCTTCTTCCATAGTCCCCTTCAGAATATTAACCAACCATTGCCCACAGAGGCATATCATTGCCTATGAGCTGTTCACACTTGCAGACTGGCTTCTGGGGGTCCCCAGGCACCCCAGAGCGGCCCCCAACTGCCGAGCTATCCAGGGGCAAAAACTGAGTGAGAAAGGCAAAGCCAAACAGACAAACGGACATGGCCTTTGGATAGCGGCTCTTCTGGCTCATCTGATCCCACCTAGATAAATCTCGGCCCCACCTCCACCAACCCCCAGGACCGGGCCCCTCCTTCCTGGCTAAGAGCACCCCAGAAACTATGCATCCTGACTCAGAGGAGTGGGAATGTCCCAGGCTAGGCTAGGCTAGGTGGCCTCCGAAGACTGCCGCCCTAACTTCTGTTCCCACCCCAGGACTGATGTTGGTCCCCAACGTGGAATTCACGTCAGTGCTGAAGCCAGTCTTCGCGCGAGAGAAGGAGCCCTTCTCCCTGTCCTGCTTATTCTCGGAAGATGTGTTGGATGCTGAGCAGAACATCCAGTGGAGCCAAGATGGTGAGCCCCGCCCCCCACTCCATCCTGGTCCTCAGCCTTCAGGGACAGAGATGGAAGCCAGAGAGGGACCACGCTGCTCTTCATCTGGGAGGCAAGGGGAGGCTAAGGCACAGTCACAGCCACTGCCCACTGATAGCCAGGGAGAGGAAGGATGTCTGAACCTCCTTCCCCACCTTGACCAGGCCTGTAGCCAAAGGACAAGGAGCACAGTGGCCGGCAAGCACCCCTAGGGAGACTGCACCTTCTGGGGGCTGGGGGTGGAGGGGTGGGAGGCAGGGGAGGCAGAAGAGTGGGGAAGCCACAGCAAGCCCTGAGAGACAGTTGTGATAAGGCTGAGATGTCTTCCCAAACCTGTAGATCTTCCAGAATGGAGGTCCTGACAGGAGAGGGGAACACGGAGCAGGACAGCCCCACAGTGTGGCCTCAGGGCAGGACCCACTTCCTGAGCCTCAGAGGCCCCTTCACCGAGTCCCCGTCCCTCTCACTAAGGTTACACTGCTGAGTCCCCACTCTCCTCACTGATCCCTACACCCCTCAACAAGCCCTCTACCTTCCACACGGATGCCCCAACTCCCTCAGTTAGCCCCCAACCCCTTTCCTGAGCCTACATGCCTTCAGCAAGCCCCTACTCCCTTCACTGAGCTTACAACCCCCACCCACTGAGCCCCCAACACCCACAGTGACCCCCCAACCCCCATGCAGAGATACTGACCCTCACAAAAGGGCCCGTCTCTCATTTCCACTTTCTCACAGCACCTCCAACTCCTCCCTGGGCCTCTGACCACTTCTCTAAATGCTCACTCCCATGTTGAACCACCGTCCCCTTCCCTGGACCCGGCCCCACTCCCCAAACCTTCAGCAGAGGAGAGTTCGGGGCCACGTTGGCAGAGCCCTGGAGGTCACCAGCCCCTCTCCAACTCCCCAGCTAAGCCTGAGGCTATAGCCCCACCAGCCACACCAGCCACACCAGCCACACCAGCCACACTGCTGCCTCAACCCAGACCATCTAAGGGCACCCAGGTGAGGCCAGGACCCATATTGGACCCCTCCTCTCCTCAGGGAGACTACTGAGACCCTCAGGACGCCGGCAGATCCTCTACAAAGACCGCCAGGCATCCCTGAAGGTGTCCTGTGCCTACAAGGAGGATGAGGGGCTCTACACAGTCCAGGTGCCTTCCCCCTTGGGGCTCCAGGAGCAGAGCGCTTACGTGTTTGTGAGAGGTGAGTGGGGGGTTAGAGGGTAAAAGGTGTAGCTGAAGCCCAGCAACCAGATTGGCTGTGGCACCTTCAGCAACTTTCCCTGCCCTCTTGGGGCCTCAGTTTCCCTGTTATAAATAAGGGTGTTGAGTGAGAGTCTCTAAGAATCCCTTTGGCATCCTATGACCCTCCAAAAAGATACAGCTTGAGTCTCAGACCTAGTGGGAGCTGTGGAGGGAGCGCTGAGCATGGGCTGGGATGATTCCAGTACTGGTAAATTCTGCCTCTTGGTCTTTAAACTGATTCAGGTTCAAATCCTGACTTTGCCACTTCATTAGCTGGTGACCTTGGGCAAGTCACTTTTCCTCTGAGACTCTGTTTTCCCAACCACAAAATGGAAGGATGCTACAGGGCTCAGAGTTTCATTACACTGATCATTCAGGGGCATAGAGTGGAATGGGCCCCTAATGACTGGTACTCCCACAGCCTCCCAGATGTTGTTGTTAAAAAGGAGGGCTCGGCAGGGAGCCTGCTTCCCCGTCTCTCTCTCTGCCTGCCTCTCTGCCTATTTGTGATCTCTGTCTGTCAAATAAACAAATAAAATCTTAAAAAAAAAAAAAAAAAGGAGGAAGCTATTGTTCAGGTCCTTGAGGACCACAAGATCACAAGTGAGCCCTGGAGGGTTCCCCCGAAGTGGTTGCTGGGAGGGAGTAGGAGGCTCCGTGGCCAAAGAGACACCAAGTGAGGAACCTTCCTCTTCCCCTCCCCCCACACCGTACTCTGGGTCTCAGATGCTGCAGCTGAGAAGCCAGGGGCCCCGGGTTCCCCTCTGAATGTCCGATGCCTGAATGTGAACAGAGACTGCCTCATCCTGACTTGGACCCCACCCAGCGACACCCGGGGCCACCCCATCACCAGCTACTCCATCGAGCTGTGAGTCAGCCTCTTGAGGGGCAGAGCCCCCTGGGGGAGACCTCGTGAGAATAAGAGCAGGGGCCACAGGATAGAGGGACCCCCATGCCTAGCCTCAGAACCGGGAGGGAAGGAGATCAGGTCATGTGATATAGAGGCAAGAGAAAGGTATCCGTACCTCCAAATCTGTCACCTCCGACACCTGGAATTCCACCACTGGAGTCAGCCATGTGGACTCTGGGAGGGGCAAACATGAAGTGCTTGGAAGTGAGCCTAAGTAGGTATGTTGGCTCCCTTCCTCCCTGAGTGACAGAGACAGGACAGCACTGACCCGGAGGGGAGGGGAGGGCCCGGAACATCCCACCCCCTGCACAATCTGCCAGGTCCTGGCCCTAGTCTGAGGTGACAGATGGCCCTGCCCCGAAGGGGCTCACAACAGGTGCTGAAGCTGCGTGCCCACCCTCACTGAGTCCTTGCGATCCTCTCCAGGGCAGCAGGGGACTCTGTGGTGCCCCATTCTACAGATGAGGAAACTGAGGCACATGGGGTGATGACTTTGCCCAAAGTCACATTGCTTTTCAGTGGTAGAGCCAGGATTCAGACCCCACGAGCCCACTGTCCCATCCAGCTGGCAGCGCGTGCCAGTGTACTGCCTGAGGACAGTGGTACCAGGATGGCACAGAGAGCCCAAACTCAGAAGGTCCATCTGGACTGCACGCCAAGTTAGGGAGTAGGCAGCCCTTGGGTAAAATCCGAGTTCTATCATTCACGAGGTTTCGAGAGCAGGACTCGAACTTGTAGCCTGGGGTGAAGGAATGGCCTTGGTAGGGGCTCAGACCCAGCAGGTGTGAGTCGGGGGCAGGGGCTGAAGCCAGGGCCTCTCTCCCGCAGGTGCCAGGGCGAGTCTGGGCAGTGGGTGCCCTGGCACGAGGCCCCCGGCGGGACCTGTCGGTGCCCCATCCAAGGCCTTCTGGAAGGCCAGAGCTATCAGTTCCGGGTGCGAGCCGTCAGCAGAGCAGGCAGCAGCCTCCCCTCCAAGGCATCAGAACTGGTTGTCATGCGTGACCATGATGAAAACCGGAGAAAGACAGGTGGGTGCAGAGGCCCTGAGGAACATTCAGGAGCATCCATCAGGGCACTCTGAGGACCGCCGCATGCAAGACACAGGTGGCACAGACCCCATTCCAAACCTTATTCCAAGGGGCTGGGGGGAGACAAGGCACAGCCCTCGGGAACTGCTAGTCTGATGAGGGAGACACAGTCTCAGGAACCCACACACACACAGTCTCAGGCTGTGGGAGGAAGCACAGTGCCGTCCTTAGGAACCCCTAGCCTGAGGGGGAAGGGACAAGTAGTCTGACGGAAGAAACACAAATCTGTCCACAGGAGATGCTAATCTGAGGGGGGACCACAGCACCTTCTTCAGATACCCTGAAGGAGAAAAACAGCCCTGCCTCAGGAGTCCTGAGCTGGGAGAGATATGGGGGAGGGGGGTGCGGGCACCATCCTTTCAGCCTTGAGGGGTCACCCTGACTTGGGTTTGCCTCCCAGCTCTGCCTTACCCTAGGTATCCGACCCCAGGCCCATCACTTCTCCTCTGTCCCCATTTGTCACAAGGAGACAGGGCATCTCTCAGGGTCTAGAACAGCAGTGTTCCACTTTGGACCCTGGAGAATTGCAGGCTCAGAGAGCACCTGCCTGAGGTCACACAATGAGGGGCCCAAAGGCTAGGACTGGGAAGAGGGTGAGGAATCAGCACCCCGAGTGGACAGGTCGTGCCCTGACCCTCCCTGACCCGGCCCCACCCCCACACACCCTGCACCCTCTGCTTCTCCCCCAACGTGCTCCGTTCTCCACCCTAGAGATCTCCTTTGACCTGGGAAACAAGATCACAGTCAACACAGATGATTTTGAAGGTACGTGTGAACCCCCTGACACTCTGCCTTGAGCTGTGAGTCAGCCTCCTTTATGTTTCTGGAAACTCGGGGAAACAAAGTGGTGGAGAGGCGGAAGGTGTCTGTATGCGGGCTATGGGGAGGCGAGGGTGGGTGAGGTCCATCTGGAGGAGGCCAGGGTCCTCAGGTGACCTCGGCCCGTCTTGCCGTGCCCCTTGTGGAGGAGGTGGCATGTTGGGGAAAGTCCTGGGGAGGACATCGGAAGACGTGGCTTGTGGCCCTGGCTCTGCCTGGCTCTGCTGGATGACAAGGAGCAAGTTCCCGCCCCTCTCTGGGCGCATTTCCTCTTCTATGAAACGAGGGGTCTCTGAGGGCCTACCCCATCTCCTCCTCAATGACTCTGATTCCAGACTTTGTGACCATCCCCTCGCCCCCCACCAACGTCCACGCCAGTGAGATCCATGAGGCCTACGTGGTTCTGAGCTGGGAGGAGCCAAGGCCTCGGGGCAGAGCTCCCCTGACATACACTCTGGAGAAGGTACAGATACCCCACAGGCCCCAGCCCCAGGCTGGGCTGAAAAGCAGACACTGCCAGCTCATGGGAGGCATCGGGGGCATGGGCAGGGGGACAGCTGGAGAGATGGCAGACGGTGTCCCTGGGTGGCTTTCAGAGACTAGAGGAGAATCCGTACCTGGAAGGGCTGAGAATAGCCCTCCATGGGGGCTCCTTCCAAAGTGACCTGAGCCCTGTACGGCCAATGACTGGCAGCAGCTCCTGGGACTGTTCATGAAAATGCCCAGAATTAGGACATACAGACGACAGTGACAACAGTACAATCCACCATTTCCTGGGTACCTCCCCGCTCCCGAGTCTGGCTGGCATGGGGCCACACATCGGGTCCAGCAGGAATTCCTGGCCATGGCCATGTTGAGAGGGTACGCATGAGCCAGGGTCACAGTGGGCAGCCCTCCCATAGCAGGGGGTCGGGAGCGGGGCGCCTGGAGGTAGTTCCCACCCAGATGGGGTGGGGGCAGGTGTCTGGGGGTGTGGGCCGTTTGTGCATGCAGGGCAGATCTCACAGCGGAGCTGAGGCAGCTGGCAGGGTGAAAAACAGCGTGGTGTTAAGATCAACTCAAATCCTGGCTTCTGCTGTGCAAGCCAGGTTCCTGAGCTCCCTGAGCCTCAGTTTCCTCCGGCAGCAAATGGAGAATGAAATAAGATGCTGCACACAGCCCGGCCAGCAGCTCCAGGCCTGAAAACGGTCCTGAGGACACATTGTTGGCCCTAACCCCCTAGAGGAAGAGACGAGGTTTGCTTCTCATTACTCACCGTGCCCAGCACAGGGCCTGGCACACAGCAGGTGGACAGTACAGGGTTAGTGAAAGTCCCAGGGAGGAGTCTCTACCTCTGGTTGTTCATACGGGCCTCCTTTGGCACACTCACGGTGGTTGGGGGGGAGAGTTCAAATCTTGTTTCTGTTACTTACTAGCTGTGTGACCTTGGGCAAGTTATGGAGTCTCTCTGTGCCTCAGTTTCCTCTTCTGTAAAAGAGAGATAATAACCATACACACCCCATAGAGCCAATACAAGGACCAAGTAAGGCACCTATGGACTTAGAATAGAGAACCTGGCACATAGGAGGTGCTCAGCAATGTCTGCTGGTTTTATTGTGGGTGTGTGTGTGTGTGTGTGTGTGTGTGGCCAAGCTGAGTTCTGGACTCCTGGCAGGTCGGTGGGCCTTGGGAGGGGAAAGCACGGCAGGCAGGGAGATGGGGTGCATGGCGGGGTCAGCGAGTTCCCCCAGTGCTTCTGGGTCTTTCCTGGCACCTGCACTGCCCTCAGCTCGTCACCCTCTATCTGCCCAGAGATGCAGGATTTGTGGCTACCTTTTGGGTCCCTTATGCTGGGGAGAGTGAACAGGTTTGGGGACACCCACACCTGGGCTTAAATACCGAATACACCAGTTATTAGATGCATGACTTTCAGCCAAGGGGCTTAAACTCCCTGAGCACAAGTTTTCTCACTGGCGGGGAAATTAATACCCCCTTCAAGGTTATCATGAGAATTCATTCCTTTTCTCATTTATGGGTCCCCCAAACATAAACTGAGCACCTCCCATGTGCCAGGGCTCTTCCCAGCCCTGGGCACGTGGCAGTGGATAAAACAGGCAAACCCTTGCCTCATGGAGCTGAGCTTCGAGTCAGGGGTGTGGGGACTGATGGTAAAGGAGATAAATCAGGAAAATCCTTAGCTAGTTGTAGGCACAAAGGCAAAAGACTAAAAGCAGGGAAGGGGTTTGAAGTGTTGAGGGAAGGGGTGGCTGACATTTTAGATTAAAGGCTGGGAGTTCTCCCTGAGAAGGTGAGTTTTGAATAAAAACCTAAAGGAAAGGAGGAGCCCACCAGAGATTTCTGCAGGGAAGAACATCCCCGGCAAAGGGGTAAGCAAGGCGCCATCAGGAATAGCAGGGAGGCACAGGGCAAAGAGGGAGTGAATGTGACCAGACAGGTAGCAGGGGTCAGGCCACGGAGATGCTTTGGCTCTAAGGGAGATGGTGGTTTTGGGCAGCTGGGGACAGTGATCTGACTTGTGTTGTGAAGGGATCCTTCCGACCATCATTTGGAGAAAAGAGTGATGTAGCTCCGGTAAAAGATGATGGTGGCTTGGATCAAAGTTGTAGCAAGGGCATCAGGGTGGTAAGCCAGGGTGGGATTCTGGATGAATTCTGAAGGTGGGGTCAAGTGGATTTGCCTATTTGGGGTGGGAGGGACAGAGGGAAGGAGTCCAGGATGCCTTCAAGGATTTTTTTGGCCTGAGCCACTGGATAGGTGACTCATTAACCAAATGTGGGTGATTTGGGGAGAAGATCCAGAGTGAAGTTCCAGACATGGCAGATGTGAGATGCTCGGTAGGCACCGGGCAGAGATGTGGAGGAGGCAGAAGGGTCCAGAGCTCGGTGTTCAGAGGCAGCCAGGGCCGGGGGTCAGAAGTGAATGAGAGCCCCCAGCACAGAGCCCCGGCCCAGGCAGCTGCTTCACCAATGCACGTTTCTCTCCTTTGTCACAGTCAGTCATAGGTAGTGGCACCTGGGAGGCCATCCACACAGACACTCCTGTGAAATCCCCAAGGTTCGCCCTTTTGGATCTGGAGAAAGGGAAGTCGTATGTCTTCAAAGTGCGAGCCATAAACCAGTATGGCATGAGCGATCCCTCGGAGCCCAGCGAGCCCATCGCCTTGAGGGGGAAGCCAGGTACTGATGCGATGCCAGAGATGGGGGCTAGGCCAGGCCAGGCCAGGCTGTCAGCCTCCAGGGCCGGGGCCCCACCGCCTGCAGGGACAAAGCCATGCTCATTTCCCTGTCCCTAACCCCTTCTTCCCATCTTGAAATGGCAAAGCGATGTGATCTCAGGCCTGTCAAGTTTCAGAACACCAGGAATCGCATCTCTCTGAGTAGGGAGCTCATGAGAGTTCGGGGATTTTTTTTTCCAGCTCAACAATTCACATGTTGCAGAATCCGGCTGGTCCAGCGAGGAGCCAAGTGTGAGCGGGAGGGGGTCCCTCAGGTCTAACGCTGTCCCACCCCAAGCTCTGGCTCCCCAGGCAGGACGCCTCTCAGTAGCCACACTGTGTGGACCTGGGCAAGTCATTGCCTACCCACAAACCTTGCTGTCCTCAGCTACCAAATATGTTGTTCCCAAGGCTTGGTTATGGCTCCCACCTCCATCTCTGAGTCTCCCAGGTGCAGCTCCATCCTGGTCCCCACTCCGGGGCCCCTCCCTCTCCTGAGGCCTCCGGATTCTGGGGCTCTTTGAGTCTTGATAAGATCAGATCAGAAGGTTCCCTGCAGCTGTCACGACTGAGACTGGCCCTTTAAGGAGCCCAGCTGCAGTACTACCGAGCCCAGGGGAGCCTGGTGGGCTTCGGGGTCCATCTGGGGGAGAGAGCAAAGTCCTAGATTTGCTCTGTTCCAATAATATAGGAAAAATATGTGTGTGTGTACGTATATACATATGTATTATATGTGTATTTGTGTTTGTGTATATATATATACATATATACAGTCATAGCAAATATGAACGGGTTGGTGAGCAAGTGATGTTTTCCTTTGATTCTGGCCCAGTTAACATTTAGCCATAATTCAGGGTCTGACCTCTGAGCGGTTTATGATTGAATGTGTGATCATAGTCTCTGAAGCACAAGGAAGTTTTAGGGCAAAGTTCTAGTACACGTCAGTAAAAGAAAGAAGAGAAGAAGGGGGGGGGGAATGGGAGGGAAGGGAACAAAAAAGAAAAAGCGTTTACTTGTATGAGAAAAGTAAGATTATTATACAAAAATGGGAAAACACCAAAAAAGCCAAAAAGAGTGGCCGGGGAGGGGAAAGGGACAGAGACTGAAGATGAATGAATGGAGGCTTTCGTGAGGAAGTGGAGATATTTGGAGGTGAGAGGGGAGAGGACTTGTGACTAACAGGGCCCAGGAAGGGCACCCCCCCTTCGAGGCTCCCAGGTCATGACTGCCACCTCCATCCCCGCTCCCTGGATTGCAGGGGTTGGGGGGGTTCTCCCAGCCGTTCCCCACTCCCCTCCCCTCCCCAGTTTGTTAGGCCAGCATCCTCACACAGCCCACGTTTCTGTTTTTTAGCTACTCTCCCTCCTCCAGCTCAAGTTCAAGCGTTCCGAGACACGCAGACATCTGTATCCCTGACCTGGGAGCCCTTGAAAGACGCCCCAGATCTCCTGGGTTATTACATCTACTCCCGGGAGGCGGGATCATCTGAGTGGCAAACAGTGAACAACAAGCCCATCCAGGGCTGCAAGTGAGTTTGCCCCACCCCTCCCGCAAGGACTGCCCACACCTGCCGTTAGCAGTGTGCTGCTGGGCACTGTTCTGAGTTCTTCTCAGACGGAGGCATAGAGCACTTAAGTAACTTGCCCAGACTCCCTTAGCTAGTCATGGAGACACTGGGACTTGGCCAGGACGACCTTGTCTTTGGCACACACTGGCTGAGGGCATGCTGTCTCTAGAGGAGATGGACTGAGTCTCGTCCGTCCTGGAGCTTAGAGACAGAGAGAGGCAGAGGATGCGGCCACGGAGGCCAGGGTTCAGGCTCTGCCTGCACCCCTCCCTTGCCTGGGGCTCTTGCACTGACATTTGCCTCCCCAAGCCTGGGGGAGCCATAGAGCCCCCGCTTTCAGCTGGGTAGGACCACACTCTCCTCCCCACTGAAGCTCCCGCCTCACAAGCCCCTGGTCCTTGTAGGTAGTGAACCGCGGGGCTTCTGGGCTCACGTTTTGAGGCTCTGTAGGGTCAAGGGCTTGGGTGGCGAGGGCTCTCCCCACCTTTCCATCAGCCGGCTGGCTGAGCCCTGAGCACAGTCAGCTGGGTCCCCCTTGGCCAGGAGCCCCTTGACTATCTGACCCAGAAAAAGGGACAGGACCTTGAACCCCACAAGTCGTTGGTGTCTCATGGTCAGCTGTGAGGGGTCACTCACAACTTGTTATTGCTAAAGATCCCAAGTTGGAGAATCATCAAAGTTTTTACAGATTCGGACAGATTTGACCAGGTTGTCAATAGAACATCTCCCCCCAGCTTGCATTTCGTGTGCTTCCATGAGGGAGTCACTGGAAGAGAGTGGCATGTCTTGGACACTTATCACACACAGTGTGGGGGGAGGGGGCACGGGCTCCTCTGGAATGTCTAGAGAACTTGTGCGTGCCTGCCGTTGGTCACATGTGTCATGGTTGGATAGAGGCAACCACCACAGCCGGGGAGTGCTGCCTGTGTGAAGGCATCAAAGGAGCCCCATGGGGCTGTGGGGGTCCGGTTCCCTGCCCTATGGCCGGCCCCACAGCACCGGGCTCTCACTGGAGGTGCTCAGACAGCATCCGAATGTCTGAATGGATGAGTAACAGAAGGGCAGGCTCTGCGCTGGGATTCAGGAGGCCTGGGCTGCGGTCCCGACTCTGTTCCTAATGGGCTGTGTGCTCTCGGCTCGCCTCTTTCCTTCTGGGGGAGCCCCTCCCCACCTGTAAAATGAAGAAATGGACAGTTTGATCCCTCGAGATCCACCCCCAACATTCCAACATTCATCTTCAACCTCATCTCCAAAACAGGGGTGTTGTGACGAGAGCCCGAGTTTACGTGGATGACAGGACGAGCCGTGGCTAGATGCGCGCACGTGGCTGCAGTCACTGCTGTCATCGTCACCTTCTGAGGTCCACAGGGGCCAGTCTCTAGGGAGTCACCCCTGGCCTCACCGTTCAGGTCCTCCCTGAGCCTTGTCCCCTTGGTGCTTCGTCCGTCTTACTGAGGCATGTTCCCCATTGGAGTGCATGTCCCTGAGCAGGGAACTAGTTTTTCTGTCAGCCATCAGCACTTGATTTCGGTCCTCGGGTCTCGTCAGGGACGCCTGGCTGGGAGAAGCTCCCTGTAGGGCCAGATTTGCTGCAGGACGCTGTTGACAAGGGAGAAGAGAGAAAGGGGTCTGCCGTTTGGGTTTCATCAAGAGGGGACAGGATGAGGACATTTTTCTCTAAACCAGAGCATATCTGGATGTAGGTCTCTGGTTGCCAGTTCTCCTTGGGGGCCTTGGAAAGGACGCCAGGCTTTAGAATCACAGCACTCGGAATAAGGGCCACTGTCGTGTTTCAGGGATGAGGCCCAAAGTCCTGGAGATGCGCCAGGTGGCACAGATCTGGGGTTGGCTCCCTGGGCCATGACTGTGTGAGTTCAAGGTGGATAGCATGATGGTCTGATTTACAGATATTACGAAATAATGACCACCAGAGGCTTAGTCAACATCCGTCATCTCATATAGATACAATAAAAAGAAAAGAAAGAAAGAGGGGCCTGCGGGTGGCTCAGTTGGTTAAGTGCCTGCCTTCCGCTCAGGTTGTGATCCCAGGGTTCTGGGATCAATTCCTGCTCAGTGGGGAGTTTGCTTCTCCCTCTGCCCCTCACCCCACTTGTATTTTTTCTCTTGTTCACTCTCTCTCAAATTAGATTTTTAAAAATGATTTTATTTATTTATATGCCAGAGAGAGCGAGTGCAAAAGCAGGGGAAGCAGCAGTGGGAGAGGGAGAAGCAGGCTCCCCGCTGAGCAGGGAGCCCGATGCGGGCCTCATTCCCAGGACTCTGGGATCATGACCTGAGCCGAAGGCAGACTTTTAACCGACTGAGCCACCCAAGTGTCCCTCTTTCAAATTAATAAATAAAATCTTTTTTTTTTTTTAAAGAAAGAGATTATTTCTCCTTGTGATGAGGACTTTTAGGATCTACTCTCTAACAGCTTTCTCGTCTATCACACGGTGGGGTTAACTGTGGTCGCTGTGGTGTATATTACACCCCGAGTACTGATTTCTCTTAGAGCTGGAAGTTTGTACCTTTTGATCACCTTCCACCAGCCTTTCACATCTTAAGAACATCACACTCTAGGATGCGGGCATCACTGTGGGGGCAAGGGCCCATATCTTTAGGTAAGAGCTAGTCCCAAACCCTCAAATCCCAGTGCTAGGGGCCACTTATCCCACAAGTTGTTCTAGAAAGTTCAGGGATGTCTGCAACCTGTTTGGCCTTCCCTGAAAGCTTGCCCATGTCTCTTCTAGGTTTACAGTTCCCGGGCTAAGGACGGGGAAGGAGTACGAGTTTTGCATCAGATCAGTCAGCGAGGCTGGGGTAGGCGAGAGCTCACCTGCCACTGAACCCATCAGGGTCAAGCAGGCTCTGGGTAAGTCCGAAGGGCAGGTGCAGCCTGCAAGTCTCTTGGGGGCAGCCCCGGGCTGGGCAGAGAGCAGGGTCTTATAGATCTCTGGGCAGAGAGCAGGGCTTATACACTCTTGGAGGGTGTAACCCCAGAGGCCAAGGGACCGTATGTCTTCTGAGGGGATCTAGAGCAGATCCTGACCTCCCCCTTTCCTTTGGGAGGAAAGGACAATGGCCTGAGATCATAGGACGATATCTGATCAGCTCTGGCCCCAGGTGTCCTGTAGGGAACAGAGTCAAGGTTACCAGCAAATGCCCCTGGCTAAGCGAGTACCCCCACCCCGAGCAGGGGTGGGCATCCACTGGGGGTGCTTATTGGCTCCCTGGGGACCCCCTGCCCCATCCGGCCACCCCCAGGAAACAGCAGTCCTCACCTACTTCCTCCCCACAGCCACGCCATCTGCCCCATACGATTTCATGCTCCTGAACTGTGGGAAGAATGATATGGTCATTGGGTGGAAGCCCCCCAAACGTTGTGGAGGTGGCAAGATCCTGGGCTACTTCCTGGACCAGCATGACTCAGAGGAGCTGGACTGGCACCCAGTCAACCAGCAGCCCATTCCCACCCGGGTCTGCAAGGTAAGCCTGGAATGGGCCACTGGCCGGGGCAGGTGGAGACCCGAGGTCACTATTGGAGTTCCTAAAGCCAAGAGAGGCCTCAGGTTCCCTGAGCCAGATAATCTGGCTAATTCTCAAGTGCAGAGTCACATAACTGATCTCATTTAAGGCCCCCTGGACTTCCTGCTCTGATATCTCCCCTGCCACCGTACCTCTTTCCCCTTTGGTCCCAGCCCTGGTTTTCACCGTCTGTTTCTGTTCTTCAAGGTCAGTAACCTTCGTGAAGGCCACTTCTATGAGTTCCGTGCCCGGGCAGCAAACTGGGCAGGGGTTGGTGAGCTGTCGGCGCCCAGCAGCCTGTTTGAGTGCAAAGAGTGGACGATGCCCCAACCAGGTGAGAGGTCCAGCACCTGCCCCCGCCCCATCCCTGCCCCAAGTCTAACCAGTGAGATGAGCACCATTGAGCTTTCTGTTGGTCCCAGACCTCAGGTCACTGGCCCTTTCCACCAAGAGACCCCATATCCTCTGACACAGACAGTCTTAACCCTGCCTTAGAGGACACGTGACTTTGGCCATCTACTGGCTCTGTAACCTCAGCAATAATTATCTCCTAGCTCAACACGCCATTGGAGCTCTGGCTCTGGCCACAGACCAATGTCAAACCCCAAGGGCACACTGCTAGGGTGACCCTCACCCTGCACACCACTCCCACAACCCTGTTAGCTTTTCCCCAAATGAGCCCTCACCTCCCCTAGGAAGGAAGGATCACAACTTTCCATCATTCTGCTCAGCTCGGTGCTGGTTTTTTCAAGCAAATGGCAGATCATTAGTAGATGGGATGCTTGAGACAATAATTATGAACAATTGATATTTGTCGGGTACTTACCATGTACCACAGATTCCACAAGTTTTGCCATCAATGCTCATAACAGCACTGGATTTTAAGAACTATTATTATCCCTACTTTGCAGATGAGGAGACAGGAACATAGGGGCCAAATAACTTGCCTAGAGTCCCCATAGCCTGAGAAGGTGGAGCTGGGGCACGGAGCCCAGTGAGGTCACGCCTTTGCCCCTACACTGATCACTGAGAAAGCAAAGGTGTTAGGAGGGTTACGGCCCCCTGGGATAGGGAAGAGGAAGATCACGGATACTTCTGGAAAAAGTGAGGCAGAGCCCGTTTTGAAGAGTTAACCCTATCTCAGGCCCAGGTCAAGACCAAGCTTTGTCATGAAGCCAAGACCTGCCAGGTCCCTGCCGTGCCCAGAACAGGCACTTCCCGGCCCGGTTGTAACTGACAGACTGACAAGGGTTGGTGACTGACCACCCAGCTCGCTGCCCACCTCTCTGGCTGGCCCACTCCTCCTCTGCCCCATCTCCCACAGGTCCCCCATATGATGTGCAGGCGTTCGAGGTGCGGGCCACCTCCCTGATGCTGAAGTGGGAGCCCCCACTGTACACCGGGGCCGGGCCCGTCACGGGCTACTGCATCAGTGTCCAAGAGGAAGGCTGTGAAGAATGGAAGCCGGTCACCCCAGACCTCATCTCTGGCACCCACCTGAGGGTGAGTCCGTGCCCCTTCACCCCCTGACACCCCCTGAGCCTTCCCTGCCACTGGACATGGCAGGATTACAGAACATCAGAGCCAGCATGACCCTCAGAGATGGCTGCCCTCACTTAACGTCAGCGAAGGACCAGAGAGGGGAAGGACCCCACCCAGGGTCACGCAGTAAATTGACAGTCGGGCTGGCTGGATGGCTGCTTGTCTTAACCTGCTCCAGGCTGGGCAGACTCCTCCCTAAACCCCCATCAGCCAGGTAGGTCAGCATTGGACATGCATCTCCCCTGAGCAAGGAATTCTGCTTCTGGGATTGGACTGTAGGGAAAGAATTAAGCAAATGGGCAAAGATCTAAGGGCAAAGATGCTCACTGCAGCATTATTTATCAAGGCAAAAGTTGGAAACAATTTAAATGTCCATCCGTAGGGGCTTCGCTTAAATAAATCAGTGTATCCTTCAGACGGAATCCTGTGCTCAGTAGTATCAAGACTATGGTATTTTAAGGACAATGGGTTGGACCTGCAGGTATGTTTTGACATGAAAATATATCCATCATAGGTGGCTAAGAAAAAAATCAGAATACAAGTAGGCTACTCATGTTAGAAAACATGCTACATATATATTTCATATATTAACGAACATTTACGCAGATAGCTATTTCTTAATTTACATGAGAAACTCTCAACTCTAGGGATAAATAAGAAATTTAGCAGAATCATCGGTGTTATTCACCTGGGATGGTCGTTTTAACTTCCACTAACTCACAGAAATTGTCCACGCCGGAAAACAAAGTAAGTGTCGACTGCAGTGTTCCTAGCGGACACAAATCACTACTTTAGACCATCAGTGAGAATCCAGACCTCCGGGTTCCTGGGGGGCCGCCCCGCCCACGCACCCCACCACCACCCACCCCATTCCACCCCACCCCGACTGCCGCACACCCAGCGCCCAGCTCTGCAGCCAGCCTGACTCAGGGCTCGCCTGTGTTTGAGGAACGGTGCGGGGGACAGTTCTGTGATGTGGATTGGATTTTGTTTTCTGGAGCTCTAGGGAAAGGGGAAATGTCTTCTCCAGCTCACTTGATGAGGTGTTTTCCCAGCGGGCGGGAGGGTGAGGGGTTTTCAAGACCACACATGTGCATCCCATCAGTGAGCACCAAAGAGGAAAGAAGGCAAGTTCGAGACGCCCAAAATAATGCGGAAAGAAGATACTAACAAACAGTGTGCACTCCACGTTTCTCACGGCTTATGTGCATTTCAAAGTCTAAACGGATCTTTACAAAATTGTTATTTCTGGCCACCTCTGGGGGGAGGGGGCTGCCAGGGAGGCTATAACCCTTCCTTTTATATTCTTTATTGCTTTAATATTTTCCCAACGATTGTGTATGTCTTTTATATTGGGGGAAAAAAATCTTTCATTTCAAAAAAAATAACAGTAAACCCACCTAAAACAGAAGCAGGGAAAACAAGCCTTAGCCAGGGGGATGCTCTAAGACTCTGTGGTTTCTGCCCCATGGGGCCAGGCTCCCTGCGGTTAAATCAGCCAGCCCCGGGGCAGCTGGCCCAAGAGAGCCCTGTGAGATGGACGGTCCCTCTGCCTCCCACATAGGTTAGCCCAGGCCAGGGCTGGGTGAGCCTCTGTTACTTGGCCCATTTCTGCAGTGCGGGTCGTTGACTGGCATTCACTCGGTCATTTACGAAACGCCTCTTGACACCAACTTAGCACCTGGTCTGGAACCAAGTCTTAGACAGAAAGAATTAAATAAGTCTTGGTCTTTAGGGTAACAGGCAATTACCAGACTGTGCACTGTACCACTGAGGGGGTCCAACGGGATTCTGGAAGTTCCATGGAGGAAGATAAGAGGCCCTTCCTGGAATCCTCGGATCTACCTGAGCTGAGCAGGCAAAGACAAGTTGGCGTTGGCTAGACCGAGAAAGAAGGGAGGGCATTCCAGGGAGAGGGCTCAGCAAGGACAAAGGCAGGGAGCTATGAAAGGGGAAACAGATGAGATGAACATGGGCATCTGGAGGGAGCCATGGAGTAAAGGGGACCCCCAGAGAGGAAGAACACAGGAGGCTAAGGCCTGATTAGGAAGACTTCAGGGACTAAACTGCAAAATCTGAACTTTACCCTGAAGGCCACTGAAAGGTTTCAACACAGACCGGCGTCTTAGAAAAATTGGCAGAAGGAAAGGTTGACTGGGAAGAAGGGCCTAGAGTCAGGGACAGCATTTAGGAAACTGCTGGACTAATCAGGTGAGGAGAAATGAAGCCTGGATCGGGGCCATGGCTGGGACACGGAGAGAAGTCATGTTCAAGACATGTTAGGGGAATAAAATGTGAACTCACTGATTAGATGTATAGGGCTCCAGAAAAAGATGTCAGAGATGGTCCCCCGGCTTCTCTCTGGGGTGATGGATGGAGGAGAGAGAGTTGGGGCACAGGAAGGGAGAGTGTCTTCTTGTGGAGAGGCAGGTGATGAGTTGAGCGGGTAGAATTCCAGGGCCCACGGAGGTGGGAGGTAATACCCATGCAGGGACCCACTACAAACTGGGACCTGGGACCAGGGAGTGCACCCCGGGGCAGCCTGCTCCCTGCTGAGTCCCAGGAGGGAGGGGCTCCCTCCAGCCCAAAGCCATGGCTGGAGAAAGGTCTGGTCTTCTTTGTCCTCTGTGCTCACACTTGCCCACCCCTCCACCTCCCCCAGATCTCTGACTTGCAGCCAGGGAAGAGTTACGTGTTCCAAGTTCAGGCTGTAAATTCGGCAGGTCCAGGACAACCATCCATGCCCACCGACCCCATACTCCTGGAAGACAAGCCAGGTAGGGATGGGCAGAGGTGCTAGCCCCATAGGGCCGGGCTGTGCCACCTAGGACAGGTGGAGGTCAGAGGAGGGTCGGGAGGAGCATATGGTTCTATAGCAGGAGGGGACCAGGTCCTGCTGCCCCCCACCACATGTCACCCAGCTCTGACTTTCCTTCTTGCCTGTTTCTCCCTCATGCCCCACTCCCATTTCTTTCTCTGGGATCCCAAGATACGAGCACTGCTTTCTCCCTTCTTCCATACGCTGTACTCATACATTCACACAGCTCTTCCTCGATGTTTAAAATAATACCCAGCTGCATTCCAGATGCCCCGTGAGGCTTTGTCTCTCTTGCAGTCACAATTCCTGAGGTCCTCTCCTACCACACACACCAGGTGCTAAGGCAGATCCTCACAGGGCCCTGGGCCTCCCCACAAGCCCCTGCGTGAGGGATCATCACCCCCACCTTAGAACTGATTTTTCTGAAGCTCTGAATTTGAGTGATCTAGTCACACGGCTGGTCCGTGACGGAATCACTCAACTCTGCAAACTATAAAGCACATTGTCTTTCCATTCTTTTACTTATTCACTCATTCAACAAATCTTGGGGGACACAGAAGTGACGAGAAAGCAAGGCGCCTGCTCAAGCTTGGGGGAGGGGCAGGATGGACAGGAAGCAGAGAAATAATGACATGAAGGTGATGATCCAAGAGGCTAGTAAGCTATAAAGGAAATGAACAGGGTGGTATGGCGGGGTGGGTCTTACTTTAGCCAGAGCAGTCAGGGAGGGCATCCCTGAGGAGGTGTGATGTTTGAGTTGAGAAGAAGCTGATCACAAGGTCTTGAAGACCATGGCAAGGGGATGGGGATTAGCGATGGCAGCCATGGAAGGTGTATGACCTGGTTTGTCACTTCTAAATATCTCCTGGCCCCCGCCCTTGAATCCTGCCCTCAGATGCCCGAGAGATCAAGGTTGGTGTGGATGAAGAAGGCCTTATCTACTTGGCTTTCGAAGCTCCGGAGGCCCCTGATTCAGCAGAGTTTCAGTGGTCCAAGGACTACAAGGGCCCACCAGATCCCCAGAGGGTCAAGATCGAGGAGAAGGCTAACAAGTAAGTGAGGGGAGAGGGGGTGGTCTAACTGGTCCGCAGGTGAGTCTGCAGAAGCTCATGGGTGAGACCACCTGGCGGAACTCACGGATAACGCGCCTGCCAGGGGCTGTCCGGTCCCTCACCAAGGATGCCACATACCACCTGAGGGAGCAAGGAGGGGACAGTGAATTTAAGGGCAGAAAGGACAACATTCACTAGCGATTCTCCTTCTGCAAGGAATGCTATGTGCCTTTGCACCTGTGTTTCCAGGGAAACACGAAGCCCTTGGTCTCTAGCCTGGACACTTGCAAATGGTGACTTGCTCCTGAAAGTTGTCTGGGCCCAGCACTCTCATCTGTAAAAGAAGGGGTCTGGGACCAGATGTCAGCTGCCCCATGTCTTACTCCCCCACCCTCAGCAGCTCTGGCTTCAGCCCTGTCCAGACAATGACTGGAGTCCTGGGGGTTTAGGGGGAGAGACTGGGCAGTGCAGCCAGTAAGAAGAGAGCCTGGGGCCACTGAAGGGGCCAAGCCAGAGCTGCCCTGGGTAGGGCTTCCCACGGGGATGCAAGGAGGCAACCATCCCTGCTGCCTAGCATGGCCGGAGCTGTGGCTGGGGTGCGGGGCCCCCAGCTCCCAGGCCTCCAGTGCACAAGGCGCCTCCCTGAGGCTCTACTCTCCTCTGTCTGCCAGATCCAAGGTCATCCTGAAAGACCCTGGCCTTGAGGACTTGGGCACCTACTCCGTCGTGGTCACCGATGCCGATGAAGACATCTCAGCCAGCCACACACTGACGGAGGAAGGTAATGCCTCTGTTCTACTACCACCTCCCCAGAGAGGCTTTGATTGAGAGTCCCAGACGCAAATGGCCACAGAAGCTGGCGAGAAGCAACAAAAATTAATAAAGCAGTGATTTCCAGAGAAGTAGGCCCTCACCCACCCGTTCAGCCAGCCAGGCAGTTAATCAGGATTCACTGAGCACTACCCTAAGCCAGATACCGTCCTAGGCACTGGGCATTACACCAGGGGAGGGGGTCAACTGTCAAAAATCCCCGCTTGGTGGAGTTCACGTCCTTCAGGTCTCTCCTTCCTTTTTCTACTTCCTATAAAAGCAAGGGGACCAGGATCCTTTCCCCTTCCTTTGGAGCCCCAGAAATACAACAGTGCAGTGTCAGGATAAATTGCAGATGGCAGCTGGTCTGAGCAGCAAGGATGACAACAGGGAGCAGTGGGGACTGTGGCAAACCGGAGAGTAGATGCTGCGACTCAAGGGTCATCCACGTTTGATGATTTAAGCAGAACCGAAACCAGTACTGAGGAGTGACGAGACTCACGCTCTGCTGTCTCCAGAGTCCCTGGGGGACCACCCAGGGCCTTCCCTGATGATTGCTTAAGAGACCCTCCAACTTTGTGAAGAAACAGAAGACAGGCTCAGGGTCCAATTCCAGTTCCATCGTTCTCTGGCTTTCTTATCCTGAGCAAGTTATATCACCTCTCTGGACATCAGTTTGCTCATCTGTAATGGGAGGTCATAACCCCCGTGGTTTTGTTACTCAAATACAATGTTCTAGGCACATCAAAGCCGTCCACACACAGGATACGTTTTGGGTTTTGTTTTATTTTGTTTTTACTTGCCACGAGTCCAGACTCATACTAAGGATGCTGGGGTTTATAAGGGAAAATGAAGTATGGGCTCTACCCTTGTCAATTCTTCTATCAACACATATATTTTTAAAGATTTTATTTATTTACTTGACAGAGAGAGAGACACACAGAGAGAGAGGGAACACAAGCAGGGGGAGTGGGAAAGAGAGGAGGAGGCTTCCTGCCAAGCAAGGAGCCTGATACTGGCTCAATCCCAGTACTGTGGGATCATGACCCGAGCCCAAGGCAGACACTTAACGGCTGAGCCCCCATCAACACATATTTATTGAGCACCTACTATGTGCCATGTGCAGACACTCCCGGAGGTCCAGAGCTCAGCTTAGCAGAAGAGACAAATCTGCAAACCCAAACCAAAGAGGCAGTAAGCGAAGAGACAGCACGCCACCGAGCTGCTCTAGAGACTTGTAGACTTAAGTGCTCAGGGCGGGGGCTAGACCCTCCAAGAAGGGACAGCAGATGGGACAGCAGAGTACGGTGGGTGAGCGCTGAGGCTCAGGAACCAGTGAGGCTGGAGCGGGGGTGGTGGTGGACAATAGGGCTCGCCCCACAGCGTTGTGTGAGGACAAGTGAGGTAATGTGGTGCCTGGCCCTGGTGGGCACCCACTTCTCGGAGGAGGTGGCCCTTGATCTCAGGGTGTCCCGCAGCAACATCCCCCGATCCCCGTCAGTGCCCCAGGGCCAAGCCCCACAGTGCTCACCATCACCCCCTGTGTAGCAAGTGACTCCCGGTTGAGGCGGTGGGGGGCAGTCTCTTGGGATGGCCTGCATGGACCCCACTGCTCAGGCATTTCATTCTCTGTTTTTGGTCTGTTTGTTTTTTTTCCCCTTGTTCCTTCCTGTCCCAGAATTGGGCAAGCTGAAGAAGTTGAGCCATGAGATCAGAAACCCAAGTAAGCTGGGCCCACTGGGGTGTCCGGAGCAGAGCTGAATGGGGCCAAGAGCCAGAACCTAGCTGAGGGGCAGAGGACAGAAGAGTCATGGGGCTGGAGGGTCAGGGGTCCAGGGAGTCAGCGGACCGTGAGTGGGAAAGGGGTGGCGGGCAGGGCGGGGACAGTGTTTTGTCTCCTTATAATCATTATCACTGGCCCCTTAGTAGTTCAGATTTTGGATTCTTTAAACCTCTACTTCGCCGTTCTTCTTGTGCAAAATAGCTCTTGATCTTCTTGCTTTACTTCTCTTAAATTCAAACCAGGTCATTATAAATCAGTGCAACATGAGTGAGCCGCAAGGCCTTCAGATGCCTCAGGCACTTTGCCCTTTAAATGCCCAGGGTGTGCTCAAGGTGGGGCTGGTTGGGAGTGCGGAGGGGAGACCGGTGCCCCACCCACCCCCTCCGTGTCCTCTGCCTCCCAGCGATCAAGCTCATCTCGGGCTGGAACGTCGACATCCTTGAACAAGGAGAGGTGCGGCTGTGGCTGGAAGTAGAAAAATTATCTCCAGCCGCTGAGCTGCATCTCATCTTCAATGAGAAGGAGATCTTCAGCTCGCCGGTAACTGGGGGTTCAGACTGCTTCTGGGAGGTTCCGCTGCGCGGGACGTGGCCTCTAGGGGCGGTGGTTCGCCACAGCCCAGCACCGGCCCCTAGTGGACATTTCAGAAACAGCCACATGCTTTGGCTAGGGATGGCGTGAGGGTGGGGACACCTGGCCTTTGGTGGTGGGGGAGGCTCCTGGCTAGATGCCCGCCAATGCAAGGGACTCTCCCACAGATAAAGAATCCCCATGCCCCCCGACACACCACTGTTGAATGCCCCACCAGACATTCTTAAGATTAAAAACCTACATTCATGCTCATAATTATCTAAGCCTAGACCCTAACCTGGTAATATAAATACAAAGGACTTCTGCATAGTTTGCGGGTTTTTTAAAGATTTTATTTTTATTTATTTGAGAGAGAGAGAGACAGAGAGAGCACAATCTGTGGGAAGGGGCAGAGGGAGAGAGAGAAGACTCCCCGCTGAGCAGGGAGCCCGAGGTGGGGCTCGATTCCAGGACCCTGAGATCATGACCTGAGCAGAAGGTAGACGCTCCACTGACTGAGCCACCCAGGTGCTCCTGCACAGTTTTAATACACACCAAACAGAGACTTTTTCCTATAAGCCACTTTACTTATGCTTTTTCATTCATTTTCCTCTACTTCTCATACAAATCACTTTGACCTTCTTGCTTTACTTAACTTCCCTTAAATTCAAACCAGTTCATTATAAAGCAGCGCACATGAGTGAAATTATGTCTGAGCAGCTACTATTGAAATACATTTTATTTGGCTTTTATTTCTTCTTCATTTGACAGTTGTGGTATTACATTGCTTTCCTGGGGGGGAGGGCAGAATCATGTGTGTAGGTTGTATTAGACTGAGCCATGAACTGCCCATAACCAATCATGTTTTTACAAACATGGCGATTTCGATTTCATGAGAGATTCAATCATGACATCTGGTTACTTGAACATTCCATCTCTGGGTGGCAAAGTTACCATCAGAGGATATGTGTTACAGAGAGGGGCACTGGTTCCGAAAGAGAAAAGGGAGCTCGGGACTCCTACCCACCTCCTGTGGGCTGTGTGCCCTTCACCTCTTTGTGCCTCAGTTTCTGTATCTGTACAGTGATAGTGGGTTGTCCCAGAATCAGAAGAAGCAAATGAGAAAACTGATCCAAAAGTTCTGCGTAAAGATTAATCATGATTTTGGCACACAGTAGAGGATGTGTGACCAAGTCTGCGGTCTGCCATGCACAGCATTGGGACTATTGGTCGTCCCTACAGAAGAATAAAATAAACCTAGCTGCCTCCCTCAAATCATACATACAAATAAATCCAGAGGGAATACAATCCTAAATGTGGAAAATAAAATTTTTAAAAACTGTTAGAACACAACAAAATGTAAGTGAGTGTTAGTTCTGGGGAGCAAGTTCACAGGCATTTTTCATATTATCCTTCATACGTTTATGGGGATTTGTAGAAAGAAGTAGAGAATGTGGCACTGTGGCACTGTGGGGGGCAGGGGTTTATTATTCATTGCAATTAATTCAAGCACCCAAGACTCTTTCCTGTGCCTGCTGGGCCCCACAGGTGTTCCCAGGACTCTGCCCGCGCCTCAGAAGGCTTGTCACTCTGCACATACCACCCCCCAAGTCCAAGTACACTCTGATTTGTGCCCCACAGCACAAATCCCCTGGGACAGGAAAAGGGCAAAAAAGATTCGCCGGGTTTATTCTCCCCAGAACCGCAAAATCAATTTTGTCCGAGAGAAGGGCCTGGTGGAAGTGATCATCCAGAACCTGTCGGAGGATGACAAAGGGTCGTACACCGCCCAGCTCCAGGATGGAAAAGCCAAAAACCAGATCACCCTAGCGCTGGTGGATGACGGTCAGCCACGCCCACTGCCCAACCCCCACATGCCAGACCTCAGCCCTCCGCTCTCTGGCCCGGGGCCTTCTGTCCCTCCCGCTGCCCCTCTCCGGACCTGCGCGCCTCCCACTCAGGCCAGTTCGCTCCTCTGTGTTCACAGATTTTGACAAACTTCTGAGGAAAGCAGAGGCTCAAAGAAGAGACTGGAAGAGAAAACAGGGTAAGAATTGCTGGCGGGGGAGTTCAAAAGAGGCCAGTGTTCCGTGCTGGGGACCTGCTGGGTGCTGGACAGGTGGGCTAATCCATCCCTCAGCTCCGCCGGGTCCCAGAGGGAGCCACTGCAATGCAATCCACTTCTGTCCCCGTGCAAGAACAAAACAGAGAGCGACACCCCCGAGAGTCGATCCAACCCTGAGAGTAACACCTCCTTAAATGTCGCGCCCTACGCACCCCACTTGCGTCGCCGCAGTCCCTGCCATGGTGGGGGCCGAGTCTGAGGGGCCTGTAATCACTAGCTGCCCCCCACCTGGCCACCAGGTGGCGCCCTGACGGTGAGCGTGTTTGTTCTGCGCTCCCAGGTCCGCATTTCGTGGAGCCCTTGCAGTGGAAGGTCACCGAGGACTGCCAAGTGCTGCTGACCTGCAAGGCAAATCCCCGCCCCCGCCCCCGCCTCCAGCCCCGCCCCCTGGCCCAGGGCGGGGCGCGTGTGGCTCGTCCCGGTGGCTCGTCCCGGTGGCTGTCCTTGCCCACCTTCCCGAGTTCCTGTGCTTGGCTGACCCGGAGGAGAAGTAGCCCCAGGGAGACCACATTTAACTGGGAAACAAAATTTACGCCCCCCCACCCCCGCAAGAGCCCACGGAGCCGAATTAGTGTGGTTTGGATCAGCCTCCAGCCAGATCTCCCCGCTGCTCCGGCAAAGGGGTTCTGTGGGGCGTGGGCATCTGGAAACAAGTGAGGGGTGTATAGATTGAGGGGGACTCCCTGACGTTTATTAGTAGCCTTCCCAGACCCTGTGCTCGGGATTCATCCGCCTCGCGATCGTCTGTGAGATGGGCATGGATCCGGAAAACAAGTAGAGAAAGAGCTCAAGACCACACCCAAGCGGGAAGAGTCTAGAGCACGGTTTTAACGCCATCGGTCTGACTCCAAAGCTGGGGCTCCTTCTCATCACTCTGCAGCCTCTACAGACGACTGGGGAAGGGCAGGAAGGGCAGGGGAGAGTGCTCTCCGGGAATCCCCAAGCACTCCCCAAGGCCCTGGACATACAAAGACGAAGAAGTGGGGTCTCCTTGGGCCTCTCCGAGCCCAGGGGTCTGAGGCAGGATCCTTAGAAAACAGCATGTCTCCTGCTGTGATGCAGCACGTGCAGGAAATCAGTTAATGATGATTGAGGCACTCTGGGGTGCTTCAAGGAAGGCCTCTTGGAGGAGGTGACATCTTCCTTGCTTCCTTAAGATGCATAGGGACTTACAAGGACAAATGGAGTAGGGAAGTGAGCAAAAGGCGGAGGGAACACCATTAGTGAAAATCCAGAATGCGGAACCAGAAGAGGAGATAGGGTGTGAGGAAGGACTAGCGGAGATCTAGGAAGGAATTAGCTAAGAGTGAGTATGGGGGTGGGAGAGAATCAGGTTTGTGGGAGGAAAAAAAGAGCTGATGAGTTTTTACTTAAAAATGTGAGAAAACGTGAGGGAGTCTCTCTTCATTGATCGCCCTCTTCGTTGATCGCCCCTCAGGCGACCAACACCAAGAAGGAAACCCGCTTCCAGTGGTTCTTCCAGAAGAGAGAGACACCGGACGGTCAGTACGACCCAGAGACTGGAGTAGGAACTCTGTGCATCGAGGAGGTAAAAAAAAGTACAGCTCCGGCTTCAGGGCTCACACCCCCCTGGCAGCATCCCTGGGCTGGAGCAGGGCCAGGGGGAGGCAAGTGAGGCGCTCACCTCAAGCACAAAATGTAAGGGGGCACTGAAAACTCAGTAATCAAGTTAATATTTCAGGCAGTATTTTTTTTTTTTTTTAGTCAAAATTAATGCAAAAAAAAAAAAAAAAAAAAGCCCATGGAGGAGGAAATAGCAAAATTTCAAATAAAGTCAGAAACAGTAATACTGATTTTTCCTTTCATTTGGATTCCATTTCTGGGCCTGCCACTGTGTGGCCTGGGGCTGGTCACTGTCCTTCTATGACCTTGGTTTTCATCTATAACATGAATTGGGTCAGAAGGGATGCTGTCTCTCAAAGGTTTGGTCCTACCTCAGTCAACAGTCTGGGATTCGGGACAGGAAGGCTCTCTCTGTGGGGCAGGGCTGGGCAGAGCAAAGCAGGGCTGGAGGCCTGTTCTCCAGCCCACAATCTCCTCCTGGCCTCCAGAGGAGGGTGGCCTGGTTACTGTAGAAGCACAAGGCTTGTTCTCAAATATTCAATGCTTTTCTGCCCCGCTGCTGGTTTCTGTGGCCTTACGGGGTGTCCAGGAGGACTGGAGCACATGCAGGTTTGCTGACTAGGAAGGAAATAATGATTTCAGGGTCTTTCCCCCCAAATCCCAGCCAGGACTTGGCCTTTGTCACCACAGTGCATGCTCCTTAAACAGAGATTATCAACAAGTAGGTGCTTCCTAGCTACTGAGGCTTGTTCTAACAGTCTGTCCAGCTGGCATAGAACTTTCTGGCTTCCCAGATCAAACTTCCCTTGATCCCCACAGCGACTACAGTGCATAGCCAGGCAAGGATGATGCCACCATTCTACAGATGAGTAAATGGAGACCCCGAGGGTTTACACACCAAGACACAAGGCTAGAGAGAGGGCTTAGAAGTCACTCCAATCATTCTCCCCCCAGGTTCGGCTGGGACTTTGGAACCTTCCCTGGGGAAAGGGTGGGGAGACATAAGAGAGGGCTAGTGGGGCTCAGCCCTTGTCTCCCCAGGTTCAGAGCTGTCTCTGCCTTGGATTCTGCCTCAAAACACACTAAGTAGAGACAGTCAAAGTGGGAGGGCCCCCTGGAGGGGACAGGGAAGCAGAGAGCACTTCCCAAGGCTTCAAAGTCCAACCCAAGTTCTTGCTGGGCAGAGGGTTAGTTCAGACTTCATTTGGGGATGGCAAGCATAAGCCAGAAAGAAGCCCCTTGTCCTGGGCCAAAGATAACACACTTCCTTTTGGACAAGGGCAGAGGGGTCCCCCGGTCCCTCCATCCAGGGACCTCCAGGGAGGAGGAGTCCAGCTCAGGAGACTGCAAGGAGAGCTCATCATATGCTCTGGTTGGCGCAGCTTCCTGTGACTCCAAATGTGGGGTGTCTGCTTCTGCCCTCAGTTCCCCCTCATCCCCACCCCGAGGCCCAGACATGACCCAAACCTGATTCAAAGAGCTCTGGAGCTAGAAGGAGCCTCAGCAATCACCCATTCCAGATGGGTAAACTGAGGACCAGAGAGGAGAAAGGGGGGAATTTTGCCTGAGATCATACAGAGTTAGGAGCAGGCCCGGAGTCCAGGCTGGTTGGTACTCCTTCCAGAACCCATGCTGACACCATGTCATCTCTCATCTTTCTTTCCAGCTGTCCAAAGAGGACAAGGGAATTTATAGAGCAACAGTTTCTGATGACCGAGGGGAGGATGACACGATTCTGGACCTCACAGGGGAAGGTAGGAGTTGGTGAGGTTAGACATGGGCCACGGGGACCCAGGGAATCACACGGACTCAGATGTGGGGTCAAATTTATGGGATCCCCATATCACTTGGAGGCAACAGAGAGCCTAAGTGACCTGCCCAAGGCTGCACAGCTGGTCAGTGGCAGGGGCCTGGTCTGTGACACCGACACCCTCATTCTCTGTAGTATACCACAGTGAGCCAAAGCCAGAGTTTGCTCCCCTGCCCCACACTGGGCCCCAGACTCCTCATCAGGCTGGTTGGCCCAGCCTCAAGAAAATGGTCAGGCTGGCCCATTTGTCCTCCCTCCGTGGTGTGCCCCTGCCCCATCAATCAGTGAGTGCCCCAGACCCCCTCCACCCCCAAGCCATGGGAGTCATCCTGCTGTGCCCCCTGTGTGCTGAGCTCTTCATGGTTCCACCAGCCTTTCCCAGGGACATACCCACCCCAGGCACATCCCTGGGAGGTCCCTACATCAGCTAACCATTCTCTCCGTCTTCCTCCAGCCCTGGATGCCATCTTCACTGAACTGGGCAGGATTGGTGGTAAGCAAGCCCCACTCCCTGCTTCGCTAGCCCTGTCCTGAGGCAAACAGCTTCCAGGGCCCCTCCAGCCAGCCTGGGCTACTGGGCCTGGGTTTCGTTTCCAACCTTAAAGAATCCCTGCCTCCTCGCAATGCCACATTCCCCCCCACCACACCCCCAGAGCAGGGCTGAGCTGGCTGGCCCCAGAATGCTCTGCCCAAAGGACCTTGGCCTTCTCCTTTGCCTCCGCAGCCCTCTCTGCGACCCCATTGAAGATCCAGGGGACCGAGGAGGGGATCCGGATCTTCAGTAAGGTCAAGTACTTTGACATCCAGTATATGAGAACCACCTGGTTCCATAAGTAAGTTGGCCTTTCCCTGCAGGCCAGGGTGGGTAGAGGGTGGGGAAGGACAGGGGGCATCTGCCCCAGAGCCCAGTCCCAAGGGGTTGGCAGACATAGGGTCTCCCACCAGTTGTGCTGTCCGCAGAGGGAGTTGGGGATAGGGAACAGCAATTAAAGGTAGAGAAGGGAGGTTCCCCAGCAAAGGTCAGAACCCTAGTGATAAAACCATTTTTCCTGAACATCCGTGGCCACAGAAGGATCATTGTCTAAAAGCAGCATCTGGGAAGTGGGGGAGGAAAGGAAGACCAGATGGTCACGGGAGTCACGGTGCCCCTATGGGTCTTTGCAGCCCCAGGCAACTCAGGCAGCCAGGCTGAGAGTAGAGGTACAGGCAGAGGGACCTGTGGGGCTGACGACTGACTGAGTGCCAGAGCATGAAGGCAGGATGGATAAGTTATCCACAGAGACTCAGCTAGGAGCTAAGTGACCACAGACAGCTTGAGAGCATTCTTTTCCCAGGGCTGCTTGTCATTTGCATGCCTCAGCCTAGCAGAGCAGACATCACTGCACCTGCTCTATGGAAAAGGCTAGACTGACTTGGTCAAGTTTGTCAAATGAGTGAGAGCCAAAGCCAAGGGCTCCTTTCCCAACTATAGTTACTGAGCCTAGTGACCGAGACCAGAGGTGTCACCTCTGTGACCCAACACTGAAGACGTGGACCAAGTGTCTCCAGGAATGACATTTCAGTAAAGAAAGAAGGGAGTTTCTATGGTTTTTAAGGGCTGGGGAAGGATGATTGTTCAAAGAAACACTGGAAGGGTTTAAGCTGACGAGAAGGAAGAGGTGGGAAAGTGACCCCTGAGGGTGGGGGAGGTGGTAGGCACTGACCCGGGAACCTGAAGGACGTGTCACAGGTAGACTCAGCACTGGAACTTACCTGATGTGCCACAGATTTGCTGAACAAACAAATGAATGAACCAATGAATGAATGATGGAAGGATGGATGGATGGATGGATGGTTGGCCAGCTCACAGATCTGGAAACAAAACCCCAGGAGAGGAGTTTGGGGCAGGGAGTGCCTGTAGCCCCACAGCTAGCCAGCATGATGAGCTGAGCCAAGTCACACATTTCTTTGTCCTCATACCCAGAGAAAAGCGCCTGGAGAGCGGTGACCGGATAAGGGCTGGAACCACCCTGGATGAGATCTGGCTCCACATCCTGGACCCGAAAGACTCAGACAAGGGCAAATACACCCTGGAGATAGCCACAGGGAAGGACACCCGGCAGCTCTCAACGGATCTCTCGGGACAAGGTGAGCCAGCCACCTGTCTGTCCGCAGAGAAACCTGCTTAGAGAATCCTATGTCTTTGAGGGAAGGGGACTCCTGTCTCCCCACCCAGTCCGGGCACTGCCCTGAGAGAACACAGGATGGGGAGGGCAGCGGAGAAACAGTCAGCACAAAGCCCTGTTCCTGCAGGTCACAGGGGCTGAGGAGCTGACCCTCCCCTCCCCTCCCCCTCTTTCCTTCTGGCAGCTTTTGACGACGCCTTGGCTGAGCACCAGAGACTGAAGTAAGTGCCCTCTGCATCTCTTGGGTGAATCATAGGCCCCTGGGGGTATGGCAGGAGCTGGGTACAGGACCCCCTCCTGGGAGCCTGGGCCAGCTCCACCTTTCCCTCATCACCCCCTCACCCCTGCCCGGGGCGGGCCTGATCTTTCACGAATGGAACTCAAACCTTTTACCCATTTCTGTTTTTCAGAGCCTTGGCCATCATTGAGAAGAGTAAGTCCCCTCGTATTTCTGGTGTTTCGTGTCTGGGTTTGGGGCACCTTCCCATGAGTTTACCTCCCGGCAGGCATCTAAAGTCCTAGTTCCCCATGGGGTCTGTGCAGCCGTGGGTAGCAGCAGCCCAAAAGCAGATGATGGATGGATAAGGGTCCAAGGATCAGGGAGATGGTGGGTGTGGACCGAGCAGGCTCACGGACAAGGTCAAGGGCAGCAGCAGGGCACAGACAGGAATGAGGCTGGGCGGGCTCTCTGCATGAGGCCTGGGGAAGGGACAGCCTCTGAGCTGAAGCTGGTTCTGGCCGGTGGGGACGCTGAGGCCTCACCTGGTCTGGGATACAGGCCCAACCCCAGAGGGACCTGGCTTGCTCTCGAGCAACAGGAACACCCCTACCAAATCCACCTACTTGAGCTTCATCACGTGTCCCCAGCCAGTTCCTCCTTCCCCACTTTTGAGGGCAGGGGCACCTCCTTGTCCCCTCCAGGTACCAGTCATTACCAGGATCACTTCAAGTCCATACCACAAGCGTAGTATGTCCCCCATCTTCTGTTGGGAAAGGCAAGGAAACACGTAATGCAAATTTAAAGATTTCCACCCAAAATGATGAAAAGGGAGAAAAGAAAACGTGGCTTAAAAGTAAACCCCAGCTCTGTGGAACCTGATTCTGGGAAGCAGCTGGCAGGAAACCATTCATCACTGGAGTCTCTCTTTTCCCTTCCAGATCGTGCCAAAGTGGTGAGGGGCCTGCCAGATGTAGCCACCATCATGGAAGACAAGGTAGTGAGCGACCCTAGCCCGTGGCCAGCCGGCCCACCCCGTGCTCCCACTGTTCTGTACCCATCAGAGATCATGGTACAAAGTAGCACCATGGATTCAAGGGCAGAAAGAGCTGGCTCCCCGGAGCCGGGCCAAGTGACCACACCTTGTTGGTCACAAGGAAACACTGATCCTGGTGTCAGGCCCATGGGGATGCTCACCCCACCTCTCCAGGTGGCCCTGGGCATCACAGACTTCTGTCTATGAACTTCCATTTCCATTCCCATAGGAGTTCTACTACATGATCCCTAAAAGCCCCTCTTGACCTGAAAGTATGCAAGTCTCGTGTTCTAGAAAATGATTGCTCGTGTCTCTATGGTGCTTACTTTGCGCCAGACACTGCTCCCTGTATGTGTACATACTGTAGTCTGTTTAACCATCAAGGCAGCCACAGGAAATAAAATATTATTACTACCATTAGTCACCCTTTACAGCGAAGCAAACTGAGACCCAGAGAGGTCAAGAGACTTTCCTAGGGTCACACAGCTTGAAGGGACAGAGCTGAGAGTCAGTCTGCCGGTGCCCAGCTCCAGAGCCTGTTCGACCCCCACACTATAGTGCTCCGTGTTAGAGCTTGTTCGAGAATTTTTCAAACCCAGTTCATAAATCTTCTTATTAAGGCAATATAGTCTTATTTGCATAGTAAAATCATAACAACATATATGCGACAAAAAGCAATAAAGCAAAATTCAGGCCAGTGTGGGACAAATGATTGCTAGGGTAATGATGGAAATTCTAACTAGTAAGCATTCCTGTAGAAATCTTGAGGATGGAGGATGTGGGATTAAAATAAAATGTCTCTCCCTTTAATGTTATCCTTTTATGGGTTATAATAGAACTCACATAATAAATTTATCACCAGGAGCAACTTGTACTGGGGGCTGTCTGGGGGAGTGAAGGTGAATGCCAAGTATGATTATAAGGAGGTGAGATGGAGCATTCCCTTCCTGTCTTTTCTAACAGACTCTGTGCCTGACCTGTGTCATCTCGGGAGACCCCACCCCTGAAATCTCTTGGCTGAAGAATGACCAGCCTGTCACCTTCCTTGATCGCTACCGCATGGAAGTGAGGGGTTCGGAGGTCACCATCACCATCGAAAGGGTCAACAGTGAGGACAGTGGGCGCTACGGTGTCTTCGTCAAGAATAAGTATGGTTCTGAGACGGGGCAAGTCACCATCAGCGTGTTCAAGCACGGGGAGGAGGCCAAGGTGCTGGAGAAGAGAGTGCAGGCTGAGGTTCCACCTGTGGTCTAGTCTGCGTGGACCAGCGGGGTCAACCAGTAGGTCACAGCCTGGCACAGGCAGCGGGGAAGGGGATAGGGTGGAACCCAGGACAGGGGGGTTGGGGAGGTGAGAGTGGAGTGGGCATGCCAAAGCACAGAATTAAAGACCTTACTGGGGTTCTGGGGGGGTCTCGGGGTCGTGGGATGGGCAAGACTCTACTCCCCATCCGAACTCTGCATGAGCCTTGACTTTCTCATCTGCTAAATGGGAATTCCTACCCCAAGGGGTTGTTTCTGAAACACCCTGTATCAACCATATCCAGGGATTCTCAACAGGAGGCACTTTGTCTTCCGGGGGGACATTTAGCCATATCCTTGTTACAACCGGGGGTGTCTGCTGGCATCGGGTAGGTAGAGGCCAAGGACACTACTAAACCATAGCTCCCCACCACATAGGATTATCAGACCCCAAAGGGCAGGGGCACCGAGGGTGAGGAGCCCTGCTGTAAACCACTGGATGGCCATATCCTCCTTTAGGAGTCTGTATTTTCAATTCGCTTCAGTTCAGCGAACATTGATCTGAGCCCCAGTGTCAGGCTGGGGAGATCCTTGGAAGCAGAAAGATAAATGATATGTAGGCCCAACCCTCGAGGCTTCAGCCCAGCAGGAGAGACAGACCTGGGTACCAAAGACTCCAGGACAAGGCAGATAAGGATGACAAAACGGATCCAAAGAAAGTGCCACTAGTGGTCAGAGAGGGAGAAAGATGCTCGTCCCAGTGGGGGAAGGCGGGCTTTAAAACACCTTCACGGATCTAGCAGAACCGTGTTGGACCCTGATAAACGAGTTCAGTTTGGCAGTGGTGTTGGGAGGAGGACATTTTAGGAGGTGGGGAGATGCTACCTGGCTGGCCTCGTGTGCCAGGCTGGAGAGGTGGATGACCTCAGGACCTCTCCCAGCTCGGGGAACAGATACTGGTGTGACAGATACTGGTTGGCCTTGCCCAGCAGACCTCAATCCAGACCTGGGCATGTCGCGGCCCTCCCACTTCCTTCTTTTTCAAAATAAGATTTGGAGGGATGGGGCGCCTGGGTGGCTCAGTGGGTTAAGCTCAGCCTTCGCCTCAGGTCATGATCTCAGGGTCCTGGGATCAAGCCCCACTTCAGGCTCTCCGCTCGGTGGGAGGCTGCTCCCCCCTCCTTCTCTCTGCCTGCCTCTGCCTACTTGTGATCTCTATCAAATAAATAAATAAAATCTTTAAAAAAAATAAGATTTGGAGGGAGTGGGGTTTATACAATTATAAATGTTTGTTGTATTATTTTGGAAAACCTTGAACATTATAAAGGATAAAATAAAAATCATCAATACTCCCACCACCAGGAGATAACCCCTGCCTCTGATTTCTGAAATGGCTTCTGACCTCGAGGATGAAATGAATGCCTCCTCCACCCGCCCACTACACATGGACGCAGCGTGGTGGGTTAACTTACACACCCCGCAGCTCCCGTTCCAGGCTGCCTGGGGGAGCCAGACCCGCTGTTCAGCGAAGGGTGTGGGGGGAACATGACTGTCCCTGGCTGGGAACAAGCATGGGAATTGTGCAGATCTGGAAAACATACACGCCTAGGGTTGAAGCCACACCTCGCTGTGTGCTCTTGGGCAATTCTTCTCTTTCTCTGGGGCTCACTCCCATCTATAAAACAAGAAGCCTGAAAGGTCATTTTTGAAGGCCCTTCTAGCTGACCCTAAGAGTTTTATTACCTCCCCGAACTTCACTCTCTTCTGCTTTGCTCATTTCCTAACTGGTGAAAAAGAAGGCTGTATCCGAGCCCCTGCTCCCACTCTTGTACTTGGCATCTCAGAGAAGACGTGGCTTCTTTCATGAGTCACTGCAAAATGGTACACATTTCCAAGAGATCAGGAAGCACAGTATCCGTGCTCTTCCTGCTAATTCCCATGAGGCTCACGTGCTCATGTATGTACTTCATCGTAACACAAAGCACTTTCGCGTCTCCTCCACGAGATCGTCTCCACCCAGGGAGCAGGTAGGCAGAGGTCATGATGGTCACGTGCATACAACACTTCAAAGGTTAGGCAGCATTCTCCTGTGATCAAATACAACAGCATCATTGAGTTGTTGAGTGCCCAAATAGTAAGTGGCAGAGTCGGACAAGAACAAGAATCCCTGGGTCCTGGTTCAGAGGATGTTTTGCTCTACCACGCCAATCCTGAGCAATGTCCAAACCACTGGCCTTCACCTTCGCCTTCTTCTCCCCTTCCCAGCCTATTCCCAATGGCCTCCTGCTCCCCCACCCCCCAGCCTAGGCTATTCTCAGCACCTGCTTGCTGGACCCCGATGCTTCCTCCTTAGCTGCGATTCCCACTCACTCCTTGTGTTCTTCTTATAATGGTTCATCCTGGGAAACATCTCAGCCGGTCTAGCCTGATCCCCGGTACCTTGCGTGGGACTCAGAGAGGCAGAACCTTGTGTCTCTTATCTGGTGGAGCCCATCAGCGAACACAGGAGCCTAGCATTCCCCAGGATCCCTCTGTGGGTCTCCCAACATACTGCACTTCCGGGGAGCCAGGCAGGGTTAGGGGAACAATGGCAGTGGGTTCCCCCCTTTATCAGACCCCCAGGCCACTCGTCCCCTACAGGTACCTGTTCTGTCACTTTCCGTGTACCAGCCTGGGGAGCAATCCTTGACCTAAAGCCTTAAGACCTAAGAATAAACACACAGCACAGGGAGCAAGAATGGGAAATTTCCTAATGGGAAATGACCAGCCAGTGTAATAATTAACCTCTACCCACTCGGCCTCAACCACCACACTAGTCAGATGCTTTCAATACCTTAAAATTTCCAAATCACTTCCAGCAACTTGGGTGACGTTTTCATGCCAAAAATACTTTCAGAAGTAACACTCCCCAGATGTCTCTAGCTAGAGGAAGCCAGATATTTTTTTATTTTGAGCATTTGAAAAAAAAAAAAAAAGTATAAATCTTGAGGCCAGAGGAGTTTCAGCAAAGGAGGGCCCTGGGTTGGGAGCAAAACAAGTTGCAGAGCCTGGAAGGAACGTGCCCTCCGCTCCTGGACCTCTTTCAGGTCATGGAGCTGGCCGACGCGTGCGTCACTGCTTCCTATGTGAGCAGATCTAAAGAAAGAAACACGAGGCCACTCAAAAGCCTTTTATTCCAATTACAGAAATGTTCATGATGAAATCAGTCTCTGGGCTTGCTTTAAAATACTCCAGTTTGTTGGGTTTTATTTTGGTTTGGGGATTTTTTTTTCTTTTTTTTAAGTAGAATGAGGGAGATAAATGAAAAAGTTAGCAAAATCTTGATGACTCATCAAGCTCGGTGGGTACAGGCAGTTCTACTACCATTCATCTGGAGTCATAGTAAGCTTTTTTTATCCAGATATTAGTCAAGGATATTAGACACAGGCAAGAGAGCTGAGTTCTTTTCTTGCAGGCAATCTAGAACAGTCTGTTATTTTTCGATCGCACTGATTAAAATTAGTGCTAACACAGATACACTACAAGAAATCATTATCAAGTAATAGCTGTAGTTTAAAAAAATTGCATACCCATCTGTATGATGTTTCGCAAAAATATATTTTCCTGTCTGTAGCTTGGATAGTCATTTACTTAGTGGTATTCTTTGAGGAGCATAGTTTTTAGAAATTTTTATGAAATCCATTACATCCAAAAAAAATTATACATCCAAATGACTCATCTACTCTGCATTCATTCAACACAATCTTTACTGAGCTTGCTGCGTGGAAGGAATATACAAAATTAAAGTTGGTGCCACCAGCACAGACTTGGCTTTGCTTTATTCTGTGTGCGACTTAATTATGCAACCTTCCTGTATCTCTTCTGGAAAAGGTGGCTGTTGTGAGAATTGGGTAAAGGGAGGTTGTCCAAGGAACTAGCACAGTGCCTAAGTGGGGGCAGGGGCGGGGGGAAGACAGATGAGTCAGTCCAGCTCCCACAGAGTTCAGCACTTGTTTGTGCACATTTGTGACTGATGACAATACAGATGCTTCCAGAGACGGAAGCCCACAACTTCACAAGGAATTTCTAAAGGAATATCTGTTGTACCTTTTTTCAATTATAGAAATTATAAAGGCAGGTTGCAGATATATTGGACAACACAGAAAAGAACCAAGAAGAAAAGCAAAAATGTTCATAAGCCCACCACCCAGAAATAAGCAGAGTAGAAGACATTGTTTATTAACTAACATAACAGATATTCCTACTCCTTCCCTGCTGCAGCCTCTACTCTGGAATCTGGGAGGCTAAATATTCCCTTCTCCAGGCTCCCCTGTAGATGGAGACAGCTACAGGACCCAATTCTGGTCAGAGACTTAAGCAGAAATCTGCTGGGGCACCTCGATAGGCTCTAGAGGTACCTAATAAAAAGGACAGATGCTTCAGGCACTGTGCTACTCCTCTTCTTCCTTCCTATCTCAGATGTGGACATGATGCCTGGAGCTGGGGCAACCATCTTGTGACCATAAAGAAAACAGCATTGCGAGATGCCATACCTAATATCACCAAGCTGCCGATGGCACTCCCTCAAACCTCTAGACAACTTATCAGAGAAAACTAAACCCCTCTGTATTTAAGGCACCATAAGTCAGATTTTCAGTTCCTTAGAGCTGAAAGCATTCCCAATTCACACACCACCTGTTAACATTTTTTGGTTTATTTCCTGCTGATCTTAACAGAGTTGGGAACTCTTCTAATTTTACCTTCTGGACTTTTCATATGCCATCAAATCATAAGAATTTGTTCACATTCCCAAGAAGCATTCTAAAACCCCATATTTGTGTTCATCTATCATGTGATTATGTATCATTTCCATATTCCTTGAAACTGTTTCCAATTTTTCCTTATTATAAATAAAACTCAGATGGACATCCTTGATATGGATCTTTGCCTACATTTCTGAAAAAAATTCAGATAAATTCAAGAAGAGGAATTGCTTGGCCAAAGAGCATGAATTATTAGATCAAAAACAGACTAGCTACACAGCAAGAATGGAAACCAGCAAACAGTGATGGTACCTTGGGCCTTCCCCTCAGGGGCACAGGTGAGAAGTTAGTTGATCGGCCAACACATATTTTTATTGAGCAGCTATTTCACTCCAGGCAATATGCTAGGTGCTGACAATATGGAGATGAACAAACCAGACAGGGACCCTGCCCATGTGGGAAATGCCATTTAACAGATGGCTACCCAGAGAGATGGCAGCTGATTTTTTTTTAAGATTTATTTATGTATTATTTGAGAGAGAGAGAGAGAGAGAGCACAAGTGGGAGGGGCAGGGAGAGGAGTGAGAATCTCAAGCAGACTCCACACTGAGCACAGAGCCCAACAGGTGGTTGGATCTCACAACCCTGAAAACGCTGCCTGAGCCGAAACCAAGAGTCAGATGCTTAACCATAGGTACATGTACATATGCACACCATAATTTGTATAAAAACCAGGGCACCTGGGTGGCTCAGTGGGTTAAGCCTCTGCCTTCAGCTCAGTTCATGGTCCCAGGGTCCTGGGATCAAGCCTCACATCAGGCTCTCTGCTCGGCAGGGAGCCTGCTTCCCCCTCCCCCTCTGCCTGCTTCTCTGCCTGCTTGTGATCTCTCTCTCTGTGTCAAATAAATAAATGAAATCTTAAAAAAAAAAAAGCAAAAGCCAACTGAGAAAATTATTTGTAATGGATATGAAAAACATAACACTAATATACTTAATATATAATTACAATCCAGTCATAGCATCAAACATGATGTTGCAGGGGGGAAAAAAAAACATTTATGGGCATGGAAAGATGTTCAGGATAGGTTTTAACATCAAAAAGCAGATTTCAAATAGTATATAGAGTGTGAATGTACTTGATTAAAATAAAGATGATATATATTTTTAGAAGACTAGAAGAATAGGGACGCCTGGGTGGCTCAGTTGGTTAAGCGGCTGCCTTCAGCTCAGGTCATGATCCCAGCGTCCTGGGATTGAGTCCCGCATCGGGCTCCTTGCTCAGCAGGGAGTCTGCTTCTCCCTCTGCCACTCTGTCTGCCTGTGCTCACTCTCTCTCTCTCTCTGACAAATAAATAAATAAAATCTTTAAAAAAAATTTCTAGAAAAAAGAAGACTAGAAGAATAAACATCAAAGTGTCAACAGTGAGTTATCTAGGTGATAGGATTACAATAGATGTTTGTTCTCTTACTGTATTTTCAAAATCTCTACAATAAACTTGCATTATATTTTAAACAGAAATGAGAAGTAAGACTTTTGAATGTTTTAAAAACTACCACAGACATCTGCCCCATCTCGGCCAAACTAGCCTCTCCTTATTCTCTGTGTTCCTTGATCCAGAACCATTTATTTTGCCCATTTACTTCATTCATCAGTGGTAACTGGCACCCTCACTTCATGATACTTTGAGACTCAGATGACTTTTTACATTTCAGATATTGTACTGTCTACTTTTGGAATTTCCATCCAGTTCTTTCTTAAAGTTATATTTCTTTATTAAGATTTCCTATCTTTTCCTTCACTATGAACATATTTTCCTTTATAGCAAAGAGCATAGCTAAAATATTTCCTTTAAAATCATTATCTGTTCATTTCAGGGCCAATCTTTGTTGATTATCTTTCCTCTTGAAAATGGATCACATTTTCTTCTTCTTTGCATGTCAAATAATTTTGATTGCACTGTGAATGTTATGTAATGGACATTCTGGATTCTGTTATATTCCTCTAAAGAGTACTGATTTTTGTGATTGTTGTTTTGCCAGGTAATTAAGTTGGTTGGATTCAAAGCACATTGTCTTTGGAAAAGCAGATCAAATATGAGTTTACTTCTTGTGTCCTTACCTGATCTGCTTGTAGTCTTTCCTCTACATGTGCAATTTACTGGTCAGCCAGAGATTTGGAAAAAGAGTTTACAAAGAACTCGTGACTCCTCTTCACTCTACCTCTTACTTTTCCAGGATTTCTCCCTCACTTTCCAGTGGCTGTGGATGCCCTCAACTTTGCCCTCTGGGTTTCAGGCCTGAAATACTGTAGATTTTCTATTGGGATATTAAAAGACACTCTCAAATCGTACTGACTGCAGTGTGCTGAAGGCCATAAAATATTAGAAACTCATTCTGCACCATTCTTTACTTCCAAGTGTTAACTTCTTTCCAGGATCTGCCTGCTTTTGTTTATCCTCCAGTGCTTCAGGTAAAATTTGGGGGCAGGGGGTAGGGGGTATAGAACACAAGTTAACAGCTACAGTTTGCAGGAGGATCAGTCTAGTTAAAGCCTATGTGGACATACCATCAGTGCAACTCCTCATTGTGATTTAGTGTCCTTGCTTCAATCTTCAATAGCACCTTCCAAGTGAGAAGCCCACATGGGCAAGGGGTCATGCCTCTCAGAGCGGCCATTCCTTCTGGGAAATGCCCCCAGGGATTTCTGGCATTTGCTTTTAGATCTATAACACAGATATTGGAGAAGGTTGAGCACCCTTTGCCTTGGCATTGCAGAGACAGCCTAGCAGGTCTGACCCTTAAGTGGCTGCCCACAACCATACAGTCAGAACTCAACATACATTCTTTTGAATCATTTCAGCAAGTGGTAGCAAATCACTGAGCTTTGAGGATGGGTTTATTTTCAAAAACTGCTTAAAATCTCTTGGAGAAAATAGCATTGGCCTTAGACCCAGGCAAGAGGGTCTTCTTGCTCCGGCCCCCATGCTTTTATGAGGTATTCTCTGACCCTCTGCTGGCCACACCCCTCTCTATGGGTCAAGGAATCCATGAAGACAAGGGAACAAGGCCACACAGAGTCTATGACATCCCCCCTTTATTAACTATGCACCCAGTATCCAGAAACCAGAATTCCCTGACAAAAGTCTCCAAACTCACTTCCAGGATCTACATGGACCTCTCCCACAGGTGCAGAAAGCAGAATAATGGGAGTCCCAAAGATGTCCATTTAAAATAAACTATAATAGTTGGACAAGGAAGGCCTGGTCTAAATGCAAAGAAACCAATCTAAGTTAGAACAAGGAAGCAATACACGGAATGAGTAGGGATGAGAATGGATTGGGGATATGGTGACAATGGCACACGTCCCTTGGGTAGAGCACAGCGGTTAGGCAAGTAAAGCCAGGCCGTCTGCATTAAATCACAGCTCCCTCACTTAACCTCTCTTCGGTTCAATTTCCTCCTCTGTAAAACAGGGAAACTCTTGTGCCTTCCTCTTTGGGTACCTGCGAGGATTAATTATGTGTAGAGCACTTAGTGATGTACCCAGCATGTGGCAATTGCTCAGAAAAGATCAGCAATTTTTTTACTAGCCACTCCCAACAAGAAAACAGAGGCTCAGAAATGCCAGGGGGAAGGGCCATATAGGATAGACATAATCCAAAAATAAAACATGTCATGATTTTAAACCATTGCTGGTGGGTATGAAAGAAGAATCCATTTGAAATTGACTCTGGGGACACTCTCCTCTAGGGGCATTAAGTGAGCAGAGAAGGAAATGCCGTATCAGCACATTACTTGGATCTACTTACATGATGCTCATATGTAAATTCTGTTTACTGGAAGCCAAAGGTAACAGCAGAAAGCTAAGGGAAAAGGAAAGAGGTGTAGGCAGCTTGAATCCACATAACATCAAAACGAGAAGAGAGGAAAGGAGGTTCTATAACACCCGACGAGAAACCAACAGCAATGTCTAAAATTAATGCATTAAGAAATAACCACACAAAACCTATCTTTAGAGCTGTATGGGAAGCCACTAGAAGAACTAAAAACAGAAGTATTTAAAGTGCTGCCTCCAGACTGCCTTCTGAGGAAGGGAGAGCAACTAACTGCGTTCAGTTTAATGAGTATGTCTCTAATACTCAATCTCTGGGTACACGATACTCAGTCCTCTCATCTCTAAAGCAGCCTGAGGGTCAGGCGACCTGGGCTCTACTCTCAGCCCATTCATTTTGGCCTAATCGCTGAACCTTTCCAGAACTCCATATGTTCATCGGCCAGGTGGTGATGCAAACATGCCTCCATTCCTGGGTAACTGATGCTCTCCGTTTATCAGAAGATGGCTAGCAGCTGGGCTCTGAGGCCGCCCAGCTCCCAGCAAATCTTCCCCCATCTAACTCTGAATCCTAAATTTAAGGGAATATGTTCACATAGCAGATTACAAGAGCACACAGTTGCCAGCCCAAGAGCTCAGATCTCCCCGACAGTCAGAAACCCGCAGGCTGTGAGCTGGGGTCAGGCCCAGTAGGCAAACAGACTGGGGCCTCGGAGATATTTGTACCTCCTGACTTTGCCCAGATGAGTTGGCTTTCCCAGCTCAATATCCTGGCACATCTTTAGTTGCTCCCCACTTGCTTTTGTACTGATTTCGTAGGATACTAAAGATGCTTGATAAAGTTGTTTCATTATCCATCCAGTGCTCAGCATAGGACAACATTCTGAAATCCTTTGTGTTCTAGAGAACATGAAAATAACACTCTGAGGGCTGGATGTTCTACTAGCAAATCCTGTTCCCGCAGAGATGTGGATCTACCTGTATGTGCATACACACATGTATATTTCATGTAAGCTGCTCAACAGATCTCTACAATTGCCCTTTGATGCGCGTAAACCAATTAGGGAAACGGAGATCAAGGAGGGTCAGTGATTTGCCAGAGTCTACACAGTTACCAACTGGGTGACTCAGGATCCAAACCCCAGGCGCCAGCTTTCAGACTCTTTGTCAGTGTACCATGATGTCTATACAACACCTTTCAATCTCTTCACTATTTTCCCTGAAAATCTGATACATGGATCATTAAATTCAAATAGCTAGCTGGGGCTGGCCAATACAGCAGCCACCAACAGGCGGCCATAGCTCACGGGATGTGTGGCCAGTCCAAAAGAAAGATGTGCTGAAGGAGAAAGCATACACCCACCTCTCGGACTTAGCACAATGAAAAGATTATAAAATAGCTCATTTAATCATTTTACATTGATTCCGTGAGGAAATGATAAGATTTCAAATACATTGGGTTAAATAAAATGTTAATAAAATCAACTTCACCTGTTTCTTTGCATTTTTTTTAATGTCGCTACTAGAAATTTTTTAATTTTTCATATGACTCAGGTTACAGAACCTGGACAGAGCCATGCTAGACTGTTCAATTAACAGAGATACCTGTGGTTTAACAGAAGAAAAAAAAAAACTGCAGTAGAGAGGTTGGGGGACAGAGATCTTCGACAGCATCTAGCTGTGTGGTCTTAAGCAAACCACTTATGCTCTCTGAGCCTCAGGCTTCCCCCCTCTTGAAATGAGGGACTAGCCCATATTTCAATGAGCCCTTCCACCTTGACAGTCTAAGTGTGTACCAGCCACCACCTTATCTCTCAGCACTTACTTACATCTTTTTTAAAAAAGATTTTACTTATTTATTTGACAGACAGAGATCACAAGTAGGCTGAGCAGAGAACTGGATGCGGGGCTCGATTCCAGGACCCTGGGATCATGACCTGAGCCAAAGGCAGAGGCTTTAACTCACTGAGCCACCCAGGCGCCCCTACATCTCTGTCTTATGGGAGTTTCTCAGCCAGGAGTTCTATCTGCCCCTTCCTGATCATAAACTCTGTGAGGATAAAATGACAGTACGTGAACTCCCCTCAGCCCCCACGCTGATTCTCACTGCGCCATAAGCAGCACACAGTTGGCGCTTAATAAGAACTCATTGGTGGTTCGATACTGGTTTGAAGTCTATTCCTGACAGCTCCGGCTTCTTTTTCCTCCATCTCTCCATCTTTCCCCCGGATTTCCCCCCAGAGATTCACATGGTAGAGTTCCAAGAAGCCTGAAATGAGACTATAAGGTGGCGAGAGCTAAAGCAGCTTCTTGCCACCGGATAGGCAACAGGTGAAGGGAAAAGCTGAAGGGCGGCGCCAGCTTCTAGCACAGGATTCAGCATCTTCCTTGGATCATCAGAGGTGGCAGAAGCGTACAAATAAGGGGGAGACTTTTCGCGCCGTTTCTCTTCGCCCACTTTGACTAGGACTCCCAAGTCATGCTGCGAATTTTGAAATGAATTTGACTCATATTAAAACACAAGCTAACTCCCTCCATGAACCTTTCCTCGAGAGTCTGCTTTTAGGCCAATGTTCTGAATTTAATGTGATTCTGAGCTGCTTGAGGACAGGTGCAGGGTCTTGATCATTTTGATGTCTCGGGCCTTCATGGTGTTGGGCAAACTGGAGACCAAAAAAACAAACAAACAAACAAACAAAACAAAACAAAACCCAAAAAAACTCTATGCTGGAAACAGAAAAGTAAATATAGAAGCCAAGACAGCAGTTATGAAGGTCAGGAACTTGGGCTGTGAAGCATTCACGGACCGCCACCATACACAGAAGTGTGATGACAGGCCAGGGCCCCATGCTAGGACGTGAGCGGTTGCATTTCATCCTCTTAACAGCCCTACGAGGTAGGTGACGGTTATGCTAACCTGTTCAGTTTACCGGAGAAATGTGTTCCTTTCTAAAATATGTACTGAGCTCCTACTGAGGGTCAGGCACTACTGGAAGCACTTGAGTCAGTATTCTAGTGGAAGGGCGATAATAACCAAGCAAATAAATAAACAATTGTACCATCAATTCCACTCCTAGTATGTACCCAAAGGCATGGAAACCAAGGATTCAAACAGATCCTTTTTTTTTTTTTTAAGATTTTATTTATTTGAGAGAGAACAAGCAAGCAAGAGAGAGAGAGAGCACAAGCACAGAGGGAGAGGGAGAAGCAGACTCCCTGCTGAGCAAAGACACCCCCCCCCATACACACACACCCCCGCCCCCGACACAGGGCTTGATCCCAGGACCCTGAGATCATGACCTGAGCCGAAGGCAGATGCTTAACCCACTGAGCCGCCCAGGTGACCCTCAAACAGATCTTTGTACACCTCATAGCAGCATTGCTCACAATAGCCAAAAGGTAGAAACAATCCGAGTGCCCATCAACAGGTGAATGGATAAGCAAAATGTAGTACATCCATACAATGGGATATTATCCAGCCTTTGAAAAGAATGAAAGTCTGACACCTGCTGTAATACAGATGTATCTTGCAAGCCAGACACAGAAGGACAAGTATTGTACGATTCCCCTTATTGTATGAACCCAGAATAGGCAAATTCATAAAACCGAAAAGTGGGATAGAGGGACGCCTGGAAGGCTCAGTGGGTTAAGCCTCTGCCTTTGGCTCAGGTCACAATCTCAGGGTCCTGGGATCGAGCCCCGCATCGGCTCTCTGCTCAGTGGGACGCCTGTTTCCTCCTCTCTCTCTCTCTCTCTGCCTGTCTTTCTGCCTACTTGTGATCTCTGTCTGTCAAATAAATAAATAAAATCTTTAAAAAAAAGAAAAAGAAAAAGTGGGATAGAGGTTACTAAAAGTAGGATAGAGAATGGGAGGAGAAAGGAACGGGAAGGTATTATTTATGGGTGTAGAGTTTCTATCTGGGATAATGAAAAAGTTCCAGAAATAGAGGTGATTGTTATATATGACATTGTGAATGTACAATGCTACTGAGCTATACACTTAAAAGTGGTGGAAGTGGTAGATTTCATGTTACGTAGATTTCACCACAATAAAAAAAAAATCAATTTAAAACCCGGCCATTTCAGACAGCAGCATGTGAACAAGGTGAGGCCATAAGAGACCAGGACTGAGAAGAGAGTTATTCTAGGTCGCGTGTCAAGGCAAATCTCTAGAGGGTGACATTTGAACTGAGACTTGAAACGCGAGAGGTGTCAGCCATGTAGAGAATGTCCCAGGGGAAGGATCCTGCAGGCAGAGGCAACAGCAGAGAGAGGTTCTCTGGCAGCTGAAGGAGCCAAGGGCAGCAGGGACATTGGCAAACAAGGGGTGAGTACTAGGAGCTGTGGAGAGGTCAAGAGCCCTGAGGCCAGGAGACCGGGTAGGAGGCTACTCCACTGTCCAAGATCTTCTCTTTCCTATCCATGCCCTCAGCCCAGATTATTCTCCCAAGTTCCATGGCCTTAAGGTCCATTTAGCTGCTCATGTTACCCCACTTATATCTCCCCATTTGTAAATCAAGTTCGCATGCATCATAGATCCTACTCAGGACCAAACCCTACTATTTCAAAGGAGACAGCAACCAAAAGACATGCACAAAACATTCCTTCCTTGGGGAAGTCTGAGACCATCAACATGGCTCCCATAAGTACTTCCTCGCCCACATAGGAGACATTGTGATTTGGATTTAACATGTAAGTCTTAAGCAATTACGTGTGCCATCACTTACATGAGGCGGCCATATTGGGTATGCGGCACCTTCTTTTTATGCCCCATTAAGTACACAGCGTATGTAGCATTTTCCAACAAGCAATGCCCCATGAATTCATAAACTCTGAGTTTATTTTTAATAAACAACCCAGGAAGATCAAATATATACTAATAAATGCATTTTACAGATAAAGCTTATTATCTTTCTACCAGTACATACCATTTATTTGCTTATCAGGAGCCCTGGGTTGGTTTGTTGGTTTGTTTGTTTGTTTGTTTGTTTTTTAAGGATTTTATTTATTTATTTATTTATTTGACAGAGAGAGAGAGATCACAAGTAGGCAGAGAAGCAGGCAGAGAGAGAGAGGGAAGCAGACTCCCAGCTGAGCGGAGAGCCCGATGCGGGGCTCGATCCCAGGACCCTGAGATCATGACCTGAGCCGAAGGCAGAGGCTTAACCCACTGAGCCACCCAGGTGCCCCAGTATTTTATTTTATATCCAGAACTAAATTGTGTTTAGCCATTCTTCTATCAGTAGACATCTAGGCAGTTTCCTATTTTTTCATCATTACAAACAATGACAGCAGGCATTGTATGTGACCCTTATTCACACACCATTGGGCCAGGTGCCATATTTCTAAAGAATAGAATATTTCTGTAGGATAAAGTATTTCTGTGGGATTAAGTAACTAGAAGTGGAACTGCTATGTTGAATGGGAGGCATATTTAAGTTTTTGATAGATATTGTCACGTCTTTCTGGCCTCCAAGAAAGTTGATGCTAATCTATGCCCCAGACAACAGGGCAAGATGTACCTATATCCCAGCACCAATAACCAATCCTTGCTATTACCAAACTCTATAATAGTTTAGTAGTCTAATGGGCTTAAAATGACAATCTCATTCACTAATGGATTTGTCCTACAAATATTTTTCAGACCTACTGTGTGCTAGTCTCCGAGGAGCTATGTCCAGCAGGACAGAGAAGAGAGCAACTGGCAGGTAATTAATTAAAAGGCATCCCTCAGGGGAAAAGAGAAAGCTCTAGCACAGAGATGGGCATATGCACAGCACAAGTAGGGATCAGTGGCTGAACTAGAGAATGGGATAGGGGAGAGTTGGGAGCGACAATACATGGCCAATTACAGATGGCATCCAACACCAGGGAGCAGAGTCTGGACTCTACTCAGTGGATGGCAAGGAGCCAATGCAGCTTCTTGAGTGGCAGAATGGAAAGACCAAAACGAGTGAGTTCCCCCAAAGACAGTCCCCAAGACAAGGATTTGAGTATGAGTGGTTTATTTGAGAGGTGATCACAGGAAGCACCAGTAGGGAAGTGGACAAGTGAAATAGGGAAGGGAGGAAGACAAGAAAGGGGCGGGGCACCTGGGTGACTCAGTGGGTTAGGCCCCTGCCTTCAGCTCAGGTGATGATCTCAGGGTCCTGGGATCAAGCTCCACATCAGGCTCTCTGCTCAGCAGGGAACCTGCTTCCCCCCATCTCTCTGCCTGTCTCTCTGCCTACTTGTGATCTCTGTCTGTCAAATAAGTAAATAAAAGTTTTAAAAGAAAAAAAAAAAGAAAGGGTGTGTTGATGAGCAGGCTACTGCTGTGGCTAGGTGGGGCCCAATCCCACTGGGAATCCTCTGAGACTGTGCGGAACTTAGAGTTGTCCACCCAAAGGGCGCAGGGGCTGGGGTATTTATCCCCAACTCCACCCCTTATTAACTGGGGCATCCATCATCTGGGGCACTAACTCCCCAACATTTCTAGTATTCCTGTGCACGGGACAAGCAAATTCCTGCAGCCTGAGGACACCTTCAGGCAGGGAGAAACAGGAAGCCATTCATCGCACAGTGATGATCTACAAGTCATCTCCAGGGTGGGCCTAGGCAATGTGAGTTGGGCACTCGTGGTATCTACGACCGAGTTTTAGGACAACTGACTGGCCCTAGTACAATGACCACAGAAGAACCTTGAGTAAGAGCATGTCTTGTGTTAAAAGAAATCTGCTGAGAATGTGTTATAACTTAATCTACCAGCACCTTTATATCCAAAGTCTAATCTAATAATCCTAACTGTAGTAGAGACAAATATGGAAAAGTAAGTCAGATGATCTCCACAAAACACAATGAACTATGAGTAATTAGCCGTTTCCCAAAAGTCACTTAAAATTGTCCCTTAATAATTTTCTGTGCCTCATGAGATCCTACACACCACGTAAATAATTTCAGATTCTTTATGAAGACATAAAGTTTCTTCCTGACTTCACCAACCACCATCTACCAACTACCAGCTACCTTCTAGTTCCAAAGAGGATTTCAATGAAATCTAGCAAGCATATTGGCAAGAAAACCTTGAGGATCATCCAAAGGTTCATGGTAAGCTTAGTATCATTGTTACTAAGTCTAGACTGTTTTTTTCAGTAGAGAAGCAAGACGATGTTAGAAAGTCACCTTGCCAGGTCACCTGGTAGCTCAGTCAGTTAAGGGTCTGCCTTTGGCTCAGGGCATGATCTCAGTAGGGAGTCTGCCTCTCCTTCTGCCCCTTCCCCCAGGCTCAAGCTCGCTCTCTCTATCCTCTGTGCTCTCTCTCTCTCTCTCAAATAAATAAATAAAGCCTTAAAAGAGAAGAGAGGAGAAAAGAAAAGAAAGGAAAGGAAGCGAAACAAATTCACCTGGCCTTTGCATTTTCCTAGAAAATTTTCCCCAGCTAGGAAGTCAATGAGGGCCTCAGAACAATTCATGGTGACAGGGGTAAGGCTTGTAAAAGCTATATTGGGACTAAAAGTCCGAAGTCCTAGATCTTAAGGCCCCATTACTTATTTGTTGCAAGTCCCCCCACTTACTCAGCTAATATTTAATTACTTCATCCAAAAATCATTTTTCTGAGCATCTATTTTGTGCTACACCCTCTATTAGGCACTAAAAATACAAAAAGTAACAAATGGGGAGGATCATAGGATCACCTCAACAGATACAGGAAATGTATTTGGTAAAAGTCATTATCCTTTCACAGTAAAAATTTTCAGTACACTCAGATAGAAGGCAAATAATTTAATCTGATCGTTGATATCTATTTTAAAATAAAACCCACAGCATACATCATATGCAATGGTGAGATGTCTGACATTAGTAATAAGACCAAGATACCCAGCATCACCGTTTCTTCTCAACATTGTACCGAGGGTCCTAGTTAACGCGATAGGCCAATTAGGCAAAACAGAAAAATAAGAGTTACACGGCTTGGAAGTTGTCAACTCTGTCATATATCAAGGGTCCATAGAAGTTTCGATCTGTTTCTGGGATCTCTAATCTGTTTCGTTGGTCTATTTACCTACATGCTATATACATAGAAAATTCAAAACAACTTCTAATGAACTATTAAAGTTAATCAGAAAGTTTAGCAAGACTCCTGAATATAAAATACATATACAAAAATCCATTTTATTCCTTTGCACAGTTACAAATAGAAAATGAAAATTTGGGGCCCCTGGCTGACTCAGTCACAGCATGTGACTCTCCATCTCAGGGTTGTGAGTTCAAGTCCCACGCAGGACGTAGAGCATACTTTAAAAAAAAAAAAGATAAGAAAATGAAAATTTATAAAAAGATGCCACGTGAATGGACACAGCGACCACAGGAACAGATTGTAGAGCCTGGAAACATACTTGAACTTCTAAATACCCTTAAGAGATGATAGAGTGACATTACCCACCAGTCAGAGGACAGTCTTTCAGTAAATGGTGCTAGACACTTGGCTATCCATTCAGCATTCATCAAAAACCTAAATATGAAAAATGAAAAGTATAAACATTTTAGAAAAAATATCCCTGGCTGGCTCAGTCAGTACGGCATGGGATTCTTGATCTCAGGGTCATGAGTTCAAGCCCCACACTGGGCGTAGAGATTACTTAAAAAAAAAATTTTTTTTTTTTTTTTAGAAAGAATACCTTCATGACCTCAGGGTAAGGAAGGATTTCTTTAAACAACACACGAAGAGCAATAATCATAAGAAAAAGATTGATAAATCTGATAACCCTAAAATGTAAAGTTTCTGTTTGTCAAATGGTATAACATAGAGTGAGAAGACAAGCCACAGAGTGAAAAAGATATTTGAAATACAAAATACCTACCAAAGACAAGTAGGACATAGAATAAATTAAGACCTCCTACAAATCAGTATGAAAATGACAGACAACCCAGCAGAAAAGTAGGTAAGAGACTTTAATATAATATCACCGAAAAAGGCAACACCAATGGCCAAATTTTAAACACCAGTTAAAATCACGAGATACCATTACACATCCTCCAAATTAGCCAAAAATGTATTCATAATAATAATAATAAATTTTGATCTGGTGATGACAAGTATTGGGTGTGACCGTAGAGCAAGAGAAATGGCATCCCTATTTGAATGGAAATGTGTTTTGGTGCAACCACTGTGGGAAACAATTAGGAATTATCTAATGAGGTTGAAGATACCTAAATCCTTTGACTTAGCCATTCCACTTCTAAGTATGTGCTGTAGAAAAACTTGCCCAGTCATAGCTGGACACCAATTCAAAACTATTCATAGTCACATGGTTCCTCATAGCTAAAAACAATGGAAAACTCTGTTGTCCTCCACCAGTAAAACAGAGACACTCTGTGTCACAAATTTCCACAATGAAATACTATACAATAAACTAAAAGCAAGGATAGTGTATTATAAAAGCCAGGTTAGTTATCTGGAGTGGGAATAAGGGAGCTGAAGATCGAATTGTGAATGGGGAGGGGGCATGCTGAGAAATTTCAGGGTGCTTACAGTGCTTTACTTCTTGACTTAGGGTGGTGTCTTTACAGATACAGAAGTGGTGTCTTTAATCATTAAAAATTCAGGATGGCTAGGTGGCTCAGTCAGTTAAACATCAGCCTTCAGCTCAGGTCATGATCTTGGGGTCCTGGGACAGAGCCGTGCTTTCTGCTTCTCCCTTTCCCTATGTCCCTCCCCTCAACTTTTGCACTCACTCTCTCTCTCAAATAAATAAAATCTTTTTTAAAAATTAACTTATACACATGAGGGGCACCTGGGTGGCCCAGTCGATTAAGCATCTGCCTTCAGCTCAGGTCACGATCCCAGGATCTTGGATCCCTGCTTAGTGGGGAGCCTGCTTCTCCCTTTCTCTCTGCCTCTCCCCTTGCTTGTGTTCCCTCCCTCTCTCTCTGTCAGATAAATAAATAAAATCTATTTTTTTTAAAAATTGCACATGTGACGGAGCACCTGGGTGGCTCAGTGGGTTAAGCCTCTGCCTTCAGCTCAGGTCATGATCCCAGGGTCCTGGAATCAAGTCCTGCATCGGGGTCTCTGCTCAGCGGGGAGCCTGCGTCCCCCACCTCTCTCTCTGCCTGCCTCTCTGCCTACTTGTGATCTCTGTCTGTCAAATAATTAAATAAAATCTTTTTAAAAAATTGCACGTGTGTACTTTTTTATATAAGTGAGAGTCTGGGGAAAGAGACATGACAAATACATAACATAGTATTAAGATTCAGAATATACAAAAAAAATTACTAAAAATCAATAGGAAAAAGACAAATATATTAGTCCGGGTCTAGTCAGGAGACAGGACCTGCACAGTAATTTGAACAGGGAAAGCTCAAGAGCTAAGAACAGGGGGTTAATTACTAACGCTGACCTTGGGCGCCACCCCTTTCCCAGCGTTTGCCCCAAGTTTGCCTCAGCACGGAGGCAGAGCCCCCACTAGAAAGAACGAACGTGAAAGAGCTTCAGACCTCATTGCAGGAGGTGTGTCGTGGCCCACTAGATGGCAGAGAAGTTCGCCGAGATGACACAGGCCAGGGCTGGCCGGCAGAAAACTGACCCCTTGAGCATCAACCAGACTCACTAGGACACCACTTGTCTAGAAAGCTGCCCACTAGGGGCCAGGAGCACTCACTTAAGAAGATGCTCATGGGAGGCCCTTAACACTCACCAGGAAGCCCACGGGGGTGGCTCTAAAACTCACTAGGCATAGCAGCCCTCGTCCCACATGCTGGTGGTCTCTACCCATCACAGGAGCAAGAAAAGAAGAACACAGGCATTGGGAAGGGAAGTGTCCCTCCAGTGTGCTCTACACACAAGGCCTAACATCATGGCGGCCGCACAGGAGAACTACCTGCAGGGTTCCAGCTTTGGTAACACAGAGCAGGGCGTTAAAGGGTGGCTTTAGGGCCAAGATGCAAGGAATGGGTGACTGGCATCACAAACAGTAACCCAGACTGTCCTTAGAGGGATAGAAAAGAAGCTGGTAAAGGATTTACCGCCAGGGAGAGAAACTTAACCTACAGCAGGATAAAGCCACGTGCTTTCCACTGGCAGACCCGCAAGGGAACTGCCAGGTGTGAGAGGCCCAAAAGGAAATCTGATGGAAAAAGTTTCCTGCCAGGTGCCATCAGCAGAAAGAGGCTGGATACTGGACCATCAAACCCTAAAGCCAAACTGGGGTGGCCAGCCAGAAGAGGCATTCTCCTCTCCATGGAGCTATAAGTGGAGGTCCGCAAAAATATGTGAGAGGACCTTAAAAAAAAAAAACACACACACACACAAAACACAAAATCAGTTCACAAGACAGTCATCCTTGGACTTCCATTGAGGCACCAACACCAGATTCCTACTGAAACCACCAAGAAAAACCTTTCCCTCCCCCTATTCCCACCCTCAAGGGACTCAAGCCAGCAGGTGGTGAATGGGGGAGGAAGTGGAAGGAGAAAGAGAAGATGCCTACCAGATATCATACCCACCCTGCAACATTCCAAGCCTCAGCCAAGAGGAACTTTTTTTTTCCTGGAGAGAAAGAGAGAAAGCGAGCATTCTCACAGGTGCACGGGATCGGGCAGGTGCATGAGCAGGCTGTGGGGTGGGAGGCAGAGGGAGAGGGAAAGAGAGACTCTCCAGCAGGCTCCACACCCAGTGTGAAGCCTGACCCAGGGCTCGATCTCACAACCTTGGGATCATGACCTGAGCCAAAATCAGGAGTCAGACACTTAACTGACTGAACCACCCAGGTGCCCTAGAATGAGAAACTTTAAATTGGACAAGAGTCTTAAGTTTTAAGTCTGGTCCTTTTACTACCCCATGTGCCATACCCACAATGAGGGTAAACCCACTGAAATGGTGTCTCTTGGTCCCTTCCTGCACCTCCAAATGACATTCATTCAATTTCTTAAGGTTGATTCTTATTTTTTTAAGATTTTATTTATTTATTTGACAGAGATCACAAGTAGGCAGAGAGGCAAGCAGAGAGAGAGGGAGAAGCAGGTTCCCTGTTGAGCAGAGAGCCCGATGCAGGGCTCGATCCCAGGACCATGGGATCATGACCAGAGCAGAAGGCAGAGGCTTAACCCACTGAGCCACCCAGGTGCCCCTTAAGGTTGATTCCTATCAATCCCTTTCATAATTAAATGAGGTTGCTTTTTTTTTCCCCCTTCCTACGCACAAATATTGTCTCTGTCTTTGTTGCTAAGAAACTTAATGATATTAATCCCCACTGGAGACCAACCCTCTCCACTTCAAGCAATAGAGGTGCTCATTTCACTTGAAAGATTTTTTTTTTTAATCTCAAAATTCTTCCTGATTCAACATAGTGTATACAGTCCCTGTGTGCCTCAGACTTACGAAGAAATGGAAGATTTTTTCCCAAAACACAAGTTTAGCTAAAATATGAGCCACAACAAATAGGAAGTGGCCTAAGTCATGCTGCTTTGGCTAATAAACGTTGCAGAAACTCCAACATGTAAATTAATCTGAATTTGTGCCGTCTTGTCAGAAGACACGTAAAAAAATAATCCTGGTTTATCCCAATTATTCTGAACGAGAGAAAGAACACAAACAAACAAACAAAAAGACCTTTCAAAAGCACTCGTGGGGCGCCTGGGTGGCTCAGTGGCTTAAAGCCTCTGCCTTCTGCTCAGGTCATGATCCCAGGGTCCTAGGATCAAGCCCCACATGGGGCTCTCTACTCAGCGGGGAGCCTGCTTCCACCTCTCTCTCTGCCTGCCTCTCTGCCTACTTGTGATTTCTCTGTGTCAAATAAATAAATAAATAAAATCTTTAAAAAAAAAGTACTCATAAAGTTGTAAGCTCCTGCCAAGTTCTTTTTTGTGCAATGTAAGTCACCGCACCACAAAACATTTCCACATATCCTTCCCTACTTCTGCCATCGGTTTATACCCTGGTTGATAGTTAAGATTTTATTTATTTATTTATTTGACAGAGAGAGAGAGAGAGACAGTGAGAAATGGAACACAAGCAGGGGGAGTGGGAGAAGAGAGAGGCAAGCTTTCCGCTGAGCAGGGAGCCCAATGTGGGGCTCGATCCCAGGAACCTGGCATCATGACCTGAGCAGAAGGCAGACGCTTAACAACTGAGCCACCCAGGCACCCTGATAGACCCATTTTCAAGACTACCAAAGGAAAACTTCAGATGCATGCCAGAAAAGACCATACCTTGTTCTCATGAGCCCATAAACTGCAGCAGGGCTCCAGAACTTTCTGGCATAGCTATATGAGTCACTCTATACAAAGATACCTACCCCATGCAAAGACCCAGCAGACCAGACTCTTTTCTTAAAGCATTTAATGGACATAATCACGCTAATGATGACAGACAGCACACCGAACATGTATCTATGCGATCTCCCTATAAGTTAAAATACCCCACAAAAAAAACCTGACCCAAATTTATTCCATCATCCTAATTTTCCTTGCGAAGCCAAAACTTAAGGCTCTATGATCTGTGCTGCTGCTAAGTAATACATTTTCAGACTGAACTGTCCCTGAGGTCCGTGACAGTGTTTACGATGCTGTAAAAGTAGACAAATCTTAAAAAGAATTTTTGGAGGTACAAACCAAAAGTCAGACTCCACCTGAGACTAGCAAAAAGACTAGTGAAAAAATTATTTCCACAAACAGTGACTTTCTGAGTGTCCCTTCAAGACACCGTTGGATCCCAGCCACTCGTTCTCTGATCCCAAGGAAGACCCCTGCAATCGTTCTGCTGATTGAACCAAGTGCCACCATGACTTCATGCGGTCTTGGTGTTTCTTGCTGGAGAGACTGATCTCTATTCCTGTCTCCGTCCCTAAGGTTTCCAACAGCGATCCTGTCCTGACTGTAAAAACACTAGTTTCCAGTGATTGCCTCAAATATATTCTATTCAATGTGCTGATGCCCTGAGTGGACCACTCATCAGAGTAATAAATACTCTGCTGTCCCTATCGTCAGCAGCCTTATCCTGCTTTTTTACTCTCAACCCATGGAGCTCCCCAAAACTTCACTAGATGAAATTTAGGTCGAAATATCCAGGTTCAGGGCGCCTGGGTGGCTCAGTGGTTTAAGCCGCTGCCTTCGGCTCAGGTCATGATCTCAGGGTCCTGGGATTGAGTCCCACATCGGGCTCTCTGCTCAGCAGGGAGCCTGCTTCCCTCCCTCTCTCTGCCTGCCTCTCTGTCTACTTGTGATCTCTGTCTGTCAAATAAATAAATAAATAATCTTGAAAAAAAAAAAAAAAGAAAGAAAGAAATATCCAGGTTCTGGGGACTGCTCCTATCTCCAAAAAGAACATGCCACTCTCTGCTATTCAAACCTCCTTTTACAATTAATCTGGACTCAGACCTAACAAAAACCTAAATAGAAAACCCCGTCGAACAAATAATTCAAATAAAATCGTAAACCAAAAACCATCCACCCACCCATTCATGCAGTCCAGTAACATCGATGGAGCACTTACAAAGTGTCAGGCAGTTTATTAGTTTTAGAGTAGCTCAGTGAAGGAAAAGACAAACTCCCTTCCTTAGGAAGCTTCTATGGGAAGGGGGAGGGGTCAGACAACAAACAATACACTGATTGTTTCAAGAGACAGAAAACACACCAGATATTTTTTTTTTTAAGATTTTATTTATTTGTCAGAGAGAGAGGGAGAGAGAGCGAGCACAGGCAGACAGAATGGCAGGCAGAGGCAGAGGGAGAAGCAGGCTCCCTGCAGAGTTAGGAGCCCGATGCGGGACTCCATCCCAGGACGCTGGGATCATGACCTGAGCCGAAGGCAGCTGCTTAACCAACTGAGCCACCCAGGCGTCCCCAGATATTTTTTTTTAAGATTTTTTATTTATTTGACAGATCACAAGTAGGCAAAGAGGCAGGCAGAGAGAGAGAGGGGAGAAGTAGGCTCTCTGCTCCACAGGGAGCCTACTTCTTGGGATCATGACCTGAGCCGAAGGCAGCTGCTTAACCAACTGAGCCACCCAGGCGCCCCCACACCAGATATTTAAAGAGAGAACTTAGGGGGCGCCTGGATGGCTCAGTTGGTTAAGCGACTGCCTTCAGCTCAGGTCATGATCCCAGAGTCCTGGGATTGAGTCCTGCATCGGGCTCCTAACTCTGCAGGGAGTCTGCTTCTCCCTCTGACTTTCCCCCCTCTCAAGTTCTCTCTCATTCTCTCTCAAGTAAATAAGTAAAATTTTAATTAAAGAGAGAGAGAGAGAGAACTTCAAGAATTGTTAACTAGGTAAATAAAGCTGTTCGCCGGTAAGTAAAGGGTTAACATGCTAAAAGACTTTCAAGATAGCCTGGAGGTGGCCACTGCAGGAAGCAGCTCCCGGGAACACAGGGTGGAGGTTAGGCCCGGCAGAAGGAAAACTCAGACCTCTAAGGAGGAGGTGCTGCCTGGCGGCTGCTGGACTCTCAAGAAGATGCAGGGAACCTGCTTCTGGAAGGTTTACAAACGCCGCAAAGGACCTGCCACACTGCGGTGATGATCTGTTGCTGGGGAGAAGCTCAGTAAAGCAGGAAGCAAACCGGAGGCAGCAAGTCCCCTCCCCATCCTCCTCGGCTGCCCCCGCCCCCGCCCCTGCCTTCTCCCCCTCTCTCGCCCCTTTGGGCGCTGTCCCCTCCCCCTCGGCCGCCCCTCCCCCTCCCTTCCCTCTTCCCTCCGCCTCCCCCTCCCCCTCCTCCTTGGCCCCCCCCTTCCTCCAGTTTCCGCAGATTCTGACCGAGACCAGCTGGAAAAGCGGAAAGGTCCTAATTCAGAGTCCCAGCACCAGCAGCGGAAAGAATACGAGAAGGTGGATTAGGCAGCATAATATATAGATTAAATTATGTTACAAGATGGTAAGGGCTAGGAGGGAAAAATAGAATAAGATAAAAAGGATCAGGAATGTGGGGAGGGGGAGGATGTTACATTTTGAGTAGGGTAATCAGGGTGGGCCTCACTGAGAAGGTGATGTTTGAATTGTAATTGAGAATAATGAGATTTACTACTAATCTAAAAATGATGGCCTCAAGGTGGCTGTTGCACTGCCAGTAACTGACCCAGACCAGTGAAATTCTTCTTTCCTAGGTTTCTATTTAATTCAGAGCTACCCCCATGTCTCCCTTGTCCCTTCTCCATCCTATATAACAGGCTCTGGACAGAGTGTGGGATGTGAGTTTACAAAGTCCTTTCCTGAAGCTGAAAAGATATTTAATCTGAAGAGTTTTTAACAGGTGAAATCACCTGGGATGACTCCATCTGCCAAGAACATTCTAGAGAAAGCTTGTTCTCAGAAACCTACGAGATATAAACACACACACGCACACATTCTTCAGGCTATGAAATTACTGATGGCCAGGCTGGGAATAATCAAATTGGTAAAAGCACTCTCATCATCTCAGAAACCGTCTTAAACAATTGGCCTATTCCACTACACAAAATATATGGGCGTTCAGATAAGAAGTCAAACCCTGAATAGAGTGACCCACAGACTCAAATAGCCTAGAACCACAAATGAAGACCACAAGGATATACCACAACATACCCATCAGAATGGTTCCATTAGGAAGACTGAAAATGACAAGTGGTTAACAGGGACCCAGAACCACCAGAACGCCCCTATCTTGCCGGTAGGAATATAAAATGCTACCAGCTCTCTGGGAAACCTGTTTAGCAGATTTTTCTAAAGCTAAATACATGCCTATCTTCACATTCTGCAATTCCAACCCAAAGTATACACCCAGGGGAAGGGAGTGCACAGAAGGACCTGCGAAAGAATGTTCCCAGCGGCCTGAGTGGTACTAACCAATGACCGGAAATAATTCAAAGGCATCCAGAGATAAATGGGATAACAAACTGGTGTGGTCACAGGGTAGGCACGACCCAACAGCAACAAACAGCCATCGCACACTCACCAACATAGACAAATCTCAAAAACATGGAATATTAAGCAAAAGGAGCCACACCCAAGAGCACATAATATACACAAGAACAGGCAAAACAGGACAGAAGTCAGAACTGTAGTTACCTCCAGGAGAGGACTGGTGTGGACTGGGAAAGCACGCAGGATGCTGAGTGGGTTACTGGAAACCTCCTCCCTCTTCAAGGGGGTGGTGGTCACATGGATGTGTCCATAGGTAAAAAATATAAGGGGAAGGGGAAGAGCCCTGGGACCAGGAGCCACGGGTTAACTGTGGATCTTCTGGTTGCCCACCAGTCCACCAAACTGTTCCGCTGCTCGAGGGTTCCACGCATTTCTGCTCCTTACAGAGAAACCATGGGAAGGGGGCTGATTCCCCAGTCCTGGGGGTTAGAGGAAGAGGGAAGAGTAAATGATGCTCCCGCTTGCACGCTAACCCTCGCAGGGTTTTCCCCCCTGTGCGGGAGGAACCTGAAGATTTGTCCTAAGCCACTCAAGGGACAGGCAAGGTAGACCCATAAACCAAACCAAGTAAGTCCTGGTCACAAAGGCAGTCATCCAAATAAGCCCCCGAAAAGAAAGCAAAATCCTTTTCCTCTAGATGCCCCCTCGCCCCATGGCAGGCCTGCCTCCCCCACCCCACCCCCACCCCCACAGGCACCTCCCTCCCTCCCACGAGCAGGTTCAAGGCAGCCTCCATCCAGGGCTGGCTGGCGGAAGGGGAGGGAAGCCTCGTTATTTTCCATTGGTTCTGGAATCTCTGTTTCCCTTTGATTTGCATAGTTTCTCCAGGGTTGATTTTAAGGAAGGGAGCTCATGAAACTGGTCACCAAGGAGAGACCCGGACAGGTAAGCAAAACGAGCTTTTTATCATTTCTGTCTCTTCTCAGAATGCCATCTGCCACCATGTCCCTGTAAGATAATATTCTTGCCTGATGCCATGATAACCAAATGTTAATGGAATTATTTTGTAGGAAATCAAGCTTTCATCAAGAAGCCACACTGGGGGGGGGGGGGGGCTGCGTGGGAAGAAGCCACATTGGGGGCCACCTGCCTGGCTCAGTCCTGGAGCATGTGACTCTTGATTTCAGGGTTGTGAGTTCCAAACCCCATCTTGGGGGTAGAGCTTACTTTAAAAAAAAAGAAGGAGAAGAAGCAGAAGCAGCCAGACTGAACTGAACCAGTCAGAACCACTGACCTCCCCCTTTGAGCTCAACAAAAGAAGATAACCCTCTTCTACTTACTGACTTCTTTTATCAGATCTTGAATCACATAGCTCCTCTCCCCTTTACCCAGACCCTTTTCCACTTGCCCTTAAAAAAATCTCTGACTCTACTCTTTGGGGAGATGGATTTGAAGTTTGTGCCTCCCTTCCCCATCTCTTCTCCTTTCTCAGCTTTTCGAGTAAATTTTTCCTTGCCTCACCCTCAGCATCTCTGCAATGGGCTTTGCTGCGTTTCTGGCACAAACGAACGTGGACTAGCAACCCAAACCAGTTTATCATTTAAAATTTGGAAGCTCACAGCATCTTTTAGGGTTTTTTAAAAATTATTGTTGAAGTATGATTTGCACGCAGAAAAATGCACAGGTCTTTTTTTTTTTTTTTTAAGATTTTATTTATTTATTTAACAGAGAGAGATCACAAGTAGGCAAAGAGGCAGGCAGAGAGAGAGGAGGAAGCAGGCTCCCGGCTGAGCAGAGAGCCCGATACAGGGCTCGATCCAAGGACCCTGAGACCATGACCTGAGCCGAAGACAGAGGCTTAACTCACTGAGCTACCCAGGCGCCCCTAAAATGCACAGGTCTTAAGTGACGAGTTTGGACAAATACATAAAACACTTATTACCAATATCTAAAACAAGTATAAAGAGTTAGGAGTCCCCAGAAAAAGAAAGATGAGACATAACTTTCTTGACATAAGAAAAGTCGTGTTAGACCCCTGGATATCTTGCATGATCTACGCGCAACCCCCACTACTTGCCCAAAGCACATTTCTTGCAGAAGTTCCTGGGATATGTTGAAATTGCAAAAGAATCAACCCCAGCAGTCAGTGATTTTAAGGGAACAAAAGAATATAAGAACAGCCACGATCCGGCCAGGAGATAACCTAATAATATCAAGAATAGTAAGTCAGTGGTAAAACTCCCAATGCTGATTCAAAAGTAAAGATTGGCCTGATACACATTCTTTTTTTTTTTTTTTAAAGATTTTATTTATTTATTTGACAGAGAGAGATCACAAGCAGGCAGAGAGGCAGGCAGAGAGAGAGGAGGAAGCAGGCTCCCTGCCGAGCAGAGAGCCCGATGCGGGGCTCGATCCCAGGACCCTGAGATCATGACCTGAGCCGAAGGCAGCAGCTTAACCCACTGAGCCACCCAGGCGCGCCCCTGATACACATTCTTGAGTTATCTCTGCAGAATTTTTGAGTGCTCAGATACCGGACTTTGAGTGCTCAGATACCGGACCAACGGAAGCCAGGGAATTGATGGTACTGACCATTGCTGGCCTCGTGACTTCGATCTACTAAGACCTGGACTCTGTCATGTGAAGATGACTTTTGCCCCAAAGCCAGGCTGCATTCCCCATTGTACAAGTCCCTTCATGAATCTGTGTGCTTATGTGCTCCCTTGGCTTCCCTCTTCCCCAGCCTTGGTGTTGGAGACACAGCTCCCTGGTTTTCTCCTTTACTCACTGCAACTAAAACCCCTCCTTTTGTTTTTGTTTTTATTTTATTTTATTTTATTTGACAGAAAGAGAAACAGTGAGAGAGAGGAACACAAGCAGGGAGAGTGGGAGAGGGAGAATCGGGCTTCCCGCCGAGCAGGGAGCCCGATTCGGGACTCGATCCTAGGACCCTGGGATCATGACGTGAGATGAAGGCAGATGCTTAATGTCTGAGCCACCCAGGTGCCCTAAAACCCCTCCTTTTGCTATTCTTTGGCTCAGTTGTGTCTTTGGCTCAACATCCACCAAGAGGTGAACCCAGGTTTGGGTAACAGCACGACCTTTTTATCAACCATGAACCCTCGTGAACCTCTGCCAGACGAGCCCCTTCAGAGGTGACCCCTGTTCTGACTTTTACAGTCATGTATTAGTTTCTACCTGCTCATGAACTACAGATCAAGGGCAATATTATATTATCTTGCTTATTTCATTCAACCCTAAATATATTTTTAAATCTAAAAAAAAGGGGCGCCTGGGTGGCTCAGTGGGTTAAGCCGATGCTTTCGGCTCGGGTCATGATCCCAGGTCCTGGGTTCAAGCCCCACATCGGGCTTTCTGCTCAGCAGGGAGCCTGCTTCCTCCTCTCTCTCTGCCTGCCTCTCTGCTTACTTGTGATTTCTCTCTGTCAAATAAATAAATAAAATCTTTAAAAATAAATAAATAAATCTAAAAAAAAAAGTTTATTTTTGATTATAGGTTGGGAGGGTGACTAAAGTTATCCAGCAGCTCTTGTGTTAGCCAAGTCACCACTTACTTTGGGATACCCCACTTCACTTAGCATGTGCCTGGCTCCACTTACCTAGGACAAAAATCTGGAACAACTCTTCATCTTAACACAAAAATATAGAAGGAAACATCGTCGACTACACGTAATATCACAAACATTAAGTCCACATATAAATATTGAAGATTACTCAAAATCCAGGTTTGAAATTATTGTTAGGGCAACTGGGTGGCTCAGTGGGTTAAGCTTCTGACTCTTGATTTCGGCTCTGGTCATGATATCAGGATCATGAGATCAAGACCCCACGTTGGGCTCTGCGCTCGGTAGAGAGTCTGCTTGGGATTCTCTCTCTCCCTTTCCCGCTGCCCCTCCTGCCCAACCTCTCTAAAATAAATCGTGAAAAAAAAAAAAATAAGTAAAGAAAAAGAAATTATCACTCTTGGTCCCCATGAGGCAGGTGGGAACCTCTCCTGTCTATAGAGCAAGGCAAAAGGGCCCATAGTGACCACAGACCCAGATGCAAACAGACTCATTAAATGACCCACTTCAAAATAGCCATAGGCCCTAGCTGACCAATTACAATCAAGAACAGGTCCTAAGATTACCAAAAAAGGGAAAATTCCATACATCCTCTCTCACTGCACGCTGTTAACTGTTGGTCCCTCACCACTGCCTCCCGGCTGGACATTCTCTCTTTTGTCTTCCTACCTGCCACTCCCTGGTTGTATGTTCAGTAAACTTTGGTATCTTTTGTTCTGCCTGGGGTGAATTCTTTCACAACCACAGAGCCAGCCTCCACCGGATCCAAGCGCTCCCCCTCATCCCAGACGAGCTGTCACATTGTCCTGGGTTCTGGGCTTCCTACCCTGCTTTTCTTTTCTTTCTTTTTTTTTTTTTAAGATTTTATTTATTTATTTGACAGACACAGCGGGAGAGGGAACACAAGTGGGAGTGGCAGAGGAGAAACAGGCTTCCCACTGAGCAGGGAGACCAACCCATGTCTCAATCCCAGGACCCTAAGATCATGACCTGTGCCGAAGGCAGCTGCTTAACAACTGAGCCACCCAGGCCCCCCCCCCCCCATATTCTGTTTCCAACTCTCTTTCCCCCACCCTCAATGGAGCTTCCTTAATTTCCCAAAAGCCTGACCTCACCCTGAGAGCCCCCTTATATTTGCCAAGTGCAGGCAAAGCCTTCCAAATCATTTTCCATTTACTAGAATGTTTTTTTTCACCAAATTGTTTTCTCCTCAAAAGGAACTTGTCTCTCCTGCTGGAAAAAAGAAAAATTCTTTCATCAAAAGGTCAGTGACCGTGACCCTCAGAAATATACCCAACAAGGAGATTCATGAGTGAACAGGAATGTCCCAGAATTGCCACAGTGACACATGGGGCAGGGGGTGGGGGCTTTGCTTCTGTGGTTTGTGTGCACAGATGAAGTCCCATCAACAGATAGAAAGATTGTGGGTTTCACCAGCTGACACATGGAAGGGCAGGAAACCAACTGCCTCCTCTCTGGGGCTCCTGGCCCCTTACTGGATCTCTCCAGGGGGGCTGCCAGGAGGTATCTCCCATGCTCTCTGCCCTCGTTGACCCACTCCCACTACACACCTTGCAGCCCGCATAGGACCAAGGCCCCCATGTACCGTTGGAATGGCCTCTAATGTAATTGCCAACACTGCCCAAACCACTTCTGCCCCATGGCACCCATCCCAGTGGTCACCTCCCGCGTGCCTCCAGCATCACACTGACTTGGACACCCAGCTCAGCTCTGATTGCCCCGCATCTGGCCTGTAGCTTTGATTTCCCAGAAGCCGTTGCCACCTCCTTAGCAACTGTCAAATTTGGACAGGAGTGAAAGCAGTAAAAACAGATTCTGTTCCGTGACTACTGACGGTTGGGAAAATTGCTGAGCTCTATTCCAATTTGTGCAAAGGTGACTGGGTGTTTTAAAGGAAAGTTGAGGGAGGAGGAAGGGGAGAGGCTCAGAGATTATCCTTCCTGACAAAGACTTTGCAAAAGGAATGGCTCTTAGGACCCTGGGAAGGCCACTCCTGACTTGTAGCAGATGCCTGAACATCCCTAAAAAAAGGACAAAAGAAGGAATTCTAACCCCCTTTTAGTAAATGGTCTAAAAAAGAGAGGTTAGAGCCTATGCCCTGTTCTGACTAGAACAGTGTAAGTTCTTTTGACAGCCCTGAGTTTTTCCAGGAAGGACCTCAAAAGGGGGCTGGGTCAACCCAGAGACTCCTCCGTAGGCTTCTAGAAGCCCTGCTGGGGTTGGTCAGGTCTCTTAGGGCTGGGCAGGGTAGGGGGGGTAGGGGTTGGACAGAGTCATCATGTGCCAAAACGTCTTGCAATTCTCACTACCTGTTGCCCTGATCCTCCCCCTTAAGCTGCTGACCTTGCCTTTGCTACTTGCCTATGTAACTCCAACCTCTGTTCCTGCCCACCAGCTGCCAACACCACCACCAATTGCCACTTATGTGTCTGTCTCTGCTATGGCCTATCTGCTGTTGGCAGGGGAAGAACTCCACTTTCTCTGTTGCTACAACCCTCCCAGCTTTTCCGCCCAGAGCACTAACCTTGCCCAGTGTCACCAGGAGGCACCACCAGCTACAGCCTCACCCTGGGCAGAGAGCCACTGCTCATATCCCACCCAAGGCCCCATGTCTGAGTTCAGAGAGGCCGAATAGCTTCTTCCCCATTGTCACCTTTCTCCCTGGAATATAATCCACCTACAGTTGGGATTATGAGAATCCATTCATCCCATCATTGCTCCACCCCACCCCACCCCCACCAAATATGCCTGAATAAATTCTATCTCAAGTGAGAGCAGAGTTCAAATTATTTCCCCTGGTGCTCTCACGCTTATGTAGATAAACAGCTCTAATGCAGCAGGTTCTTTTTTTTTTTTTTTTTCTATTTTACAATGTAATCCGATGTGGATGTTATCTTTGAATCCTTCCTCTCATCAAGAGGCAGCTAGGGCATTTGAAGCTCTCCCTCTGGGAAGTGATGGAGGATATAGCAGAACAAAGAGTCCATTCTTAGCATTTGAGTTTCAAAATAGACCTTGAAATTCATGGCCAAGGCCATATTTGAGGTGGAGGGGGGGAACAGGAGGAGGAAGGCAAGGGTAGAAGGATGTTGAATTTTAAAATCTAAGTCATGAAAGATTCAGTGCATAAAATTTATGTCTCAATAAATTCAGAAGAATGTACAATAAATTAAGAGGAGTTTTTCCAGCCCCAGGATTTTGAGGAGAGCAGGGAAGCTTAGTGCTGGTGTGGCTCTGAGAAGGGGACCTTCTCCCTGACACCCTCACCTGTCCCTTCCCAAGAACAGGAATAACAGTGGACTCCATAAAGGCTCACGGAGGGCACAAGAGCAGAGAAGACCAGAAGTAGATGCCCTAGGGGGCTCATAGAAGCTCAGGCTCTGGGCCCCTGACTTCCAAGGCGCTATACCTGATTTTAGAGTAGTAAAATCTACTGAGAGGGCCCCTGGAACTGTATATGCTCCAGGATCTGCCCCTGAAGGGCCCTGAGCCTCACTTCTGAGCAGACCCAGGGAAAGCAGCAGGCCTGGGAGGACCTGACCCTGCCATCCAAAGAAACCCAGGCAGCCTATTTGAAGATAAAACCACAAGGAGCAGAGTGACTCTTCCTCACTGAGGCCCCAAGCAACCCACCAGCCAACTAAAGTTGCAGAGTGATCCCAGCCAAGACCAGCAGAAGAACTGCCGTACCCGGCCTACAGAAGCCTGCGCAAATAAAATGGTGGTTGTTATAAGCCACAAAGCTTGAGCATGGTTTATTACACAGCAATAGATAGCTGATAAAGGGAATTTGGACAGAACATTTATTGGTAAAAAGAAATTTTAAAAAAATAATAGTTTCTGTAGCATGAGCCTTCTGTTTTTAAAGATGTGTATACCCATGTATTCTGAGTATATGCAGAGAAAATGTCTGGAAGATCACACAAGAGACTGACGAGTGGTTGGAAAAGGGGGCTGTGGGAGAAGAGAGGACACTTTCCATAGGTTTAGGCATTTATAAATGTGAGTTACATTTAAATAAAAGGAAATTCACTGAATACTTGGCTATGTACCAGGCACTGCACTAGGCATTAGGGTCCAAAATGAGCTAGACATTGTCCCTGCCCTCAGGAAATTCCCAGCCTTAGTGTGGCAACATGCAAACAGTGGAGCCAAGCAGACACTATGATAGCAATTTGGGAGTTGGGGGGCAGGCAAAAAAAGCAAATGACCAATGCCATTGGGCAGGGTGGGAAATGATAACACCGGGACAGGCTGAAAAAGTTCACAGGGGAGACTAAAAAATGGCTAAAGTCTGGTTGAACAAACTCAGAGAAGGCCTGAGCATTGGGTAGGAGGTGGGGCTGGCACTTCCCTCTCTGGGCTTCAGATCTTCATTCCAAAATGAGGGAATTAGGCTAAGTTATCTCGGGCCCGTTTCTAGTTCTGAAGCTATAGACCTTCACCTTCTCTCTCTCTGCACAGGTAGCATACAGTACAAATTACAAAACTAATACCATTTTTAGTGGGGGCTCAACATGTGGACAGAACTAGAAATCAGGTCTCAGGGGTGTGAGCTTCTTAAACAGACTTACCCAGGCAAATACTAGTTTGTGCTTCCATGAATCAGATGACATATGTGCGGATTTCCAATGTCAGGTATAGTCCAGGAAAAGTTTTCCCTCTGCCATCTCTCTCGTCTCAAGTTCTCAGCTAACACTCTGTAACAAAAGACAAATTAACAAGAGAAAAACAAACAGAACTTTATTAACATGCACATCTCAGGCATACATGGGAGAAACTCAGGGCTGAATAACTCGAAGAAATCGCTTAGAACTCAGGCTTATGTAGCATCTTCAACAAAGAACAATACATTTCTAGAGAAATGGCAGCACACAGGAAAGTGTTTTCAGGTTTCCAAGGATAGAAAACTGTGTGAAAACAAATAAATGAGGGAAATTAATGGAGTAAGGTTTGTTTGAAGATTACTCTGGTGCCATCTCTGGGCTGATAAGAGTCTAAAGTAAAGGAAAATTTATATCCTGTCTTTAGGCAGAAAGGGCAAAGGTATAGAGAACTTCTCCTGCATTTCCATTTTCTTTTTTTTTTTTAAGATTTTATTTATTTATTTGAGAAATAGAGAATGAGTGAGAGATAGAGAGAGAGAACATGAGAAGGGGCGGGATCAGAGGGAGAAGCAGACTCCCTGTCAAGCAGGGAGTCTGATGCCGGACTCGATCCTGGAACTCCAGGATCATGACCTGAGCCGAAGGCAGTTGCTTAACCAAATGAGCCACTCAGGCACCTGCATTTCCATTTTCTTAGTTGCCTTCAGCTCAAAATAATTCTTACATTAAAAAGGCATCTTTTAGGATTACATATTCTGGGGTCCATCACAAGTTATATGGACCAGGCATCCATCTGCAGATGGAATCACTGAAAAAGTTGGGATTTACAAAACAAAAGATGATGTCTTATCCTGGTACCCAAGTAAGTTCCTAAAAATTGTCCAACCCTTGAATTCGGCTCAGGTCATGGTCTCAAGGTCACAAGATAGAGCCCTGTGTTGGGCTCCATGCTCAGCAGGGAGTCTGCCTGAGTTTCTCTCCCTCTCCTTCTTCCACCCTCCCCCCAGTTCTCACTCTCTCTCTCTAGAAAAAACAAATAAGTTAAAAATAAATTAAAATTTTTTAAAAATCTGGATCCAGATGTGTGATCTTGGGCAAATTATTCTCTCTCAAATCAACTGTTCTCTGTTTCTCCATTTACATGTAACTCAAATGTAACTAAGCCTCCTTGGACCTACCCAACACTTAAAATCAATCTCACACATAATCACATTAATATATGCACACATACACATACAACATGTGTACAACACACATCCAACTGCAAAGGCAAAGATGAGTAGTGTGTGTTTTTCCTTAAAGTTTGGAGGAGGGAATTATAGAGTATATCATGGAGAAAACTTCCCAAAAATCTTGGCACTGTAGGGGAGGAAAAAAAATTTTCCCTTTACACTTCTGAGTTCCTGGCTGAGATCCCCAAATGAAAGATTAACCAGAGGAAAAAGCCACCAAAGAGTTAGCTGTAGTCTTCAGGATTAAATACCATCTTAACAGAGAAAGGGGAGAGGGGACATAGGCGTCTTAGGGGAGAATGAGTGATTTTCAGGAAAGCTGAATGGGCCCTTAGAAGAATACAGGGAGATGCGATAGCTTTTTCGGTATGGAGGTGTCACTTCCAGTCTCCTCTCCTATGGTAAGAGTCTGTTTCATCTTTCAAGTGCCTATAGTTCAAAATGAGCACTCTGCCAAAGCAGCGTATTTGGGGCCAGCAGGTCCTGAAACTCCCACCATCATATATTGGGGTAGCATGTTATGCTGGCCTTCAGCTCCTTTCTAAAACTTCTCCCCTTCCGCAGTCCACAAGTTTCCTCTCTCCATCTCTTTCTCTGTTTCTCGGTCTCATCTCCCAGCCTGTCTCCATCCTCTCAGCTACTGATACCCCTCAAGCCTTACCCCCCAGGTCCAGCTATCCCTTTGCTCAGAATAACAGTGGCTCTACCCGGCACCCTCTTTGGAGGATTCTCTGTAACAGATTGTTGAAATACTTCTGGTTTCAAAAACCAGAGGAAGAACACAGACCCTACCAAGTCATTGAGAGGATTAAATTAGATAAGTATGTCAAGCACCCTGCACAGAATGGCAAATACATGGTTTTGCCTTCCTTCCTCCTGGACAGTAACTGGGAGATCAAAGTAGAAAATGGGACAATAAAGCAAGCGGCCCTAAAGAGAACTGTTAATCACTGAAAACCAGAATTCACACTGAGATTTTGGTGTATGTGACCTTGAGCCTCCCTCCATCACATCTTTCTAAAGTCCCCACTATCTCCCTTCACCCAGTCATCCCATTGTCTTCAGATGTTACTTCTTGTGGCCACTTCCCTGTTCTCTTACCCTGTTAAGACTACCTGACTCTTACCCTGTTCTCAGCTATCTCCCAGTAGGTGTCCATGGACTTCCCTAAGTAAGCAGGTGAGTTACAGATAAAGGACCCACTCTCCCTCCTGCTGCCTTGGAATGCCTTCTACATTCTACTCGAGCCACAGATTGTTCCAGTCCCAGGCAGCAAAACCCAGCTGCCCCCAGGTCTGCCTCCAAACATGCGGTTTGGCAACTTTTTAAAAACCGAAGCATTCCTCTACTACCATGTGACCCAGCCCTTCCACTCAGAGTGTTACAAGAGAAATGAGAGGATATGTTCACACAAGGACTTATACACAAATGTACATAGCAACTTGATTTGTGGTAACCAAAATCTGAGAATAACCTAAATGCCTACCAACAAGAGAAAGGACAGACTACAGTCACTCCACACAATGGAATCGGCAATGGAAAGGAATGAAGGGCCAGGCTGAGAAGCCACTCAGATGAAGCTCAGAAACATCGTGCAGATAAAAGAAGGCCACCCCAAAAGTATACATGCCAGATGCATCCATTTATATGAACTTCTAGAAAAGGCAAAAGTAATCTGTGGGGACAGATGAGGGATTAGCAGGGGCTGGGGATCAGAGGTGGAGGAGGGAGTCTGAGGGAGGGGGCCTGGGGGAGGGGGGATGACTGCAAAGCATCAGGAAGAAACGTTGGGGGTTGATGGAAAAGTTTCATAACTTAATCACGGTGGTCCTTCCCCACGTGTATACACTGTCAAAACTCATCAAACTGTACGCTTGAAATGGGTGCATTTTGTCATGTGCAAACTGTCCTCGGTGAAGCTGAGGTCTTAAAAAACATTCTGTTTCAGGGGTGCCTGGGTGGCTCAGTGGGTTAAGCCTCTGCCTTTGGCTCAGGTCATGATCTCAGGGTCCTGGGATCGAGCCCCGCATCGGGCTCTCTGCTCAGCGGGGAGCCTACTTCCCCCCACTCCCCCTGCCTATCTGCCTACTTGTGATCTCTGCCTGTCAAATAAATAAATAAAATCTTTAAACAACAACAACAACATTCAGTTTCAGCAGGGCTCTCAGTGCCGGGCTCTGAAGAGAACAACTGGAATGTAACAGCTGGGCGAAGGAGCCGTCCCTCTAACCTAAGGAAAGCCATTCCCAGTTCTAAAGGAGGGGGTCTGCAGTACGCTCCCCAGAAGGCTTTGTCACCTAGGGTCCAGTTTCCTAATTCGGTTCACCATGCCAAAGTTCATCCTGCTGTGGGCTGAGAGCAGGCCAGAACTATTTCAGGCCCAAGGGCAACATCTTTGAGAAGTTCTATCTGGAAACAGTAGGAGATCACCATGGCAACCTGTCCCAGGCCCAGCCCTGGCAGGGCTCCAAGGCACACAAATAAAGCCATAGGAATGTGGAGCGGGGCTGGGGCAGGGCAACTAGGAAGTTGCCAAGTTTCCATGAAAATCAACTGTGGGAGGCCTCAGCCTCGAGAAGGTGTCAGTAGGGAATCTTGGGTCCAGATAGGATCAGCCCAGGGAAATGTAACACATTCATACATACATGCATGTGTGCGTACGCGCGCGCGCGCGCGCACACACACACACACACACACACACCCTGCTTGGAGGGCAGCAGTACTGTTTCTTTTTGTTTTTTTGTTTTTTTAAAAGAATTTATTTATTTGACAGACAGAGAGTGAGAGAAGGAGAGAGAGCACAAGCAGGGGGAGCAGCAGAAGGAGAGGGGGAAGCAGGTTCCCTGTTCAGCAGCGAGCCCAATACCAGGACCCTGAGATCATGACCTGAGCCGCAGGCTGAGGCTTAACCCACTGAGCCACCCAGGTGCCCCTGCAGTACTGTTTCTTGAAAAAGAGACCCGATAAATAAGACCACTGGCTTCCGAGCCTGACCACAGTGATTCCAGTGCCCTAGGTCACTTCCTGGTAATCTCAGTGAGTTTCTGAACTGGTTACCCACACGGCCCACGCCCTGCCCCAGGCCTGCCTGGCTCACCTTCTCCACAAGACCTCCCCTGATCACCTTAAATCAAACTGCAGCCTCCCCTCCATCCCCTACTCCTGCTCTGCTTTATTTTTCTCCAGGGCACTAAGCACCACTTGACTTAACCGTGGTTTACTTTATCTGGTTTGTTGCCTTGTTAATGTCAGCTCCGTGAGGGTGGGGGTTGTCTGTTTGGTCTATGGTCTCTCTAATGCCCAGGACGGTGGCTAGCACGTGGCCGGTGCACAAGGAATATTATAGAGTAAATGTGTGCAGTTCTCTGAAGATGAGTTTTCTCATCAGCAAAACGGAGATGGTTCTACCTCCATGGGGTTCGTGTGAAGGTAAAAGGGTTTCGGGCTGTAGGTGAAACACCCAGCCCTTAGTGGGGGCACTAGTATGGTTCACAGTTACAGCTTTCCTTCAGTGAGATGTCATCATGAACGGGCTTCTCATTATCACCCCTTAGCCCTTTGGTCTTTATTTAAGAACACCTTTCACTGGGTCTTACCTTGCCTCCCTGAACCCTGAGCCCAAGCGCTTACCTCTGTCCTAGTTCTACAAAACCGCTCATTGGTAAAGACAAGAGAACCAGAGATTGGGTCCTGTCTCCAAATATTTGTTAGGAAACTGAGTAAATGAACTAATCCATTCCTAGGAAAGCAAGCTCTTAAAAATAGAAAGGCAATTTGAACAGGCAGGCAATGTGTCACCTATAAAAAAAGAGAACAGGTATTTCTCGTATCTGTAACATGTGCCAGATGGCGGGTTAGGCACCTGACATGCCTTATATTATTTTACCCTTGTGTCAACCTTACCAGGAAGGTATCTAAGAAGGAAGAAATTGAGGCTAAGAGGCTATGACACCAGCCTGAGACCTAACAGCACTCAGAAGTGGGGCAGGAACTAAAGCCAGAGTTGCTTAAGCCCCAGAGCCTGGGTTCTTCCTATAGCCTACCCCACCTTCTTTGAAACTTCCCTTGATAAGAGGTCTCTCTGCCAAGCTAGGGAGTTTGGATATATTCTGCAGGCAATTCTAAAAATAAAAAAGCTACTGAGTGGAGATATACGAGAACTCCTAGGAAGGAAGAATTAATTTTGCCTGCAATAAATCAGAGAAGTTACAGAGCGGAGCTGCCGGGGACTCGTATTTCTGGTTCATGAACTCCTCTTTGTGCGGGCTATCACTGGAGTTGGGTTCCAACACAAGACAATGAACAGCCCTCTCTCTTCACACGAGTCTTCCATCTTGTCCTATTTCCAGCAGATCATTTCTTTGGGATTTTTATCTATAGCCTTGTGCATCATTTCATTGCCAGAATTCAGCACGTTCTGGCAACAGCTACTTTCTGAGGGGCTGGGACCACCCGCGTTACAAACCTGTAAGAAAAAGCAGAAAGCAGGGACTCTGAACCAACTCTTAATGTTCAACAACTTCAGGCAGGGAGCTTGAAGTCAGCGACGGTGAAAGTCTTTATTCCCCAGAAACTGACAAATTCTACAAATTGAGGATTTTTCCCCCTGCTCTAGAGAGCCAGTTGTGAAACACGGCACCAACAGGTGACTGGCACAGCTATTGTCAAAGGAGTCTGAAAACTTGAGTTTTAGCTTCATGTCATTCACTAACTCACTGTAAAGCTCACAAAGTCATTTCACTTCTCTCAACCTCAGTTTCTTTATCAATTAAATAAATGCAGGGAGATTGAGCAGTTTTAAAAAACAGACCTCCTTAGCAATCTGTCAAGCAATTTTCAATAATTTAAAAAAAGGCGGGGGGGGGACACCAAGGTGGCTCAATCAGTTAAACGTCTGCCTTCAGCTCAGGTCATGATGCTGAGATCTTGGAATCAAGTTCCACAGGCTCCCTGCTCAGTGCAGAGCCTGCTTCTCCCCCTGCCTCTGCCCCTTTCCCAGCTCTTGCTCGCTGTCTCTCTCTCTCTCTCTCTCTCGTTCTCTGTGTCTTTCAAATAAATTTAAAAAATATTTAAAAAGAGAGAGGAGAAGAGAACCATTCATTAATCCCCTGAGAAGCCCAAACAAGTTAACGTAATAAATAAATTGTGTCTAGCAGTGAAAATCTTTCAAAATCTGAAACCGGGGGGAAGAGCAATTAAAGCAGTCAGCCCTCCGTTGCCTTCAGCCCAATGTGCAGAGCACCTGAAATGGGGCAGTCTCTGCCAGACATTGACACTATCATGCTGAAGAAGCCCCAGTCTGCCAACCCCCACCCCCACCCCGGGAACTTACAGGGGAGGCAGGCAGAGAGACAAGCAGGCATGCATCGTAATCAATGGAATCTGAGACTCTGATGGGGTCGGAACCAGGCTTTAAGACGGCATACAGCAGGGGCACTATCCAAGTTGGAGAGCTGAGCATGGCTTGGGAGAAGGAACATCTAATGGGAATTAGGTCCAGAGATTGAACATCTTAGGAACGTTGGGGATTTGCAAGTCGTCAAGACTAGCTGGAAAGCTTGGTACAAGTCATTCCTGGAACATTGCGTAGAGCCTTTGGTATCAGGTAGAAGAGTTCAGAATTTATCTTTAAGGGGAGTAACTTGAGCTTTAAAAAGCTCATTCAGGCTGTTATGTGGAAAATAAATGGAAAGGAAGCAACGTTGAAAGCTGGGAGACCTCTTGTAGCAAATGAGAGTCTGGGGACCTAAGTGAATGGATTAGGGCCTCATGATACTGTGATTTATAGTAAGAAATTAGTATTTGGTTTTTGTCCCCAATCCCTGACACAGGGCTACCAAAACCCTTGTAAATTCCTAAGTGAGAAGAACGCTAGGAACATCTTTTATTTTACTGAAGGGACTCTAAGTGGGCTCCTGATGTTCTGGGTAGGGGTTGCTCACCAAAAAGACCAAGCCATCATTCAAATCTTAGAATTTCCAGCTACCCACCTCAGCCACCACTTCTCCAGACAAGGGATAGGGGCTGAAAATGGAGTTAATAATTGATTGTGGGGTGCCTGGGTGGCTCAGTGGGTTAAAGCCTCTGCCTTTGGCTCGGGTCATGATCTCAGGGTCCTGGGATCGAGCCCCACATCAGGCTCTCTGCTCAGCAGGGAGCCTGCTTCCTCCTCTCTCTCTGGCTGCTTCTCTGCCTACGTGTGATCTCCATCTGTCAAATAAATAAATAAAATCTTTATAAAAATAATAATAATAATAATAATAATTGATCGTGCCTGTGTGCGGAAGCCTCCATGAGACCCCAGTAGCAGAGGATTTGGAGAGCTTCCAAGTGGGTGAACTCTCCCACCTCCATAGGGACAGACGCTCCAGTGCTCCGGATCCTCCCAGACCTCACCCTACATATTTTTTCATGTGGCTGTTCATCTGTATCCTTTATCATATCCTTTAATAAACTGGTAAGTGTTTCCTTAACTTCTGTGAGGTATTCTAGCAAAAATCAAATCCAAGGAGAAAGAAGTCATGCAAACATCCAATCTGTAGCCAAGTCAGACAGAAGATGTAGGTAACTTGAGGACTTACACTTTGGGGTGGCATTTGAAGTGGGGGGATAGTCCCTTGGGACTGAACTCTTAACCTGTGGGATCTGACACTATCTCTAGGTAGACAGTCTCAGAAGTGAGGTAAACTGTAGGATACCCAGCTTGTGTCACAGAATTGCTTGGTGTTGGAAAAAAACCCACACATTCTTGACCAGAAGTGTCAGAAGTGTTCTCTGCGAAAGCAAAGGATAAGACTCTCAGGTTTTTCCAATATAGGCTTTCTGCTTTTTGGGTGTTCGTTTTCTATGGGGAGTTCTCATGTCTATGTAAACGTCTGTGTGCTTTTCTTGTTCGTCTGTCTTGGTCAATTTAATTCTCAGATCCAGTCAGAAACCCAGATAGAATGGGGCAAAGCTTTGTCTCCCCTACAGAGCCTTTAGAGCTCCAGACCTGATTTTTATTTATTTATTTATTTTTAATAGGTTCCACACTCAATGTGGGACTCAAACTTGGGACCCTGAGATCAAGAGGCAGATGCTATACTGACTGAGCCAGGTAGAGGCCCTGCTGATTTTTACCTCTGTATTCTGCCAATTGTCTTCTCAATTTAAAAGTCTTTGTCTTAAGACAATCCAAAATAAAAGGTGGGCAGGGTTGGGGTAAGGAAGGAATTGCCCTTAATGTCCTCCTTGCTGGTAGACTTACTCCCTTGAACTGTCAGGTAATTCTTACAGAAAATCCTCTTGAAAGACCTGACCCTTTCTTGAAGGACTTTGCTAAAAAGGGCAAGAAATCACAGAAATTAAACAGAAAATTAAACAGAAACTAAGAGCATTAAAATGACATCAAGAGCCCACAGAATCTGTGTGAAACTGAAAAAAAAAAAATTCAAGATTAAGCATCCAAGATAAATATCTAAAACCAAAACCCTGGCCTCAGGAAGAAACTGCTGTTTCTGTTGCCGCCATGTTGCCTCATGCCATCATTGGCTCTGTGGCCAGCATCTCTGTTTGACTCCAACCACTACTGTGCCAGTTAATGCTGTCCCTTCCAGTCAAGAACTCAAGTCAGCTTGCAACTACGGCAGCCCTGAAAGCCATTCACCTCTGCCACCACCCTTGCCAGGAAAATGGCGTCCACTCCAAGCCTTCTTCCTCAGATCCCTCCCTCCTGAATCAAAGTCTCACATGACTGGGTCTCACTGGCACAGAATAGTTCACGGGCCTGAAGCCTTACCACAAAAAGACATGGGAAATACCTTTCCGGGTGCCCCCTTGGGGAAATGGGACTCATGGGGCTGGAAATTCCCCACACAGTGAAAAGTGCTGAGAAGCCAGAAAACAAAGCGTCTAATTCAAGGTTTACATGGGGCACTCGAGGCACTACAATCCTGTAGATGATGAACATGTATATCTGTAGTTCAGGAAAGCCAGGGAGGATAGAGATGGTGTCATGGGTTAAATTGTGTCCCTTACCCCCGTATTCATATGTTGATGCCCTAACCTCTAGTACCTCCTTACAAATGTGTCCTTATTTGAAGATGGGGTGATCAAGTTAAAATGAGATAATTAGGGTGGCCCTAATCTAATATGACTGGTGTCCTTATAAAAAGGGGAAATTTCGACACAGGAGGAAGACCATATAAAATGAAGGCAGAGATCTACAAGCCACGGAGCAACAAAGATAGCCAGTGAGCCACCAGAAGCTAGGAGAGAAGGATAGAACAGACTTTTCTTCACAACCCTCAGAAGGAACCAACCCCTCCATCTTAGACTTCGAGCTTCCAGAATACAAGAAAACAAATTTCTGTTGTTTGAGCCACCCAGTCTGGTGTTTGTTACCTCAGCCCTAGGAAACAAATACAGATTGTAGTGATGCAAAAGCATAGAACAGGGAAGGCCAGGGAGGACCAGTATCTGGGGGACTTAGTGAAGAGAAACCAGCTCTTCCTTTGTGATAAGAGGAGGAAAAGCTGGGCGTGGATTGTCTAAGACTGGATTCCAAAGAAGAAGAAGAAGCCTGTGCAGGGATTTACTAGGAAACATTCCCGGGAACAACCTGTAGGAAAGTGGAAAGAAGGAGCAGGAAGGAAAGGGGCAGAGCAAAAATGCCATGACAGCAAAGGGTCCTGAAGGGCAACTCAATGTGGGCTCACCCCTCAGGGGAGCTCTGACGCCTTAACGTTGTCCCAGTCTGAGGGTAAGCTTGCTAGAGTAGCTATCCTCCCAGGCCACAAGTCAGAGGTTAAGGGCTGCCCTTTGGAAGTGGGGGATGAGGTTAAATTTCTAGCCATTTTTGGTTATCTGCCGCAAAGGACTTTGGGTAGCCCGAGGGCAGTCCTCAGGCAGAGACAGGGGTGCTGGCTGGGCAGCGGAAGAACAGGGGGAGTTGGTGTGCTCCCAGGCCGTGAAAGAGTCCAAGGCTACACAGATATGGGTTGGGAGACCATTAAGACGTTGACACAAGAGAGGTTCTAGATCCCCTTTTGTTCTAATGAAGGGGGTTTAAAGTATAAAAGAGAAAACGGATCAGGAAACCACAGAAAGATCACCAGGCAACACTGAAGACCCAGCTGCGAGAGACCATGACCTTGTTATAGCAACAAACACCAACAGCAAGCAGGTGTGACAGGATAACCAGGAAAAGAGGAACTTAGAACAGAGAAAGTGAATAGAGACCCAGAGGGGGCCAGTGTCTGGCAGTTTTAACCAATTTGAAGAACAGGTCTAATGGAACAACTGGGTGGGAAAACAAGGAAGGGTGTGAAGGCATGGTGCACATTTGAGAGCTAAGAAAGGAGTCCTGGGGAGTCAAGGCCCAGCGTGTGGCCACGGCAGTGGGTACCTTAGGTGGAGCAGAAGTGATGGTAACTGGAGTTGAGGAGGTCAAAGAACTAACAGGCCACACTTGCCATGTCACTGACTGCCTGTGCTGTCCACTCCTCCTCATCTCTCCTCCCCCCGCAGAAGCCCGAGGACCAGAGCAAGAACCCAGGACCAGGTCACAACCATGTCACAACCATGCTAGCCTCAACTGCAGCAAAGATGACACATGACTTAGAAACTTCATTATGTAACTCAAAGACTTTATTATTTAGCTTTACTATTTAGCTCACAGGAACTCAGACTCTACAAGACTGAAGACAGAAGTAATTTAAGAAACATCCACAGCAGTGATGAGTACAGTTTCTTTGAACAGTATCCCAGAGATGTTAACCGTCCTTTCAAGATTCAAGATGGCCAAGAAGCAACAGAATGTCTCCTTGGTTTAGCCATTGGACTTGAGAATGGAGAGAATGCTGAAAACTATAAGGACTTGGTACCAGATAATGCAAAACATATCGACGGTGAACAAAAAATGCAGAACCAGGGGCGCCTGGGTGGCTCAGTGGGTTAAAGCCTCTGCCTTCAGCTCAGGTCATGATCCCAGGGTCCTGGGATCAAGCCCTGAATCGGGCTCTCTGCTCAGTGGGGAGCCTGCTTCTCTCTCTCTCTGCCTGCCTCTCAGCCTACTTGTGATCTCTGTCTGTCAAATAAATAAATAACATCTTTAAAAAAAATAAAAATGCAGAACCATCGATCAGTCTGGATGTAAATAACCCAGGTTTTCAGGCTGATGTGATGGTTTTGGCTAAGCTTCTTCGGGAAGTCATGGTGAGGACTCGGTCATGCTTAAGGCAATTTGCGTTTTTGTTCAAGAGCTCCTGGAGGATCTTGGAGGTCCTGGAGGGAGAATGCAGTTGCCAAAGCAAATCAAACAAAAGGAGGGCTTTGTCTGGTGCCTTCATCAAGAATATCTCAGAACAAGAGATCCAGTCTTAAAGAAGCAGCTCAAATTCCACCATTGCCACACATTAAGGAGCTCAGGCCAAGGGCAGTGGGGGGGGGGGGGGGGGACAGACCAAGACTGGGGAGACTGGGGAAAGCCGGAGGATGAACACTGTTAGGAGGTCAACTTCTCGCCTGCTTCACACAACCAGGAATCACGTACGCTCTGGCATATGCCTGGAAATCGAATGCCACATTTTCAAGGGAGGTTACCCGAAAGATTGATGATGTTCTAGGGATTTACCATCATTGCTTTTTCTTTAATAAAGTTCAGGAAACCGTGGACAAGGGAAAGGAACGGGAGCCCCTGGGGGGGGCTCAGTTGGTTAGGTTTCTGACTCTTGATTTCGGCTCAGGTCACGCTCTCAGGGTCTCACGTTCAAGCCCCATGTCTCCCTCTATTTCTGCCCCATCCCCCAGCTCACACTTTCACACTCTCTAAAATAAGTCAGTAAATCTTAAAAGATAGAAAAAGGAACGAACAGGGCGGATGTGGGCTGGGTCATTGGCATGAACACTGAAGACTCGGAGGAAGGCTGAGAGCCAGGTGCACAGCACAGCAACACTAAGGGAATAATTATCACTAACATTTACTGAGCACTCCCCATGGGCCAGCGCTGTGCTGAGTGCCCCCACATGTCTCTATCCCATATCGCCTTTCTTCTCTTCCTTCGGGTCTCAGCTTAAGTGGCCCCTCCCGTCTAGACCCCCTCCCCAACATTTGCCCTCTTTATTCTCTACCTCAAGCCCTTCATAAAATATACAACAATTTATAATTATTTTAGGCTGTTTACTTTCTAGCTGAATGAGTGTTGGATGCCAATAACCACTCGACAAGATGGTTGCTATTTCTATCCCATTTTACACCTAAGAAAATAGAAGCTCTATAAGTCATGTCAAAATGGCAGTTTCCCTGTAAAAAAAAAAAAAGAGAGAGAGAGAGAAAAAAAAAAAGAAAATAGAAGCTCAGGGGCACTTGGGTGGTTCAATCAGTTGAGAGTCTGCCTTCGGCTCAGGTCATGATCTTGGGGTCCTGGTATATGGTCCTGCATCGGGCTCCCTGCTCAGTGGGGTGGTCTCCTTCTCCCTCTCCCTCTGCAGCTCTCCCTGCTTGTGATCTCTCTCTCTTGCTCTCTCAAATAAATGAATAAAATCTTAAAAAAAAAAAAAAAAAAGAAAGAAAGAAAAGAAAAGAAAATTGAAGCTCAGATATTAAGTTGCCCACGATCACATAGCTACATAGTGGCACACCCGAGGCTGGAGCCCAGGAATACGTGACTTCATAAGCTTACATTCTTGATGATTCCAGCTCCAAAAGATGAGCAGTGAGCAAGAGGAGATAACCAGGAAGTGGGGAGAGGACGGGGCCAAGCTGGGCATACTGGGTGATACAGTAGTCATAGGAACAAGGCCTTCGTGCTAGAGATGGTTCAGAAGAAGCCCTTGGGAGGAAAGAGGTCTCCTAACCCACTTCCTGCCCCCCGGTGTTGGAGAAGCCGGCAATGAGGACGATCCTTTTGAAAGAGCTGCAGGGAAAACTTTTAGAGGGGCAGTCAAAACCCCACAGCTTAAAGGTTAAGTACCTGCCAAGCTAGATCCGGCTTCCTTCCGTGATTTCACAATACTCCACTGGGAGCAATCCATATTTTATTTCCCAAATGCATCTTGTATATTTCTCCCTCCAAGGCTTGGAAGCTTGTCATTCTTCCCACCCCCAAATATATTCCCCATCTCTTCTTCACTCCCTCCTTTGCTGCGAGTCTACCTAATTTTCAAGTCATGGCCCAGGTTCAATTCCTCCACTCACCCTCTCCTAAAGGCACCAGCCTCAATCAGCCTTGTGACTCTTTCTATTCTCAGAATGCCACTAGCCTGTGCCACTGACAGAGACCAACTAGCCTTCCTGGCGTCCCCGCAGCACCGAGCTGCATATTGCTTCCCACAGATCCATTTCCTGGCTGATACCTGGCTGTGGAGGAAAGGGAAAATGAGTTGGCAATGCATAGCTGGCTATTAATTGGAAGCCCAAGGCACTTATCACCCCATATCTAGCTTCTAGCAGCCTCCCATAGGCCCCATTAAGTTTCTGCCTATTTAATTCTGAATTATAATTTGAAGCCGTTTATCAGTTTTGCACAGCAAACTTCGAAGGAGTTCAGCTGGCCTCCAGAGACACTGTTCTCAGATTAATACCAAGCTAACAACCTAGCTGGGTGTATTAGTAAACTGTGTAGTTTGTCAGCTAATATCAAGTCAAAAACAGAAGCAAGCAAGAGGAGATCAGGGGCTGCTGCTCAACAGGAACCATTTCCCAAGAAAACTTCCGAGACACTGAAGTGCAAAGGTCCAGAACTAAATAAATTTCTGCTTAGCCATCCTGAGTCTTTTCCTGACAAAGTTTAGAAGAAGCAAAGCAGCTATAAATCTTTCTCTGTGGAAGTTTTAAGACACTGTGCAGCATGGTAACTCCTACCCACAAAGAAAATAATTCATAAACACAAAGGGCAATTAGTAAAGAACCTGAAGACATGATTCTTTTTCCAGTTCTGCCCTGGATGATGTCCGTTCCTTTCCCTCTCTGGATCTCAGTTTCCACACCTGAAAAATGAGAAAGTTGAGCCATATACCTCCAAGGGACCTTCCAACCATAAAATCCATTAACTGCTTTCTGCTCTCCTTATTACAAAACATCCAATTATTCACTAAAAATCACCAATCATAGGCTATCCTCAGGGCCGCCACATATAACTGTTCAGGTTGTACACTGAACAAATCCAGAGGTCACCATTCACATTATAGTCTGTGTAAACTATACCCTTGTGTTGGGTGGTGCACAACCTAAACACCCATACATCACGACCTTGATTACGCTCTTCAATCTTGTAAATATTTAATGTTTCACTTTTTATTTTCTTAATACCCATCATTTCCCAACCTTGGGTTCCTAGCAGCAGAGATAAAACTACGTTAATATCTGGTACTAAGCAGAGTACTCTCTCACAGATTAACTCTTACTTATGGACCGGAACTGAGGACAGTAACATTAATACACTCTATTTATTGATCCCCTACCATGTGCAAGACATTTACATCTATTACTACATATACATATTTAATCCTTATGAAATCCTATGAAGTATAAATTATCATCTCGATCCTTGGATTAAGTAAAGGAGATTAAGTAAACTGCCCAGGGTTCATAACCATAGCTAGAAAGGGGCTGGGACAAGGATTCGAACCCACCTCTGAGTCCAAAGTTCATCCTCTTTTAATTCCACTATCCATTTCACCTGCTATATGCTCTGGAACCCTGCCCTGCCCCCTGCCACAAACCTGATGGTGTTGTGACATCAGTGAACAAATGCAAGTAATTAGAATATTCAGTTAACGGAAACAGCAGTAACGGAGCATAACCACACTGGAAAGAAAGCCAGCACTCTCCAATTTCCGTCGTGATGTTGTCACTAACTAGCCATGTATTCATTCGGTTCTCTCGAAACCTCAGTGTTCTCATCTGCCAAATAGGGGTGATGGCTTGGGTCCTTTTAAGGCTATTCAAGTACCAGCAATTCCTATAGCCACAACAACTTAATTATTTGCATTCTCTGACTTTTAAAGTTTATCAGTCTTTTTGACCCCAATTAAACTCTTGACTCTCTCAATCTATGACCACTTTAGCCACCATGGAGAATTCCTCATGGTCCCTGTTTCTTTGGGCGTCCCTAAGGGCAGTCGTTCCTGTACTTCCCCCCTTGCTCTCAAGACCCCAGATCTGAGAGTTTATTCCATATAATTTATGGAATTATATTCCATATAATTTGTAGCCTTTTAGACACTTGCTTATTACCATCACTGCCCTTGTTTGCTTCCCTCTCAGGCCTCTAGCTTTTAGAGGATCTTCCTAGTGAGTCATGCACTGCATTCCTAAAGAGGGTTGGCATGAGAGTTGTGGTCAAGCAGGGATGAAATGGAAGAATGGAAACTGTTTGCTCTTCACAGACCCTGTCTTTTGACTCAACATCACCCAAGAGAACTAGAAGACATCCGAATGAGGAAATGCACAAACTTCAGATGCAGACCAGTTTTCCCAGTCACTCCAAATAGTCGGGTCACTGTGATGCTGATTAGAAGGGTGGACACAAGCAGAGACTTAAATAAAATTATAACCTGTGCGTTATTTTCCAGGTATAGCTAAAATTTTATGCTTCATAATACTTAGATGCAAGATAAACTCTTTTCCTTATTTTTCTATGCCAAATCTTATCTGGCTCTGAACTCTTACCTGTCTGGATAGAAAAATGTAATCCTAATTGGAGGGAGGCCTGCACCTTCCCAGAACTGTGCTTGGGTATCAGGGCCTTAGGCAATCCTGAAATTGGGGGTAAGATTCTCTGATCTTCAGTCTATCTAAGTTGATGGTGAGATGCTCGCTATCCAAAACAATATGGCCAATTAAAAGATGACAGCCCAGGGGCACCTGGGTGGCTCAGTGGGTCAAAGCCTCTGCCTTCAGCTCAGTCATGATCCCAGGGTTCTGGGATCGAGCCCTGAGTTGGGCTGTCCACTCGGCAGGGAGCCTGCTTCCCCCCTCTATCTGCCTGCCTCTCTGCCTACTTGTGATCTTTGTCTTCAAATAAATAAATAAAATCTTAAAAAAAAAAAAAAGATTACAGCCCATAGCATCCACTACTTCCATGTCCAGCCCAACCATGGAGACCCCACTCACCCCCAAAACTCCCATGATGCTTAGGGTCTGAACCTCAGGGCTCCATGCCACACTTAAAGCAGAGTTGCTGTCCGTCCTGGAGTGCCAAATGATGGCTGACCAGGCACTGGTTTCTGCCACTCTTGAGACCACTACAGCCACCAGGGAGAGTTCTCTGTGGTCCCTGCTTCTTTGTGGCTCCAGCCCATGCTATCCAAGTCTTGAAAAGAAGGGTATGTTGGGTGAAGCCTAGAGCACAGGTTCACACTTTAGCTGCAAGGAATGCTGGGAAAACAAGTGTTAGGCTTTATAGTAACTAAACTGAGAGGTAGGCTTTGCCTCTCGCTGAGACACATGAAGTGGGGAATCCCCTGAACAGGACATGGGCAGGAAATAAGAATAGCAAATGTCTAGACAGCTTCAACCTGTGGATCCTGGGGAAATCCCTGTCCTCTCTTAGCTTCAACTCCGTCCGCCAGAAATAAAGACAACAGCACCTACTTCACAGGGCAAAAGCCCAGGAGACAAGGCAAACCTAGGGGATCTGGCCTCCCCGTCTCATGGGTATGGCAAGATTGGGGAAAAAGAGACTGGATCCCAGAAGAGGGGTGAGCCAGCCATAAGGAACATAACTAGAGGTGATTGTGTTTTGACCATCAGGGCAAGTAACTAAGCCAAAATGTCCATTAAAAGTGGGTATGGTCCAGGGGCACCTGGTTGGTTCAGTCGGTAGAACATGCAACTCTTTATCTAGGGGTTGTGAGTTCGACCCCCATGCTGGGTGTAAAGCCTACTAAAAAAAAAAGATTGATTTTTTAAAAGATTTTTTTTTATTTGAGAGAGAGAAAACATGAACAGGGGGAAGGGGCAGGGGGATTAGAAGAAGCAGACTCCCCACTGAGCAGGAAGCCCAACTCAACTTGGGGCTCAATTCCTGGACCCGGGGATCATGACCTGAGCCAAAGGCATATGCCCAATAGATGATCACCCAGATGCCCCCCCAATTTTTTTCAATAAATAAAAGTGGGAAGGGTCCAGAAGTTATTCCTTTCCAGCAGTTACCAGTGAGCAAAGAGAACTCTAGAAAGAGTCAGACTTAAAGAAAGGAAAAAGAGAAAAAAAGAGATGCTCTAAAGTGGGACACATTGTGCACAGGAGCCAGGACAGAGAGGAAAGTCAAAAGATGGGGCAGAGGTCATCTTGCCCTAAATCAGAACGGGGTAACACCTTCAACTTCTCATCAAGGACTCCAAGTCACCTGATACTCCCCCAGGCCAGCAGGCTATGAGGTAACCAAGTCACGCAGCTGTGAGTACAGTGAGAGTAAATAATTAAATCTCTGTGTCTTTGCTTTTTGTGCATAAGGTCTCCCCGTGTGTGTGTGGGTCGGAACTAATGCGATTTTTCCCCATAACTGTGTGCCTCCTCCCATGTCCCAGGTACAAACATAAATAACAATTGATTATGAAATACAGTTCCAAAAAGAATGTTAACAAACTTGTTTACTAGTATTTTTTGAACCTCCACCATAGTTTGAACCTAAAAGTAATAAGAAAACTATGATTACATACAATGAGTGTCTATATGTTGCATTTAAAAAAAAAACTGCACAATTCTCTGCTACCATATATTTATATGCCATACTGAGAATATATACAAACACACACAAACTCTGTTACATATGCATATACACGTACATATATAAATACTTGTGTATACATATACACATACATGCACATGTATAAACTGTACATTTATTTTCAATCACTGAATTGTATATTTATAATGGGCATTATTTTATAATATATAGATTAAACCTCAATAAAGCTGTTTTTAAAAACCACCATGCATGAGATCTAAAAGCAAACCACAAACTAGCTGAATATATTTGCCACGAAAATAACTGGAATAGAGGCACCCTTACAATAAAAAACCCCTCAGGGGCGCCTGGGTGGCTCAGTCAGTTAAGCATCTGCCTTTGGCTCAGGTCTTGATCCCAGGGTCCTAGGATCAAGCCCCGAATCAGGCTCCCTGCTCAGTGAGGAGCCTGTTTCTCCTTCTCCCTCTGCCTGCTGTTCTCCTTACTTGCACATTCTTTCTCCCTCTCTCTCTCTCTGTCAAATAAATAAATAAAATGCAGAGGGGAAAAAAAAAGATCCCCTCAAAATACTAAGAAAAATCCTTTATATCCCAGTAGGGGAATGGACCAAAGAAGAAATACAAATGATCAATAAATATGAGAAAAACCATCTTCTCTAGCAATCAAATATATAGGTTAAAAAAAAAAGATTTATTTTAGGCAGAGAGAGAGGGAGCCCACATGAGCACAAGTGTGAGTGGTGGGAAGGGAAGGAGAGAATTTCAAGCAGACTCCTTGCTGAGTTCAAGCCAGATGTGAGGCCCCATACGGGGCATGATCCCAGGACTCATGAGATCATGACCTAAGCCAAAATCACCAGTTGGATGCTTAATGGACTGAACCACCCAGGTGCCCCTCAAATAAACATGGTTTTAAGAAGCAAAAATTTGGAGACAATTGGCTGGCTCAGTGGGAAGAGCATGCTACTCTTGATCTCAGCATTGTGAGTTCAAGACCCACATTGGGTGCAAAGATTAGTTAAATAAGTAAATAAACTTTTTAAAGATATTTAATTTATTTGAGAGAGAGAGAGAGAGAGAGTGCACGAGTGGCGGAGAGAGACAGGGGAACGGGGAGAAGCAGGCTCCCCGCTGAGCAGGGATCCCAATGTGGGGTTTGATCCCAGGACCCCAGGATCACGACCTGAGCCAAAGGCAGAATCTTAACCAACTGAGCCACCCAGGTGTTCCATTAAACTATTTTTTTAATGTTAAAAAAAAAAAAGAAGTAAAAGTTTTAATTTGTAAAAATGGCAACTTCCTTTTTAAGATTCTAACCAGAACTGGGGAGGGTAACTGGCCCAGGCTGAGGAAACTCATGGGTCTACCAGATATCCACCTCCCTTCCCAACTAAGACTGAATTAAGTTCTCCAGCTCACACTTCCGTGTCACCCTAAATTTATATCTATTATGCCTTCTTGTTATTGGCTGTTTACATGACCGCGTCACCCAGTTAGATTTCAAAACCCCGAGACTGTGATTTATTCTTCAGTTTATCCCCGCGGCACAGAATATAAACCCCACATATATTCATTGTATGTTTATTGAATGGATAAGGAGGATGAACTGGTACAAGTTTACCAAAGGATATTTTGACCAAATATATAAGTCCTTAAAATTCATATTCTTTGACTCACCAGTTCAACACTTAGGAATGTGTCTTAACCAAAATGTACACAGAAAGTTGTATATGCAATGATGTTCCTCTCAGGGTGAGTTTTAATCATGAAAATTTGGAAAAATGCAAGTGTCCAGCATTCAGTAATGGATTAAATTTTTTTCTATCTTGGGGCGCCTGGGTGGCTCAGTGGGTTAAGCCGCTGCCTTCGGCTCAGGTCATGATCTCAGGGTCCTGGGATCGAGTCCCGAGTCGGGCTCTCTGCTCAGCAGGGAGCCTGCTTCCCTTCCTCTCTCTCTGCCTGCCTCTCTGCCTGCTTGTGATCTCTCTCTGTCAAATAAATAAATAAAATCTTTAAAAAAATTTTTTTTCTATCTTTATAGTCTGTTTTTTTTAATCATGGTGAAATATACATAACAATTATCATTTTAACCGCTTTAAAGCGTACCATTCAATGACATTTAGCACATTCGCAATGTGTAACCATTACCACCATTTAGTTCCAGAATATTTTTATCACCCCAAAAAATCTTGGACCTGTTGAGTAGTCACTCCTCATTTCCCCTTCCCCATCCCCTGGCAACCACTATCTCTTTTCTGTATAGATTAACTATGCTGGATATTTCATATAAATGGAATCATACAACATGCAGTCTTTTGCATCTGGCTTCTTTCCCTTAGCATCATGTTTTCAAGGATCACCAATGTTAAAGCATGGATTGGTGCTATACTTCTTTTCAAGGCTGAATAATATCCACTGTGTGAATATACCATATTTTATTTTTCATTCATCAGTCGATGGCTATTTACATTGTTTCCACTTTGGAGTACCGGGAATAGTGCTGCTATGAACATTCATGTCCAAGTTTTTGGTTGAACACCTGTTCTCAGTGCTTTGGGGTATATACCCAGGAGTGGAATTACCAGCTTATATGATAATTCTATGTTTAATTTATTGAGAAATTTCCATACCGTTTTCCACAGTGGCTGCACCATTTTACATTCCCATCAGCCATGCACAAGGATTCCATAGACTAAAATTTTAGTTCACAGTTTTGCAGTGCAAGACCCTCCTGCCATGAATAAAAGAAAGTCTCTGCTTTTAAGAAACTGACATTTGGCCTAGGGAGTCAGGGAATAAACAACGAAATCAATATTAATCTTCTTCTGATTTTTTTTTTCAGCCACTTAAAAATGTAAAACGCAGGGTGCTTGGGTGGTTCAGTGGGTTAAATCCTCTGATTTTGGCTCAGGTCATGATCCCAGGGTCCTGGGATGGAGCCCTGCATCAGCTCTCTGCTCAGCAGGGAGTCTGCTTCCTCCTCTCTCTCTGCCTGCTCTTCTGCCTGCTTGTGATCTCCGTCTGTCAAATAAATGAATAAACTCTTTAAAAAAAAATGTAAAACCCATTCTTAATATGCAGGTCACACAAAAATGGGCTGCAAGCCCAATTTGGCCCAAGGTGCTATGGTTTTCTGATCTGTGGCACAGATTCCCACTTACCAAGGCTGATTTGGCTGCTGCCAACCTGCCAGGTACAAAGGTCAAAGCTGACCCCTGATATGATTCCTCACCATTGGTTACAATCGACCCTATGAGTAGGAAGAGGTAGGATTATTGTTCCGCCATGGGGTTTGGGAGGAATATGTACGGAACCCAGGTGATCCGGTTAGATGCCTCTGGATATCCCTGGACAGTTGTATTGTGAAGGGGCAAGTGCTGTAACCCTGGCCTGAGAAGGGCATGGTGACCAGGGGCTCAGACCACCACTGGGTAATCCATCGGGATTTGACGAAATGCTAGTGAGGATGAGGATAGAGGAGGAGGAAGAGGATGGTACCAGCTGTGACTACAGGGGCCCTTGTTCATTCCAAAAGCCTCCCTCCTCCAATTTTTTTCCCTTAGTAAGAGACACCCCTGGAATCTATGAAGGAACTGCGACTCAGTGATGTACAGAGAAGGGGATCTGCATAAGGCTTGAACTTTGGCCACCACGGAAGGGTGCCACTCAGATCTTCCATCAGGGGTGACCCTACCCAAAGGGTGTAGTTAGCTGGCAGTCTCAGCCACAGTGCCTTCAGGATCCACTGCAATGTTTAATCCGAGGTTGTGCTCTTCCTAGGCAGACCCAACCAAAGGCTGAGCACAGGGAGGATCCTAGGGTCTGGCCATTTCTATCCAACAAAGGACTCCTCGATGCGCAATGAGTTGGTAAAACTCTCTGAGCTGTACTGCAGTACTAGCTTCTTCCTAGCCATCTCTCTTCCCTTCCCCTTTCTTCTCACAGGTTGAGATCTGGTCTGAAGACCTTCCCCGGCCTCTCCGGCTCCCTTTCCTCCTTTTATTTCATAGACATTAGCCTCAAGAAATCACTTGCATTTGTCCCCCCATCTTGGGATCTGCTTCCTGGAGGACATAACATACAACCTAGCGATTCCCTTTCTAGATATTTACTCATGAGAACTGAAAACATATATCCAAAAAAAAGACTTGTGCACAAATGTTCATGGAAGTTTCATCCCAAAACCAGAAACAACCCAAATGTACAGCAACAGGTGAATGGATAAACAAATTAGAGTATAGCCGTGCATCCTAGTCAGGGTTCTCCAGAGAAATAGAACCAACAGGACATGTGTATGTGTATTTATCCATTCGTTCACTTAGTCATTCATATAAAGAGATTTATTGTAAAGAATTGACTCATCTGATCATGGAGGCTGAGAAGTTTCAAAATCTGCAGTTAGTAAACAGGAGACTAATGAGAGTCAATTGTGTAAGTTCCGATCTAAGAGTGGGAGAAGACCAATGTCCTAGCTGAATCAGACAGACAGCAAAATTCCCTCTTTTCCAACTTTTTGTTCTATTTCAGTCTTCCACTGAGTGGATTCCATTGTTCTATTTCAGTCTTCCATTGACCCACATTAGGGAGGATAATCTGCTTTACTCAGTCTACCAATTCAAATGTGGGATGAGAGGGTCCAAAAACACCTTCACAGACATACCCAAAGTAATGTTTGACCAAATGTCTAGCACCCCATGGCCCAGTCAAGGTGACTGTGTTTGCTTACTTTGTGTGTTTCGGTGTCTGACTATAGCTTGGTGATACTCAGTGATACTCAGTGTGGAGTCTCCTTAAGATTCTCTCCCTCTCCCTCCTCCTCTGTCCCTCCCCCTGCTTGCGTGTGCGCGTGCTCTCTCTCTCTCAAATACATCTTTTTTTTTTTTTAATCTATATTTATTAAAACTATTTAATGGCCAGGGAAGATATTCTTTATAAAATATTTGGTGGGGAAAGAACACATTATAAAACTGTATGTACAGTATGATTCCAATTTTAACAATTACACAAATGCATAGAAATACATAAAGGTTTAATAGTAATTAGTTCTGAGTAGTAGGATAACAGGTGATATTTGTTTTCTTTATAGTTTTATTTCTGAAATTTTAAAAATAAACACTAGACATTTATAACTAAGGAAAATGTTATTTTAAGACAATAAAATGAGGCCAAGATAGAAAAGTGATTTTACCTTAAGCAAATTCAAGATAGCAATTTTTGTGCTAATAGATCATCTAAGGAATATAATGAACAAATGTGTGCATTCACAGTGAATTTACCCACCGAGTAGGACTAGCGAGAGCCAGAGGTTAAAAGAACCTTGAACACAAGTAAATTGATAATGTGTATATTATGTTTGTGCTGCAAAATTTCCAACCCACAAGTAAGAAATGTCTAAGCTAAGTCCTCCTCAGTCCAGAGAAGTTGGCCTGTTGCCTACTCATTAGTGAAAAGCCTTATAGGAAACATCAGGCGTGTCTTATTAAATAAACTTAAAAAGCATGCTCCTGGGACGCCTGGGTGGCTCAGTTGGTTAAGCAGCTGCCTTCGGCTCAGGTCATGATCCCAGCGTCCTGGGATCGAGTCCCACATCGGGCTCCTTGTTCATCAGGGAGCCTGCTTCTCCCTCTGCCTCTGCCTGCCATTCTGTCTGCCTGTGCTTGCTCTCTCTCCCTCTCTCTCTGACAAATAAATAAATAAAATCTTTAAAAAAAAAAAAAAGCATGCTCCTAATTGATTGTTTGCCCATAGAGACAGAGACACAGTGCTGAGCACTGTCTGTGACAATGGCCTGAATTAAACAGTTGTACCAGAAAAATTAATCTTGATATATAGCTCAAGGTTTTGGTTCTGCTTATGGAGACAGGCTCAGAAGTCCAAGGTTTTAACGCACAGAATTTGCACCAGTGAGTCTCCCTCTAGCAAGTAGCACAGCTCACTCAGGCACGATGTCTGTGCTATGGCACATAAATATTAAAAAAAAAAAAAAAAAGCTGTTTCAGGATCAAGGAAATTCATAGTTGTGTATTTTACATTTTGGTCTTTGTGTGGTTCTGAGAATACTATCCAAGGAAAATGGTTTTCTGACATAAATGCCAGTGAAACATAATTTCTTTACGAGGAGATGCAGTACCAACAGACCGTTCTGAGAGATGAACATTTGGCCTTGGAGAAAATTACCAGCCCTGGTATTGTGCTCAGAGTGAAATGTACCTCTCTCTCTTTTTTTTTTTTTAAGATTTTATTTATTTATTTGACAGACAGAGATCACAAGTAGGCAGAGAGGCAGAGAGAGAGAGGGAAGCAGGCTCCCCGCTGAGCAGAGAGCCCGATGGGGGCTCCATCCCAGGATCCTGAGATCATGACCCGAGCCGAAGGCAGAGGCTTTAACCCACTGAGCCACCCAGCCGCCCCGCCCCCCCCCCCCCCCCCCCCCACGGCCCAATATCGTCTTTTTCAAGGCTCTGGGATCCTAAAGCACAAAAGATCATAGGGTCATTTGGTATGTGAAGCAGAAAGCAATTCCAGTTAGTAAATATTTGTGTCTCACTTTTCCTTTTATTTCTCAATCATTATGAGTAAGAACAGTAATTGCTAACATTTAGAATGGACTTCATGAGCATGCCACCTGTGCGGGTTACGCGGGCCACCACACTCCAAACGACCCTGCACTTGGCTTAGTGTTTGGCTCCTGCCATCTTCATAATTTTTCATTTTGCCATGGGCCCCAGAGTTTATGTAACCAATTCTATTAACATTTGGAGGGCAGACTCTATTTATAAACCTTTACACACACTAAACTAAGTGGCTGGAGTATCCCTGTGTAAATTTCCTCCATCTCTAAAAGTAATCTGCAGAAAGCTGTTTTCCAGCCACTAAAAAATGTCTAACTCAAGAGGAGGGAGTGCTCAGCAAGTTCCTCTTACGCAACCTACACAAACTTCTGGTTTTGTTTGCTGGTTTTAAAGATTTTTATTTATTTATTTACTTATTTGACAGAGAGAGATCACAAGTAGGCAGAGAAGCAGGCAGAAAGAGAGGGGAAAGCAGGCTCCCTGCTGAGCAGAGAGCCCAATGCAGGGCTCCAGATCCCAGAACCCTGAGATCATGAACTGAGCTGAAGGCAGAGGCTGAACCCACTGAGCCACCCAGGTACCCTACAACCTTCCGTTTTAAAAAAAAAAAAAAATTTTTTAACTTTTTGCATTACTGTCTTATATCACAAATCCACGATTACTTCAGTTGTTATTCGCTAATTTTTCTATGAAAACCTAAGTTTCATGCTTTTCATCACTGAATTTCCAGGATCTAGCACAATGCCTGACACATAATGGGTAATTAATAAATGTTTTTATAAATTGTGTGCAAAGCTTCTTGGAAAACATAAACATAGAAAAACAACAGCTCTGGGGCACCTGGGTGGCTCAGTGGGTTAAATAAAGCCTCTGCCTTCGGCTCAGGTCATGATCCCAGAGTCCTGGGATGGAGCCCTGCATCGGACTCTCTGCTCCACGGGGAGCCTGCTCCTCCTCTCTCTCCACCTGCCTCTCTGCCTACTTGTGATCTCTGTCAAATAAATAAAAATCTTTAAAAAAGAAAAACAACAGCTCTGCTACAGAGCACAACAGACCATCACCACCCGTGTCAAGTCATGTAATTGCTTGATGCTGACCAATGCAAAATAATGCTTTTATGGCCCTTTGTAAAATAAAAACTCATTTAAATAGACAGAGCTTGGGTCCCCGCTATGTTTGGTATTGTGCTATATGTCAGAGGCATTTCAGTAGGTGATCCCTCATCTCCAAAAGTTGAATCTGATAGAGCAGGGAATGATTCTTAATCTGTGGTCTGGTTAGGGTCCCTAGGACCCTTTCAAGGGGTCAAAACTTTAATAAATATTATTTGCTTTTTTCGTGGGTAGTCTCTCACAAATGTAGAGCGGAGCTTCCCAGAGGCTACATGACGTGTGATGAAGGACAGTGGAATGTGTGCTTGTGTGTCATTACGACCTAAAACTTTCTCCATTTTAAATTCTAGTTCAGTAAGTATTAACAGCTGTAACCCACATAAGCAGAACTCTTTGGCGTCTTCCATAATCTGTAAGAGCGTTAAGAGGTTCTGAGACCCAAACATTGGAAGGACCGTTTGCAACATAGGCGGTTGGCAACAAAGAACAAACAGCTGTGGATGACTATGGAAACTAAAATGTGAGGTCTGGGTTCCAATCGAAAGATTGACAGTGGCCTTTAATCAGGAGGAAATAGGATGAACAGGTGGAGAAAATGACCGAGAAGGGTTTGAGCGTGGGGAACCCCCGCACAGGTCCTCATGGAGTGCTTCCACGACGTGCACAAAGCCCTGGGGAGGCAGGCCCACCCCCCTCGGCAAGGACATACGCCTCTTTTCCTTTCACACTCAGTACCAGAGGCTGCAAATTCTTCCCTCGCTGGTCAGCGATCTAATAAAAGCCAGGGCATAACTTGGCCGAGACAGGAAATCAAATGGCGGTCTCTAATGTTTAAAACTCTGGGTAGCAGTAACTGTAAAATTCGGCGTAAGGGTTAAAACGTCTGCTTCCTGTCTTGGAGGGGCAGCTAGGGGAATACCCGGGTAAGGCAGAAAAGGGCGGGAAAATAAAGCACTAAAGAAAGAAAGCGCGGGCTTGGGGGAGGGGAAGAGGCCGCGCAAAAAGCCAATGAATGAGAACGAGGCTGCGGCACGTAGCCCCTCGCCGTCCGCCTGCGCAGGCGCACGCCCAGCGATCTCGCGGGAAAGAACCGTTGCCAGTCTCGGCGTTGAGCCCAGCTTGGCGGGGGTGGAGGCGGGAGTGAAGTCTCGCGAGAAGAGGCGGTTTCGTAGCGGAGCCCTCTGGCTGAGAGTGTCTGAGGATCCGCCGCCGCATCCGCGGACGGTTTACTGAGCCCGTTAGTGCCCCTGCCGAGCGAGACTCCCGTCGCCGTCATGTCCCGCTACCTGCGCCCCCCCAATACGTCTCTGTTCGTAAGGAATGTGGCCGACGACACCAGGTGTGTACAGAGAAGGGACCCAGGGCCTACCCGGGGAGGCCGCAGGCTCTTGGGGAGGACCCGTGCGGCGGCGGCGGCGGCGGTGGCGCGCTGGGCCGGGGGAGGGGAAGGCGAAGATGGCGGGGCCCGCGCTGGCTTTCGGGCCCCAGCTAGGCCGCGCCGCCGGCTCAACCGCCGCAGGGGAGCGAGGGCGGCTACCCTGGTCCTCCCAGAGGCCGCCGCGTGGCACGCGGGCCGCGTGGCTGGGCTTCGGCCCCCCTCCCCCTCCGCACTTAAGAGCCCCTTCCTCCCGGTTTCCTCTCGGCACGTCCAGCCCGCGCCGCGGCCGAACATCCGTTCTCCATTGATTTGAAGTTCGCGTTCTTTGGGATACACGCCCCCTCGGCCCAGGGTTTTTGTGTTTTGGGGTTTGGGTTTTTTTTTTTTTTTTTTTTTTTTTGGTTTTTTTTTTTGCCTAAAGAATTGCAAGGAAATAACGGGATCGGGGGAGGGGCGTGTATGGCGAAGCATTCGCAACCCTTTTTTGGTTGTTGTGTTATAGTTCTGATTTTTGAAACATTGGAGATGTTTGGAGAGAAGGAATGTCAAAAATTGGTAGATAAAATTATTCCAGTTAGACGGTGCGAACTAGTTCCTCTCATTTCCCGGAAATAACTGGTCACCCTTTGAGAAATGAGGCTTAGGAAGTCTGTACCATTCGGATGTTAATAAGCTAAATTGGATTAATCCAGACCGTGCCTTTGTTCTCACCAATTGTCTTAATTGCTTGTAGTTGCCGTCAGAATTTCTTGGAAGAGATCCTATCACTAGAAGAGAGACGTTATGTTTCACACAATCACTCTAACCCCCCAACGGTCAAATTTATTTTGGTAGCCTTGCGTGATTTACATTTTACCGTCCTAACTTTAAGTAGGAAAGTAATTCGTGTTCTAGCATTTAGAAAAATTTTCCCTTGTCGTTTTGATCTTCCATTTAAGGGATTATATATATTTGTGACTTCTGTTTTTCAAATCTTTATCTACCTCCTAGTAGGTGTCTAAACCTGTCGCTAAAATTTTAGGATAAAAGTGCTCGGTATTCAGAGTACTAATGTTGATTTGATCCTATAAAAGTAAAACATTAGTATATGCAACCTAATACTACGATGCCTTTTATGAAAAATTAAAGGTGTGATTAGAAACTAGATAAATTTGTGATCAAATTTCCTTAGATGTCCTTAACTGTTGTTCATGTAAAGTAATAGATTTTATTACAAACTGCATTGTCTTCCACAAATCTTGGATCTTAGCATTTCCTTTTTCAAAAAGATAGGTTGCCTGGTTATTTCTCCTGTGCTCTTAAAGTTGGTTCTTGATGTTGAGATTTAGAAAGCTTGTCTGTTTCTGGTCACCCAGGGATACAGCACATTCCCTGTCATTAATTGACAGATTACAGGAAGTTACCTGTTTCTTACAAAGAAATTCTTTTAAAGAAGTGAACGTAAAAATTGGGGTTTTTTTTTTTATGATGTTTTAGGTCCGAAGATTTACGACGAGAATTTGGTCGTTATGGTCCTATAGTTGATGTGTATGTTCCGCTTGATTTCTACACGCGCCGTCCAAGAGGATTTGCTTATGTTCAATATCCTTTCTTCAGATGGCTGATTAGTGAGGGGTGTTGAAGTTTGAAATTCAAGTTTATGTAAGAGGTAACATCTAAAAAGTAGTTTACTTTTGTCCTCTAATGTTTAATGTCTTCAAATTATTGAAAATTAATTGACTCACACATTGCTCTTAACTATTTCTTAAAGTTAATCCAAAAATAGTAAAATATTTAAATTCCCATTCATGATGCTGAAACTCAAATCAATGATGATAAAATGTGATTTAAATTTGAATACACTCTGGTTGCTACCACCTTTAATGTAAGTCAAATTAAAAGTTAATATGTTCTTGTGCTTAGCAATTAAAGTTTGGTATTGTCTGTTAATTTGAATCACTTGATCAAAAACAAATTGTATAACAATGAGGTAAACTTCTTTAATATTGTCCCCTAATTTGCTGTCCTCTGTTGTTACCTCAGAGAATGTAAAGCTGTACAGTTATGGCGACCCCAAAGAGAAAGCATGAAAGAACCTTTAGAGTAGAGTTCAACACTTAAGGCAAGTAGACAAGCCAAAGACCTCTTAAGGATCAGGCTTGAAGAGAAGGGAGAGTTTGGGAAAAGAAAAATTAAAGAAAAGCTGGAAGAAGGACAAGCCTAATGGGAGACAAAGCCTCGCTTTATCTACAAAAGGGGGAAAAGGTTGTTTTTCAAAGTTAAAGATAAAGCCATCTGTCATATTTGGCCAAGCATCTCATGACAAGTCCTTCTGACAAGCACTTAAAGAGTTAAAGGTCAAGATGAAGTTGAATGATGGCCAAGATTAAAGGAGTCATACCTGATGTATCCTACAGAATAACTATTTTCCTTTTTTTTTATTTATTTATTTTTTAATGTTTTGTAAGCAGTTAATTTTCAAAACTATTCTGGTTTGGTCTAGTGACAAAACCTGTAAGTTGATTTATGTGGGCCTTTGATGTTGTGATTGTGGTCTTGTATAAATGCACTCTCTCAGCTTGTCAAGTTAAAGTGTACCAGGATATAATGTTGTTAAGCTTAAACTCGGCATATTTCTGTTTCGGACCAGATGGTCAGATCCCATAGGGTAGAAGGCAGTGCTCTTTGGAATAGCATGAGGTTCTGGGGTCAAGCCGACTCCACAGAGCCATGCTTAAAGGGGAGAGAGGTGCTAGCACTGGGAACTACCTAGAAACAATCTCTGGTGGTCTTGTAAGGTCAAATCCACTGGACATAACTACCTGTTTATAGATTTCAAAGTGGCTGTGGGAGGTGGGGGCGCACACATACTCCAGACTTCTAAACTTAGCTCTGTGAAGCCTGCTGGTCCCTGCACTGCTTTAGTACATACCATCAGTTAGCACTGAGTGGATTGCAGAAGACCTTATCCCTTGTATGGGTGCCTAATCAGGATCTACAGAAAGTCATTCCCTGACCCAGAGTTTTAGGTGACATTATTTCTTCAATGAGACAGCAAAGGTTTGGGCTGTGGGTGTCAGGCGAGGAAAAATTGTTACTGATTAAATTCATTGGGTCTCTTGAAACTTAGGAGGGGTCCTAGTGAGATCTAGGGGAAATGTTGAAAGCTGCTACTTCAGCAAAGGTAGTGATAAGGACAGTTGGGGGAATTGGTTGCAAAGCTCTGTTACAGAGAGGATAAGAGCTATATTTGGCTTGCTTTAAAAAAAAAAAAAAAGGTGACGCTTTCTGGCTTACAATGTTGATTTTACCTGGTTTGGGGTGGCCTGGGAATCAAGATCAACAGTAGTTTGACTCAAGAGTATGTAGTACTTGGGCCAGAGGAGAGTTGTCATCTAAAGGAGAATCATATACTTCTTATACACAGTCTTTCCGTGGTCTTAAAATAGTTGAAAATGAGTAGGTCTCGGGATTTTGCAAAGATACTGAGTACAAATTTCTCTGTAACTAGCATCCAAGTGATACTTGATCCTATTCCCAGTTAACCTTCTCTTAAGACATATAGTAGAACTTTGCCGTAATTCATCCAGCCCAGGTCTGTTTTTGAGAGTAGATCCAGAGAATGAGTTAATCTCAATAATTTTTATACCTTTTAATTTTAATTCTCTAAAAAGTAAATTATATTCTGTCTTCTAGCATAGTAAGTAGTATACCATTAAGTGAACTTTTAATATTTAAAGCCCATCTACATTAACCTTGAGGGGGGTGTTCAGTTTATAGCACTAAAGGTTCTAAACTCCCCATCAGCCTTTGCCTTTTCATTTTGTAAAACGCCCCATGATTTAGGACTTGGGGAAACCTGTCTTTCATTAATATATACATAGCAGCTTCAGGAAGAGAGAGCTGGGAACTTGCTATTGTCCTTAATTCCTTTCAAAACAAAAAATAAGAAATCTGGTGAGGCAGACCTTTTAATATCTGGAATAAACCGAGGTATCAGTCTTGAAGAAAGTGTGTCTCTTCGAGGGTGTTTTTTAATCATCTCAAGATCTGTACTCTTGTCTCTCAAATTTGAGAAAAAAATGGACAAGTTTCAAGAGTGATTTCTAGGATAGAATGAAAATCTACACTCAAACTTAACCCAGTTCCCTTTCCAAAGCTTTTATATCAACCACTGCTCTGAATATTTGCTTGGCTTCATAAGAATGGTGGTTTTAGGAGAGGAGCTAAATTTGGGCAGAATAACTTTGTAAAGCCTAGAGTTCTCATAGTTAATTGCTGACAGTGAGGGAAGAGGGCAGGCAAGACAACCGCCTCTCCAATCGAAAACCAGTACCAGTAGTTCCTGTGTCAGATTTATAAATGTTATCTTGAAATTCTCAAGTGGAAAACCAGTGCCAGACCCACTTCTTTGCGGGGAGCTGTATGTTTAGTACATGTGGTTAGGGCTTTCCAGTCCAGGAATCTTTAGAAATGGTCTGTTATTTCTTGACCGCATGCTTTTATAGTCTATGCATGGGTGTAGTATGCTTTTGATATAGTGATATCTTCAGTATTTAATGCTTGATTTTGTTTTGATTTCCACAAGTGGATAGCATACCAGTCTTCCCTGTATGGTATAAGGAAGACAGCTACATGAAATAATAGTGTTAGATATAGCAGAAAAAAAACAGCAAAATAAACTTGAAGTTAATGTTTTATCTTGTAAGGTAAGGTATATTCTGCTTGCTTACACAAGAACTATTGGCATTTTCTTTTTTTCCTTTGAAACAAAAATCTGAAAAACAGTTTTGGTTTTATTTTCAGAAATTTTTGTTTTAGTATACAACATAGAACTGACATTTGTTTTTCTTTTTTGCTTCTGTAAAACTTGAAACTCAGGAAGAAAATTTTTGATAAGATTACTTGGTAGTTCAGCTATAGCCAATCTTATTTTAATAACTTTATAATATGTGATCACTTGTGTTTTCACATGTATACCTTAGGAAATCACAAGTGCTTTAATGCTGTGAAGTGTCTATAGCTGAATCAACCAACCTGAGTAAGTGAGGTAAGGATGATTTTCTAGAATAATGAGAGACTGTGAATTGTTCCAGACCTCCCAACCAAACATTCATGTGTTATCAAAGTATGCAAAACTTCCCAAGCCCCTTAACATTTAGCACATTTGAGGATGTTCGTGATGCCGAAGACGCTTTACATAATTTGGACAGAAAATGGATTTGTGGACGCCAAATTGAAATACAGTTTGCACAGGGGGATCGAAAGAGTAAGTACCCTCATGCTTAATACATGTTTATATATGGTACGTCATTTTTAAACAGTGCATTGATACCTCTTTTTGGAAGTATTCGCAGTTTGTCTATCTGTTCAAAATCTAGAAAGAGTTCTCACATACTTTGCAAAAAGTTAGAATGTGAAGATAAGAATGCCTGAAATGTGTTTGGACTTACAAGAATGTGGATTGATACAGTCTGCTGTGCCATGTTTTTAGTAATTGGGGGTGGAATTAAAAGGGAAATAATTTGGAAACTGTTGGGTCTTTTCAGCCATTTCTCTTTATAAAAGATCTTCAAGTTATAATTGGGTATTTGACTGCTCGACTGTGGAAATGAACAGATAGAATTAACCTGAGAAAGATTACAGGCTAAACCTAGAATTGGTTTTATATTAGTCTGTGGTTTTTATTATGTGGGTAAACACCAGGTGTTAGCCACATACTAATGATGCGGGAGTATAGGCTTTGGAGTCAGGTAGGCTGGGGCTCAACCATTTTGTTACCTTGGGCAAGATACTAAAAGATAGAGATGAAAATAGCTGCTGAAGAGAGGAGGAGCATAGAGGTTGATACACTAGCTGCCAGTAATTCTCTGGTTCTTGGGTATTTGCTGTGGTATTTATATAAACACGCAAACTTCCAGTATCGCTTCGTAGACTTGAGTAAGATACCAGGAATTCAGGACTGTCCAGGGATGCAGGTATGTCTAAGGCATCCAATAAGTGCTCTTTTCCACCTTTATTGTGATCTCTCAGAACTGTTTAACCATATAGCCCTGCATTTTAATACTAAAATACTGTTCGGAGGCCACCAGTAAGTGTTTTGTCATTGTTAATTATGTTCCTAATAAATGAAAACCACACAGAATAATTCCAAATTAGCATATGGTTCAGTGGTTCATGTTTTAATTTGGAAATCTTAAAAATGCGAATTTTTTTAATGTTGAAATAATTGGCATATTTTTGGACAACAAGCTAGATGGTGAAAAAGTCTCTGACAAAAAATAGTTGGGAAGGTAATTGAGAGTATCATTTTTAACAAAAAACAGTATTCTCATAGACACCCTAAAAAACAAAAACCCTTTCCAAGACTAATAGTCACAATTAACCTTGACACAATTTGGGGGTGTAAGGGAAGAAAATACAGAAATTTTTCCTGTAATTTAAAGACTTAAAATACTAGGTTTTAATGTTTCTAAACATTTGTTCTATGTATATCATTAGCTCCAAATCAAATGAAAGCCAAGGAAGGGAGGAATGTGTACAGCTCTTCACGCTATGATGATTATGACAGATACAGACGTTCTAGAAGCCGGAGTTATGAAAGAAGAAGATCAAGAAGCCGGTCCTTTGATTACAACTATAGAAGATCTTATAGTCCTAGAAAGTAAGTGTGATGTGTAGTACAGTAATTTGTCAGAAAAGATAAATGTTTGTTAGCATTTAATTTTATCTTTCTGTACACTTTAATTATATACATTGTATGCTTCATTGAAACTAAAAATATTTTAGTGCTTCATTTAAAAAGTTTAATGGCTCACGTTTTTTTTTTTAATTAGAAACTTTAGAAGACTGTAAATAGACATTTGTCACTGTTTGCTCTTTCTGATGTACTTTTTAGCAGTAGACCGGCTGGAAGACCACGGCGTAGCAGAAGCCATTCCGACAATGATAGGTAAATAACTTTGCTTTGAAAAAGACTTCTATGTTTTTCAATTTCAGAGTGAACTTTTGCTCTAAAAATAACAAATTTGATTAATATAGAATCTAATTTTTACTCTAATTGTATCTCTCCTCTGTTTTGAAAGATTCAAACACCGAAATCGATCTTTTTCAAGATCTAAATCCAATTCAAGATCACGGTCCAAGTCCCAGCCCAAGAAAGAAATGAAGGCTAAATCACGTTCTAGGTCTGCATCTCACACCAAAACTAGAGGCACCTCTAAAACAGATTCCAAAACACATTATAAGTCTGGCTCAAGATATGAAAAGGAATCAAGGAAAAAAGAACCACCTAGATCCAAATCTCAGTCAAGATCACAATCTAGGTCTAGGTCAAAATCTAGATCAAGGTCTTGGACTAGTCCTAAGTCCAGTGGCCACTGATAGTATAAACCTTGATATTTTTAGGCATGTATCATTCATTTACTCATAGTTTGGTTTACTTAAATTATCAGGAATACAATGTTGCAATGATGCTTAAAAAACACTTGTCAGTTTTCCCTGTACCAGGCAAATGGTTATAATTAAAATGATATGCTGTTGAGAAGCCACTCTTAAGAGTCCAGTTTGTTTAATGTTACGGGCAGCTACCAATTTGTGGTGTCTCTGTATATTTTTGTAAAGATTCTCATTTTTTATGCTTGAAGTATTGGTGAAAAGATGTTGGTTGACCATAATTTGCAACATTGTCTTATTAAAAATAAACTTTCATATCCATATTTGGTAGAACTGTTAACCTAGAAATGTAGCTTGCTAATAAGATAGAATGATACAAAAGTGAAGTTGTAGCCACAGTACAACACTGACTGATCAGACACATTTAGGTTCAGGGTGGACCTTTTTGTCTTGTTAAGATGTCTAGGCCCGTGATAATAGTTAATTTATGACAGAGCGTGGAAGAATAGTTCTTTTGTTAACCCCACCGTCTTGGGGAATGATGCCAACTGGGTTAGGTAGCATTTGGGGGAAGATTGAGTTTTTGACTGAAACATGGAGCCTTCACTGCTTTTTTCTGGTTTCTGTGAAGATTTGAAACATATAAACATCAGAAGAACTCACCTTAAAATTTAAGCAGGTCAATAATGGCAGAAATAATTTTAAGGGAAAAAAATGCTCTCAAGTAGTTACTCTCAACTTCAAGGAGCATTGTTGGTGATACTGCTTAGTTTTCTTACTGCTGTTAAAAAACAGCAAGTAAATTGTTTCAGAGTAGATTTTGTTTATGCATATGCATAGTGTAAACTGAATTTTGATGCTTATAGCACTCGGTCTGTGCATTTGTATCAAAATTTGCCTTCCACTTTATGAAGGAGGCTTGTTCTTCACACGTCAGCTTATTTCATGTGAGGCAAGTTGAAAGAGCACACTCCCATTCTAGGTGATTCTGTGGTGCCATGAAATTTAAAATATTTTGGAAAAAGAATTTAAAGAGTCCCATCTCTGAGTTTGATTATCAAGGTAGTACCTGGCAGTACCTGACTAAAAAAGAAAATAAGACCCTAACCGTTTATAATTTCTAGCATTTCTCTGAGAGATCGTGGGGGGGGGGGGGGCAATAAAAGGGACATGTCCAATCTCATTTCAGAATAAAAGCTAGCATCTTTAAAAATTTTAGATTGCTTGCTTGCAGGTATAAGTAAGAAATATTGTGGGGAAACGATTCCTTTTAGAGGACTACTTTTTTCCAATTTTGGTTTTAGTAATATAGGCCTTGCCTGTAAAGAACAAAAAAGATGGTTTTTAAATACTGTTTGTGGAATGTGTTTAAAGGATTGATTCTAGAACCTTTGTATATTTGATAGTATTTCTAACTTTCATTTCTTTACTGTTTGCAGTTAATGTTCATGTTCTGCTATGCAATCATTTATATGCACGTTTCTTTAATTTTTTAGATTTTCCTGGATGTATAGTTTAAACAACAAAAAGTCTATTTAAAACTGTAGCAGTAGTTTGCAGTTCTAGCAAAGAGGAAAGTTGTGGGGTTAAACTTTGTATTTTCTTTCTTATAGAAGCTTCTAAAAAGGTATTTTTATATGTTCTTTTTAACAAATATTGTGTACAACCTTTAAAACATCAATGTTTGGATCAAAACAAGACCCAGCTTATTTTCTGCTTGCTGTAAATTAAGCAAACATGCTATAATAAAAACAAAATGAAGGAAATAATGATTAACTGGAATTATTATAGTTTTGGATGAGATTCTAAAATAACAATGGAAACAATTCTTTGTAGATTTAGGAATATTTTTAATCAGTGTTGCACTAGGCACAACTTTTCTTTGGAAATGATAGAACTTGCCAGAAAGGTACATCTTTTATATACTACTCTAAAATTCCTTATGTGATGTCAGAGTTGTTTCTTGATTGCTTATTAAGCCCCTTGGGGTTAAATAACATAGAAATTACTGGTAGAATTAAGATAAGTATTAAAATGAAATTTGAGTCCACTAATTGTAAATTTATATTTTCATTATTGGATGGACCAATAATTCTGCTCTTCCCGTCCTAAACAAGATGAATTGGGCCTTATATTTATGGCTTGATTTAAAATACTTTTGAATTGAATGTCAGTGAGCAGTTTAATATACTAAGTGATAACCACTTCGGGGAACTGGTTTAGGTATTTTACGGTTTGAATTCTAGCTGCTTTATAATGACAACAATCATAGCTGATACTTAGTATTTATGATGTGCCAGACACAGTCCTAAAACTTAATGTGTTAATTTGTTTACTTTTCACAAAACCCTAGGAGAGAGATACTTTGGTTTACCCCATATCATAGGTGAGGAAATTGAGGCATAAAGAAAAGGCTATAAAAGGCAGATCTAAAATTTGAGCTCAGGCCTGGTCCTTATTATTATTTTTTTTTTTAATGGACTGTGTTTTGATGAAAGTATACTGAGGAGATAGCCCATTGAAATTGCTCTCAGTCTTTGTGTAGAAACAGAAGGCCTGATGATTTCATTTTTATACTTATGTCACTTAATATGACTCACCCTATTTTTCTGAGAACTTTATAGTTATTTCTAAAGTGACATACCTAACCACTTCGAAAGGACTAAATTATAGCTGAACCATGATAGTTAGGATCCTATTCATACTTGATGAGGATCCTTACACAGTGCTTTAATTTTGGGCTACATAGTTCACAGCTGTGGATATCTGCTATGTGTCTGGCACTGTTGTCAGTATTAGAGCAGATCATATGAAGACTCAAGTGAAGACTGACACTTCACCTCTCTTTTACTTAAGATCTCTGCATTTTGTTTTGTTTTGTTTTGTTTTGAAGCCAAGTAAGCAAGAAGAAAAATGACAGATAATGCTTCAGTGAGAAAGGAAAGGTGCTACATAGAGTATGAGCTGTTAAGTTTACAACCCAGGGAAAAGACCTGGGAACTATTGTACTATTCTCTTGAAAATTTGGCCCAGTAAGCTGCTACATCCAGTTCAACTAACAAAATCCTGTATACCACAGAGAAGAATAAAGAAAACCAAACTGACAAACATCCTTCTTTTATTTAAGACCAAACTGCAGCTGGAATACCCAGTACAGTTCTGCTTACTACACTTCAAGAAAGATCTGAGAAAGCGGAAAAAGAACCAAAGAAGGGCAGTTCAAGCGACCAAAGGGTGGGTGGAAGGTGCTGCAGTATGAATACTGTACGAATATTTTGACTCTGGTCTGAAAAGATAAAAGAATGTTATCGAAACTACATGGAATAATTGAAGTCCCTTCAAGTTTGAAAGTAAGCATTTTAGGACAAATAAAAGGAAATTCAACTTTGTACTTGTGGAAAACTAATCCCTAAATCTGAATAGGTTTATATTGATTCATGGGTAACAGGTCCGTAATAAATTACTGGAAACTAGGATGTCTGAATATCAAGGAAGACAGCCATTTAGTCTCTTACAGTGCCTCTATTGGTCTGTCTCAAACTGAATTGGGTGAGAAAAGGTATGGTCCAATATAAACTTTTTCTTGGTTATCTCTTAAAGTCAGTTCCATTTTTGCTATTGGCAAATCTTGCCGTTGTTTATTCCAGTGCCAGTGTTTTTCTGCTTAATGATTTGCTTTGTTGGCATCTGAGTTTACTTACTTGAATGCCATGTGCAGTTTACATCTTCCTTACACTCTCCCAGATAAATTCCGATTATAATACTTGACATCTAGCTAAGAGGGTCCATCTCTTCTCACCTCGGTCCTAAGTCAGTATATTCAGCAAACATTGATTTACTGAGCCCTTACTGTGGGCAAAAATTGTACTGGGTAATTGTGGAGAAAATTCACTTACTGAATAAATGTCTACTGAGCACAATCTAGTGAATCATTACAGTGTGGCCTCATTGTTTGAGGCGTATTCGTAACTCTTTTACACCATTCGTATCTTAATGTAATTATAAAACCCAGAATACTATCAAAGATCATTTTTGTGGTTATCTGCCATTTAAAAGTATCCAGTATTTCTGTTTGCATCCCATTAATACAAATAATGAAAAAATGTTTTAATCTGTAATAAACTGATTTATTGTGCAGTGACTGTAATATACTAGAGTCCTATTAAATTGTTAACTCTGCCTCCGCAAACACATATTAGGAAATAATCCCCAAAATAAGTATTTAACTTTGCAATAGATATAAAGGAGACTCTGGGTGCTATAATTAGATTATTTTGAGGCAGACAGAGAGCTGTTATCCCAGCTGATTTAGTATGTTCTGTAATTGAGAAAATGTTCACCAGATTATACTTTTTAGTGATTTACATGTACATTTTATAGGGGACATGTTCTGTGTATAGTGAATAAATAACTTTTATAGTATCACAAAAATGTTTTGGATTCCTTAGTTCCTTATTAGGATATGAAGTTTGTTTATATGTTGATTCTTCCATCACTCACATTTGATTTTTGTCAAATTTCTGCCGCATATTTTAAGCCTTTTATGTAAAGTTATTCATCTAAAAATATGGAAGTGTTTAAGCCTTTAATTTATAAAAAAAAAATTTTGAAAATATTGCAGAATACACATAACTGGGGAAATAAAGGGAGGTATTTTAACCATTTGGTTAAAAAAATGTTTTCAAACTTGCTTAACATCACACAGCAATTAAGTGGCAGATCCCAGGTTAGATGGAGTTCATGGTTTTTTCATTTGATGGTTCCTCTTTACTATTTTGTGCCCTCTTTTTTTTTTTTTTAAATAAAATGGGAAATTTTTTATAACAATAAAAGTAATATAATGGAATATAGAGTTCACATGGAAGGAAGAATTAATAGAATAATGAAAAAAGATTTAGTATCAAAAAATATTTTGTTTGTAATCTTTCTGGATGAAAAAGAGAAATACAACACGAGATGTCACAGCTATTGTGACTCAGGCTCTCTATCCTGGCTTTCCAAATTTCAATCTTGTATTGGTTTTCGACCATATTCTTGTTTACAAAATCCTGAGATACTTTGAAAAAGGGAGGCTATGACTTAAGACAGCACAGTGACAGCTAAGGAATATCTTAACGGCATTTCTACCAGGAGGTCAGAGCTTTTTAGGAGTAAACTGCTCTCATTGATAAATGAAGTAAGCAGCCTGTGTGTTGTCATTCAACTACTGACATCGATGTCAGTAGTTGCTATAGAAAAGTTTCCTTCTCTTGGTTTCTTTTTCCTCTGCCCACCCCACCCCCAACAGTGTTGGTTATGTTTATTGCATTGTGTTTATGTATTCCTAACAGTTGTTTCACCCTATTGAAGTCGGGACTCTCTGTTTGGAATAAAAAGCAAGGCATGTAAATTCCTTTCATTGATAACTGACAGAGTAGTTTGTAATGAAGTAAAAAAAGCCTTTGTGTCTAGTATTTTGTAGATCCCATCTCTTTGAATGCGAGAGTGAAATAAACTGGTCTTAGGAGCCAAAAAATTTGGGGTTTTTTTTTTTTTTTTTTCCCCCTTGGTTTTGTTTTTCCTTAGGTTTAGCTCTGCCTTCTATGTTTATGGCTGGGTAGGCTTTCCTCATTTGTGTAAGAGGCTTTAGAGATGTTCTCTTCCTCCTGTTTTACAGAGTAACTGCCAATGAGAATGCAATTAAAGAAACTAGAAAACTTAACCCAAAACCCTTTGTGCTTGCTTTGGGGAAGAATAGAACTTAACCAGAAATTAAGTGTAAGGATAGGTGATGTACCCAGACTCCCACCATACTCTACACTGCCATCAGAAAGATAATGACAAAATTCTAACACTGACTGAAGGCTTACGCTGTGGCTGACTTCAGCCTTAGAGGATAGAGGTTGGTTTCCTTTAATAACTTTTTGGTTCTCACAAGTTAAAAATAGTTTGGGAAAATCCTGTAGACTAACCAAAACTTATTAGTTGTTGAGGAATGAGATGTTGATCTGATAGTTATCCTTAGCTATTGAAAACGTTGTGGTTAGGTAAAAGCCTTTGGTACTCCATCCTCAAGTCTGAACACTGGTCACAGTGAGTCAATCCCAAACCAAAAACCTCATACATTAAGAAGTCCAAAACTAACATGCCTGGGCTGCAAATTATTAAATCCAGTGAAATTCCAGTGCAGTTAAATAACATAATCCTCGGCATTGTTCATAGACTTTACACTGGGAATGGAACAGGAAGAAAAATGAGGACTCAAATTTTTATTTTCTCCAAATTAGTTACCTTCTGATTTGCATGATAAACTAATGGCCTTGTCCTGGAGTTCACCTATTGAACTAGTTGAAGCTACCCCTCCCACTTAGCAAATGTGGCTCTGGTGATGCCTTCCCCCACCTCCCAAAGATCCCTGGTGTAAATTATGCTTTAATATATAGCAGACAAATTGCAAGGGTCTTACAACTTGGGAGGAATTTTTGTTTTCTATAAACCTCAATCACCTTAAAATGTAGAAGGGGAGAGGCAGGTAATTAGTCCTGCTGTATTTGACTTGATAATGAATCAGAAGCTTAGTTTCCGTGAAGTATTCTGTGGCCTTTTACAGTTAAATCTGCTGGGGGGGTGGGTGGGTCATAATACAGTATGTCCGTCAGCACATTCATTGCCTCTTAAAAACCAAATGTCCTTCCATTTTTCAGTTGGGTTAATTTACGTGCATTCTAAGAGTAAATGTTAAAGATAGTCATAACAATTTTTTATGAAATACAATTTAGCCACTGGGGGGAGGGAAGAAGCAATTTTATTTTTTAATTTCATGCTAAATTCACATATGTACATTAAGTACTATGTAAACTTGAATTTAGGTTAGCATTATTTGACTTGGAGCAATATCACCTCATCTCAGTTCATTGGAGAACTACAGCCTGGCCCTTCTGCTTTAAAAGGTCAAAAAGTTACCTAATCGGAATAGGGCACTTACAATCAAATTTTAAATTGACTCTCCCACACACATTTGTAATTTACTGTGTTAGCTGTTCTATTTAGGTAAAACATGTTGTCAAGGTTATTACACAAGAAATTACATCTTTTGCATAAATGGTCCCCTGGGTTGCACTTAGACTAGTAACAAAAAATATACTGACAAACACTAAACTATATTTGTTATAGATTACAAAAGTTATTGAAAGCCAGAATGAATCTTTAAGGTTGGAGGGACCCTTTAATAGTTAATCTTTGGGCTTAAGGAAGAAAAAATTAAACAGTCCCATACTGCATTTCACATCTCTTAAAAATAGGAAGTGTTTTAGCAGCTTAAAACCTTTACAGTTATATAAAACTTATTACACTAGGATTTACTTTGAAATATAGTTTACAACTAGATCAATTATACATACACTGGCACTTTAGCACAAGGGCAAACTTTGTAACAAATTATTTTGGACCTTTAAAATCAGGCCATAGTATAAAAAGAGTCCATGGTCTTACATTCAGCAAATTCATACTAAAATACTCTATTTTTGTAAGATAAATGCCAACAAAACTTTACATATGCTACAAGTTTATTACATATATTTACATGGCTCTTTCCTAGGTACTTAAAACTTTCACATTATACAGCTCCCCACTTTTAAGTTTTATAGGGAATGATTTTGAGACCAGATCACTGTCAGAATAGCTTATGCAATGCTATAGTATAAAAATGTATTCTGAAAGCTACTCAGTAACCACCAAATACTGTTTCTGTAAAAACAGGTTTTGGTGCATTAGTTAGCCGACCTACTGCATGAAAGAAATGGCCACTGGGTATATGGTCTCATTCTAAATAATTGGAAAGCCTCTAGTGCCCTTTCCACATTCCACCAGCATACAGTTCACTAAAATGCAACTATTCGCTAAGAAAAATTCACATTTTTTGGCAGTGCATCAGGTTGTTGGCATATTACTGGTTTGGATGTTTCTAGGACTTCAAACTGTCAAATATTCAACTACCTTTCAATCCTTACATGTGTTTTAACTTGGATGCTCATAAGCAGATTGACTAGCTTTCAACAAGTAAATCTGATACTCTTAGTTATTTCTGCCCAACAAACAACAGGAAAAGTTGATTACCATTCCCCAAACCTGAATTTGACAGGTTTAAGAGTTACGCAGTTGAGAACAAAGTATCAATGTACAATTATCAATAATTTAATTTTAAGTTGCACTGATACTACCATTACATCACAGTGCACACAACATGTAAAATAGATAAGATGATGTCTAATTATATTTTCTACGTGAGCAGTTTTACAAATAGAATAATTCCCTAGTGAATTTGGCCTGAAACAATGGACAACTACCTTGAAATATAACTAAATTTAAACATTAGTATTTTATCTTATTTTATACCTGTACTTTAAGTAAGGTTTTAAGTTGAAATGTCATTATCTCCTTATCAGAAGGATTAAAGGAGACTGGAACCCAGTGGCTTGGTGGTTTAGGAAGAACACTTGGTGATGGTGGCTCACTAAACTTGGCTCCAGCATAGTTCTGATTAGTTTGAGACTTAAAAAGTAAGCTAGGACTTGATAAGCCAGAGTTCCAGTTTTGATTATTTGGAAAATTTTTGTTCTTCCCCCCATTTTGCATGGCCTGCCGTGCAGCTGCTGATGAGGTGTAAGTATGTCCTCTTTCTTTTTTCTTATGAACAATCTTCATTTGGGAATTCTGATCCTTGGTCTTCTGTCTATTAAGCTGTTGCTGGTTCTTACTAACGTTTCTTGATTGAGGGGCTGGAATGTTGTACCTCTCTCCACCACCCATCTTCAGCTTCTTTGTCACCTACAAGTAAATGGAAATAAAATACTTAGCAAAATCCCAGTAAGAAAAGTTCAAAAATTTAAGAAAGTTCTGTAGCCCCAACTTGTAACTCCAGAAATCATTTTGGAAAGACTCAAAACTGCTATCCAACTGCTTTAATAACTTCACCGTATGTTCACACTTAATTATGTGCATAGCCTTTATTACCTTCTTAAGAAAGCTTATCTGCAAATGTGAATAAACACGTGAAAAATAAAGACAATTGGCTAAGGTTAAAAGGATAAGACATCCTTATAAAATTATAAAGATAATTTTATACCTTTCAGTCTGTTTCTCGGATTGCAGGATTTCCACTACCTGTCCCCTTCCTTGCTGCCAAGCCCAGGATAATAGATGTTGCTTTCTGCTAGATCCTTTCCTTTGTCTCAATACAGAAGTTTTCATGGGCCGATCTGCTGAGTTCAGCCTAGGAGCTGAGGCCAACATCTGAGTCTCCTCAGCACACAAGTTTGAGAGAAGTCCTAGCTAGAAAAGAAAAGATTATTACTTCATTACTTCAAAAAACACGGGGAAAGTGATCGCTTATATTTACTACGGAAATACAGTTAAGAATGGCTACTTCCTGAACTAATAAGATGGAAAATAATCTGGTAACTGTCGTCTTTAAGAACTTTTCTCGGCCTTGCGATCCAGGAATGGGGGCGGTGGAACGGGAGTCCCAGTGCACAACGAGTTTTTTTTTTTCCCCCGGGGGAAGTTTTCAAAGTCTCACACGGATTTTGTCACTAAAACGTTCAAACCGGGGAACCATTAGCTTTTACAGCCATCCCAAGAAACGGGCTAAAAATGAGTTTCCTTAAGAGACGTTTTAAAAATCTTTTCCGAAATTTCCCATCTTGCGACACAGCACGTATCCTTTTTCGAAAAGCCTTCTCTCCCAACACGTCTACGTCATAGAAAGTGTCTCCTTTAGTTATGAACTCTCAACTCCTCCCCATTTTGAAGTTTTCACAGGCCATAACCTAAGCCGATTTTCATCTAAAATATACCCAAGAATGCCTCTTTACAGTGAGCATTATACATCCCAGGTTTCATTTACTATCCCAAGAAATCATTTACCAACAAATACGCCCTCTTTTTGGAAGGGTTAAGGGCCTTGCACACTTATCTTAACAGCCCCTGAGTCATTCACCGCGCGAGCCCAGAAAGTTCGGGTCTTCCGACGGGGCCTGGCTTCCGAAAAGCCCACCGTTCTCGAGCCCGGCCGGGGTGCTCCCCGGCCCCCCGCGCCCGACGCGGTTTCCGGGATCTCGCCTCCGCTCGCCTCCTTCCCCCAACAATGGGGAGTGCGGCCGCCAACATGGCCGCTCCCGCGGCGCCGCTGCCACTCACCGACTTCAAACTCGGACGGCGGCGGCTCCTGCTCGGCGTCGAAGCCCCCCTCCCTTTCCAGGGAGAGACGAGGCACGGAACGAACAAAGCCCACGGGCACCGAGGAGCTAGCTGCTGACCACCTCTGCCTCCCGACCCGACCTCCTCCTTCCGCCTCTACCGACAAAATGGAGGTGGCGACGAGCGCCGAAGCGGGGCCGAGAGGCACGGCGGCCAATCAACAGCGGCCGACGCGCCGCCCGGCCAATGATACGCGCGCCACCGCCTGTTGCTGGGGCCGGCGGGGACGAGGGAGGCGAGCTTGTGGCCCGGGGTTTGAAATCCTCCCGGAGAGGAGCATGTCGGGAACAACTGCTGCGGTCCTGCCCTCCGCCAGCCGGTCCCCGGACGCGCCCGTCCCGCTGCCCCGGGCCCCGCTGGGTGCGGCGGCGCCCGCGACCCCCCGGCCACGTCTTGGCCACGCGCGCTCGGCGCCCGGGAAGGGGCGTCAGCCCGGGCGCTCGGCGCGCGGGTCCTGCGGCACTGAGAGACCCCGACTGGTCCCCAGCCCCCCGGGGGCTTTACCGAAGCGGCCTCGGTTCCCGACTTGGGTTCGCTGGGCCGCGTGACCAGTTTTTAAAGCCGAAAGATGTGCGCCAAAGTTGCCTCCCGAGGCCTGGCCTCTGCGCACTTTGCTCCTGACGCTCCTCTCATTCTCCTCGGTCGCGAGAACTTCTTTGCAATCCCCAAAGCTTGCGGTTCCCTCTCGTGTCCCCGACCCCCGCCCCAAAACTTTACGAAGTGGCCTCCCCTGTGAAGGCGTTTCCCACACACGCGCGGATCAAGTCAGTCAGTCCCCGCTGTGTCCCCACGGGCCCTTAACTACAGTGAGAGCCCTTCATCGTCTCGCATGGTAACTGCTGGTGTCCCTATTTGTCACCCCTCTTCCCCACCAGGACCACCACACCCTCAAGGGGCGAGGCCGGGTTTTATTTTTCTGAATACAGTGTCCCGTACATTGTAAGTGCGCAAGAAAAGTTTGTTGAAAAGAACCGGGGCTCCCTGATGCCCCTTTCCGCCCAGTTGTAAGTGGGGAGGGGGAGTAAAGCTGTAGCTCCGTTGATGATGCCGGCGAGGTGTAGAGAAGAGGGAAAGGACAACTTCTTTGAGGTAAATGGATAAGCGACCCAAAATGAGTGTTTTAAAAGAGAACGCCAAAGTCTATGAACGTGGAACGTGTTCACTGCAGAATTTATATATACTGTTTATAGGTCCCACATAATTCGTTATTTAATCTGCAGTTTTTTCTTTCCATCATCCCCCACTTCTGTGTCTTTCTGGCCACGGACCTTATGTTTTCTTAAAAAAAAAAAAAAAAAAAACTTCCTTAAGCGACTGAATTTTAAAAGAGAAGTTTGTTAATCAAATTAATTTGGTGAAATATATAGAAGATATATTTTTGAGCATGGGGCTTTCTGGTGCTAATCATATTATAGTCAAATAAGATGTGTATAATAAGCACCTGCTAGCTTACTGAAAATGTGATCTGTTTCCTAAAAACTCCAGAAGCTGGCTTAGACATCAGATAGTAGCCAGGATGTATTTAATTAATGAGTTCAAGACTTTAACTTCGGAAAAGACCCTTACTGTGAATTTTTTTTTTTAATATAATGGTGTGGTTTCAGTCTGAGCACTTTTTTTCTAATTTTTTTTTTAATAGCAGAGATTTATGAAGTGCCAAGTGTTTATCACTGCATTTTACATATTCTATCTGGTTGGATACTTGTATGAAAGTGTATTTTATCTCTAAATGTTTCTTTTTTACTCAAATTCGAATAGCCAACATATAGTACCTCATTAGTTTATATGCAGAGTTGTTATTCATCAGTTTCATATAACATCCAGTGCTCCTCATGTCACATGACCTCCTGAATACCCATCACCCAGTTGCCCCATTCCCCCCCCAACCTCCCCTCCAACAACCCTATTGGTTTCCCATAGTTAAGAGTCTCCCATGGTTTGTCTCCTTCTCTGATTTCTTCCCATTAAGTTTTCCCTCCCTTCCCCTATGATCCTCTGTGCTGTTTCTTATATTCCACGTATGAATGAAATATGAAATTGTCTTTCTCTGATTGACTTATTTTGCTCAGCATAATACCCTCTAGTTCCGCCTACAACGATGTAAATGGCAAGAGTTCATCCTTTTTGGTGGCTGAGTAATATTTCATCACACACACACACACACACCCACATCTTCTTACCATTCATCTGTCACTGGGTATCTGGGCCCTTTCCACAGTTTGGCTATTGGGGACGTTGCTGCTGTAAACATTGGGGTGCACGTGCCCCTTCAGATCACTACATTTATATCTTTGTGGTATCTAGTAGTGCAATTGCTGAGTCATATGGTATCTTTATTTTTAACTTCTTTTTTTTTAAGATTTTATTTATTTATTTGACAGAAACCACAAGTAGGCAGAGAGGCAGGCAGAGAGAGAGGGGAGGCAGGCTCCCTGCTGAGCAGAGAGCCCAACGTGGGGCTCAATCTCAGGACTCTGAAATCATGACCTGAGCCAAAGGCAGAGGCTTCAACCCTCTGAACTACCCAGGCGCCCCTATTTTTAACTTCTTAAGGAATCGCCACACTGTTCTCCAAAGTGGCTGCACCAGCTTGCGTTCCCACGGGCAGGGTAAGAGGGTTCCTCTTTCTCCGCATCCTCACCAACACTTGTTGTTTCCTGACTTGTTAATTTTAGCCATTCTGATCAGTGTGAGGTGGTATCTCATTGTGGTTTTGATTTGTATTTCCATGATACTGAGTGATACTGAGCATTTTGTCATGTGTTTGATGGCCATTTGTCTGTCCTCTTTGGAGAAATGTCTGTTCTTGTCTTCTGTCCATTTTTGAACTAGATTATTTGTTTTGGGGGTGTTGAGTTTGGTAAGTTCTTTCTAGATCTTGGACACCAGCCCTTTATCTGATATGTCATTTGCAAATATCTTCTCCCATTTGGTAGGTCTAATTCTTTTTTATTCATATCATCCAAATATCAGTCAAATTCATCTCCACCACACTCCCTCCCCAACCTCCTTTCTCCCTACACCAGTTTGATTGTGTTAACTATTTATTTATTTTAGAGGGGGTGGTGGAGAGGGAGAGAGAAACTGAAGAGCAGCCTCCACACCCAGTGTGAGCCTGATACGGGGCTCAATCTCACGACCCTGAGATCATGATCTGAGCCCAAATCAGGAGGCCTACACTTAACAGACTGAGCCACACAGGCACCCAAAACAAAAAACAAAAACAACAAACAGAACCCACT